>NC_051847.1:165138110-165260002 GCF_002237135.1 Teleopsis dalmanni
TAAATAAAACGCAAAATTCTTTATCCTCATCAATATTTATTTTATCTCCTTCAAAATATGCTCCATTAGAAGCGATACACAAATGCCAACGTTTCTTCCAATCATCAAAACATTTTTTATAGGCGCTTTCCGGTATGGCTTTGAGTTTCCTCTGCGAATTCTGTTTTACGTCTTCTATGGATTCAAAACGCGTTCCTCTGAGTGGTAATTTGAGTTTGGGAAACAGGAAAAAGTCACACGGTGCAAGATCAGGTGAATACGGGGGCTGTTCGATGGTATTTATTGAATGTTTGGCCTTAAAATCGTTGATAATGT
Organism: Teleopsis dalmanni; assembly: GCF_002237135.1. NCBI lineage: Eukaryota > Metazoa > Arthropoda > Insecta > Diptera > Diopsidae > Teleopsis > Teleopsis dalmanni. The sequence continues at coordinate 165,138,426 of NC_051847.1, forward strand.
TGGCTCGGTGCGAGGGAGCATTATCGTCATGAAAAATCCATGAATTATCCTTCCACAATTGAGGCCGTTTACGGCGGATATTTTCACGCAAACGTCTTAAAACAGTCAAATAATAGGCTTTATTGACTGTTTGTCCTTCAGGGACGAATTCATGATGCACCACACCACGAATATCGAAGAAAACAATCAGCATTGCCTTGATTTACGAGCGACTTTGGCTGGTTTTTTCGGCATGTCTTCGACGGTCGTACGACCGTCCTGAAAGGCTTTGTACAACTCATAAACTTGAGTTTTCGATAAAACTGATTCCCCATAAGCCTTTTGTAGCATTCGCAACGATTCTGCACACGAAATTTCGTTCGAAACACAAAATTGGATGCAAACTCTTTGTTCAATATTTTTTTCCATTGTTTTTTTCGCAACGCACTACTGAGGTGAACTGGTTTCAACAGCTGCCGTAAACGAACTGTCTGACAGATCGCGCTCATTTTTGGCATAGTAATTAAGGATAGTGCTGCCAAACTACATAAACTTAAAATATCGAAAAATATACAGCGCGCGAATTTTAAATGAGAATTTCCGAAAACTTTTCGGTCACAATGTATGTTAAATTTTAAATTAATAATAAATAATTATTATATTGTATTTTATTATATTATATCACATTTTATTATAATTTCTAATAAATAATAAATTTATAAAAAATGGTAATTCAATTCTTAATTTATATATTTTATCTGATTTTTTTTTTTAAATGCTAATTTAAAAAAAAAATAAAATAATTTTATAATATTAAATGCTTAACTTTACAGGTGTTAGAAATTGTTCGTGCTGCTGATGCATTTACCACAGTTCCACCAAAATCACCATCTGAGCATCATGACCAAGATAAAATTCAAAAGACTACAACAGTTGTTATATCGAAGCACACACTAGATACTAATCCACCTATTCAACAACAACAACAACAACAGCAGCAGCAGCAACAACAACAACCAACATCACACGCAGCCACACCACCAGCTGCAACAGCTACAGTGCCGCCTATATCTCCAACTGTGACTACAAAACCTACAGAGTCGTCCCTTTCAAAGAGTTCTAAAGTTACTACAAATGAAAAACAACCGGAAATGCCACAACAGCAAAATGAACAGGTATGTTAAATTTTAAATTCTTAGTTTTTGTTTATTTTTTTATCATAACCGTTTTGTGTTGTTGCATTGTCACTATATGTCGTTGTGCATATATCGTTAAATAAAATTTCTAAACAAAGTTAAAAGACACTTAAATGTACTGGAAAATGTTAAACTTAACCCAATTTAAACATTCACTTTTCATTCACTGTGTGTTACATTATTTTTAATAAATTATTTATTATTTTAGTGTTCGTCTCTAATTCACGTAATTTGTCTAAAAATGTTCGTTAATTATCGTTATTATTAGTTATAGTTATGTATAAAATTCATGTCTGCACTTTAAATGTCATTCTTCATAATAATTGTTCTTGATTTTGTTTTTTTTTTGTGTTTTCGTACTCATTTCACGGTACTGCAAATCTTAAAAAAATTTTTGGAAAAATCTAATTAAATTTTTTTATGTTGCCAGTGTTGCCTTATTGCCTTATTGTCAATTGTTTTGTTATTGATTTATTTTGCTTTTCTAAAATGGAACTTAATTTCGAATAGTGGGGTTAGTAAGACGTTATATGTTTCCTTCGCAATATGGAATAGGTATTACGATTCTTAAAAACAAAGTTAATATTCTGCGATTTAAAAAAATTGTGTGTTTTATTTTACGTTTTTTTTAAAAATTCTTTTTAATTCGTAAGCACCGTATTGAAGAATTAAAACTAAATTTAAGGAAAATAAAAATTTTTTTTTGTATAGTAAAAAAATTTTAAATTAAAAACTAAATGTTCCATATAAAGCCTACTTATTTGCAAAGGTTAGACCTTAGCAAAATCGTTTTATAAGTACATCATAAGTATGAAAAGTGTGTCAGTGCTTGAGACAGTTGGAAAAAGCTACTTGAGTAAGTGCTTTTGGTTTTAGTAAGTTAAAAATAAATATAATTAAAGGAAAAAAATACAGAAACTAAATATAAAATATATAATGATGTTATTTATATTTGTGTTTAAAATTAGTTGTATTATGATTTGAATTATATGTGTGGAAAATAAAAAAAACGTGTTAATACACCTCATAAAACTAACCATAGAGATTTTTTTTTGTAGTATTTCAATTGATATTAAAATATGTTTCAACAAGAAATATACCTGCCATAACAACATTTCTAACATATTTCTCTATAATAAAAATTAGGGTAACAAAATAATGAAAAAACTAAGTTACTCATAATTTTTGTTAATATAATAAATAGCATTTTAAATTAAAAAATTTGGTTGTTAGTTCAAATAAATTAGTATATAAGTGTATAAGGTGTGATCAAAAAGTAATGAGAATTTTTAATTTTATTTATAATGTAATGCTACTTCATTAACTTTAAAGTAGTCCGTAGACTTTTGATATTATGTACTTACGCGATCGAAATTTCCATTTCCAGCGATTGAAAAGACTATTGTAACGTCTTGAGTTCGCTCTAAGATTTTCCGTGTTTCATTTTTAATGTTGAGAACCTTCTCATTTAAAGTAACAGATGGTTTCAATTACAGTAATGTTCTTTATCGTATTGAATTGTTGAAGAAACTGTTGTTATGAAAATCGCTTGAGAAGAGCCATATAACCTATTCTATGACCTCTTATGACATGATATGGCACGACCTCTTCTTCTTAGCACATAAATAGTAACTCATCTATTAGTAAGTACAAATTGATAAATTTTTTCCGCGTTTCAATTATTGATGGTCTTGTTAATGATATTCAGATCTAGCAATATATTTATATAAATGTATTTTTGAAAGTGCTTATTACTTCTTCAAACTTTTTTGTTTAACATTTCAAATACTTCGCTGCAATAATTTTATTTTTAACAAAAAATTTTAATCCGACACAAATTGACATTGCAGCATTTAAGGTGCAACCAATACACAAAAAGACTCCATTTATTAAAAATGGTACCGGGAGGGTATTTTTAAAATTATTGTTATATTTTGATCACACCATATTATTTAAAGAAAAAATTATTATAAATTTATTTAAAAAAAAAAAAATTAAGTATTTCGTCTAGTTTTATATTTCAAAAATTATTTGTAGACAATATTTAAATTATACAGTTTTATGTTTAATGTTTATATTGTTATTAAATTATTTTTCATTATTTTAAATTATAATTGAATCTTATTCTCACCCATTAATCCTACTTCCCATCATCAAATCCACTAATATTGTGGATTTGCTTTCGGGCTGTAACAATAAATTCAATATGAAATTATTTAATCAAGGGACTGAAAACAACTTTGAATTATGGAGAGCTGAAAGTTGGTAAAGGACCTTACTTTGACCAAATTTTTCTCATATCGGGAATATAGTCAGTCATTTAATTATAAACAGACTTTTTTCCAAAAATATCAAACAAAATATTATTTATTTCACGCTGATTTGAGGTTCTTGACGTTGGTCGGAGAAACTAGAACTATGCTCAGTCAGTCCGAAATTTGTTACTTCTGCTTGTCATCGTTGAATGTATAATAACAATGTATTTTTTATACCTTCTGGATTTGGTTTGAAAAATTCCATAAGTACTGACTCTGTCGTATGAAGCGATCTATATATATACTACATATAGACTGGTTGCAATCTAATTCTTCGTATTTTTGTACCTTAATTTATAGGCACATTTGAACTACGGCTTCATTCTTAAAGTAAGAAGTACTTATCTATATCAGATGTAAAATCAATCAATTGGTGAAAATAATTTCTTTTTTTAAATTTTATTTTATTTTAAAATATATTAATTGCTTTGAGTTTATTTTTTATATCGATAATAATTCTATTGTTATTTAAAGGTTCTTTGTAACCTTTATATAAGGAAAGCTTCTTTTTTTAATTAATTTTTATAGTTATTTCATTTACAAATACATCTATATATCAAAATTGATTTTGTGTTCAGGATGGAGCGTTATAACAACTGAATTTTTTAGGTCCACAAAAAGCCTTCAAACAATAAAAATATATTAAGTGATAATTAGTTTTTATTTATTTAAATATATTTTTGTAGTAAAATATTTTACCATAGTTAATATTATTAGAAACGTTTAAGTATTACGCAGCGCAAGTTATTGTTATTTTAGACCCTTTTCCCCCTTTCTAAGACTATGTCACATTGTTAGTAAGGTAAAAAAATTAAAATAAATAACATAATACAAATGAAAATAAAAATTATATTAAAATTAAATTTCAAAAATTATTTAATTGAAAAGAAATTAAATATAAATAAATTAATTAAACATAATTTACAAATAATATAAAAAATAAATAAAAAATATATTAAAAATAAAAAAAAATAAATACAAAATATATTAAAGCTAAATGAAAAATAAATAAAAAATAAATTAAAAATAAATAAAAAATGAAAAAAAAAAACAATAAAAAATAAAATAAAAAAAAAAATAATAAACAAATGAAAAAAAGAAAAAAAAAAAAAAAAAAATTAAAACTGAATGAAAATAAATTAAATAAATAAAAAATTAACAAAAATAATAAATTAATGTAAATAAAAAAAAATAAAAAAAAAATAAAAAAAATTAAAAATAAAATAAATAAAAAAAAATAAAAAAAAATAAAAATATTAAAATAAATAATAAATTAATTAAAAATAAATAAAAATAATTCAAAAAAATTAAAAATAATAAATAAAATTAATAAAAAACAAAGAACATTGAAAAAGAAATAAAAATAAATATAAAAACAAAAAGAAATAAATAAACAAAAATAAAAAAAAATAAAATGAATAAAAACAAAATAAAAAAAATAAAAAATTTGTAAAAAATAAAAAATTTGAAAAAAATATAATAACGTAAAATATATATAAATAAATAAAATGAAAATACAATAAAATCAATATATATATATAAATTTAATTATAAATTAATAAAACAAAATATAAAAGAAATATTGTATGTATTTATAACGCCAATAATAAAATAAATAAGTGGCAGAGTATTAAATAAAAATAACAAATATGTAAACAATTCCTTATATATTAATCAATTGCAAGGCATACATTAAGTATTAAGATATAAAACTATTAAATTTAAAGTAATAATCATATTTTAGACAATTCAAATTAAAATTGTTAATAACTATTTCTATTTTAATTTTATTCTATTAATTTATATGTGTAAGCATGAAAATTTTATATAATCCTTCGCTTAGTATATATACTTATGTATTTAACTGATTCCCGTTAAACTAAAAATTTAATTTTATTCTCTATATATATCTCTGTGTATTTTTTCCGAGTATGAATTTACAATTTTCTTCAATTTTTTTTCAATTTTAAATTAAAAATTCTTAATTGGCTGTCGTTTTGATGTGTACTTTAACAAATTTTGCATACATAAAATTAAAATAATTTTCTAAATTTAAAAAAACTATGATTTTTTATTTAATATAACAATTCTCTTCCTTTTTCGATTCTTTCTTTTTGTTCTTCTCTTTATGCCGATTTCATTGCAGAACTCTGATCAAAGTCTTGCTTAACAAGCGGATGTTTTTAACTATAAGACTGATGAATACTTAGTTTAACGGAGGAAATATTTTTCCTTTTCTTGAAGCTTAAACTTATTAAATAAAAAAAAAATAAAAATAATTATATGTAAATGTGACTTAAAATATAACAAAAATTTTCTTTTGTTAAAATTTGTTGTTGAGTGTCAAGTAAATTTTCTATTCAATTAGAAAACTGTATTATGTGTACAAAGTGTTGTTTCCTTCTCTCATACAATAAATATTTTATACTATACAAGATATTAAATCACTATATGCATTTATATATACAAATATAAATAAGTAGAACGGAACTCATATCCGTTTGACTCAGTACTATTGCAATATACTTATATATGCCCTGAGTGTCATAAATATTTCAATGGTTTCAAAAATTATTTGATAATATGATTAAAAACAAAATGCAACTATTAATTACTATCCCTAATTTAAATATTTTAAGAAACTTCTACAGTAAAATATATGTCTCAAATATTGATACTTAAATAAGTGATGTATGAAATATCCTGATAAAGTAGGTTTCTATTGATATAGTTAAATGGATCCTTTTAAAATCTTATAAAATGCGAAATATTAATTTTTTGAAATTTGTAAAATTTCAAATGGTATTATATATATTTTTTTTTTATTATTTTAAAGTACTATGGAAACTATATAGTTCCTAACAAATAGATGAATAGCTTTCTTTTGATTATGATTTCTTATTAATATAAAAAAGAATTCTTATCCTTTTTAAATTTCCAAAAAAAGAAAAAAAAACTTGTAATAATGATGATAAAAAATATGAAAAATTCAACAAGCACCTTTTAAAGTTTTCAATTGCATATCTTGAGTCTTAAACAAAATTATCTCAATTAAATTGTTGTTGGTGTATATATGTACATATATAGGCAAATTAAAAATTTATTAGTAATGAAAACAATAAAAAATCCTTCCTATAATGTAACAGCACGAATTTTATTGGGAAAATATTTCCTTTAAAAATTTTCGTTAATTGTTAAAAAAAATAAATAAATAAATATTTATGGTCCAATATTGTATAAATAATAAAAAAAAAATTGATTGTTAATATTTAAAAAAAAAATTTAAATGTTTTTATTGTTGGTATAAATTTACTATTACAAAAAAAAAAAAATAAATAAATTTGGAATTTATTATATGATAAACTAACGTAAACTGTTTGTCAAGTTAACTTAATGTAATTTTTTTTTATCATTTCAATTTCCGACATCAGATGTAAAAAGAAATTGTTTTGTAAATTTATTAAATATTAAAACAATAAAAGTCTTTTGTTTTAAAGTGATTTCATTTAAGAATTCATTTTGAGTAAAGATACGACAGTTTATCTGAGTTCTATTAGTAAATGTTCTTAGGTAAATTGCATATTTGTGAATCGTTTGCTTAATTTGTTATTGTTTTGGCTTCAGCTTTTCTATTTTCACTTAAAAAATTTGACAAATCAAATCAAATTAAATAAAATCCTTTTGTTACTGTTTTATAATTTTATTTTAAAGTGTTTTAAGATTGGTAAGTGGAATTGGTTTACGTACAAAAAATATCAGAACATTTTACTGTTTCATTATCAAGTTTGTGTTGTTTCGACTCATTTTTGCACATTTAAAATTCACTGGCATTAAAGCATTCATCTGTGCTTTAACAATGTTTCCAAGACATTAACCCACTTACATAGATGCACAAAAATATTGGTCTCACACAACAACTCCATAAAGTCTCAGCACACAAATATATGCAAATCTGAACGCATTTAGTCTAATTATTGTATATGTTTGTGAAAAAAATCTTTTGTTTCTGTTGAGCTAATAGCACAATTTTTAGAATAACAATAAATAATTTTTGCTAAAATATTGTAAAATTTAAAAAATTTTGATGCAACTTATCAGAATCGAAAAGATGATCCACGCTTTGAATATAAAAAAATGGTGCAAAATCAACGTATATTGAAAGATGCCGCTCTTGAAGATTTAAAACAAAAGGCCACAAAAGCTGAAGCTGTATATATAATTGATGATGACGATGACGATGACGACGACGATGACGATGATGATGACGATGTAGACAATAATATTGATAATAACGATGATGTAGATGCTTATGAGAATCAATCTGAGCAAGAATCGAACATACTAACATCTAATACACCAGATCAAATAGATACTGACTCCGATTTCTATGAGAAAGCACGTTCTATGCCACGTTATACAAGTGATTCTGAAAGTGATTATAAAACGTACAGACCTAGTTATGGTAAGCAATGCAGTTCACCTGACTTATCTTCAACATCCTATGGGGGTCATCGAAAATCTGTTAGCTTTGATTTAAGCGGTGATGAAAGATCAAAATCAGATTACGAAAGTTCACGTACACCAGAAAGTTATAATCGGTTTTATGACTCAGAACAAGAATACAATACCGCTCGTACTCGCTATCCGCGTAAGGGTATTTTGAGATCTTCGAGTCCGTCCTCTTCTAATAATTCAACATTAGAAAGATCGAACCGTCCAATGAAACCAACAACTATTACTCCCACAGTAGCTCGAATAAAAGAAATTGATTCGCCCGTACTTCAACATGCAATGCGTTCACCATCACCAAATATTTCAAATAAAGGTTATAGAAGTCCGCCACCACCACCCGAAAAAGTGTTAGTATCTACTGAAATTGAAAGAGATAATCCCTTCCGTGAAGCTTATTTAGACAAGAGTAAAACTGATGAATATACTGAAATAGCAAAAGCAATATCAAAATCGCCAGTTGCCTTAAAGTCACCACGTGAGCAGTTTTTCTTTGGTTCGGGTTCAAAATCAAATGAAGATCTTTTGTCAAACAATCGTTCGATAAATAATACCCGTTCTTCTCCTACAATGTTTTCTAATGCTCAATCAATGTCTACTGGAAATCTAGTTGCAAGTTCAACCGGTACTAAACCTAAAATCCCACCACCATTATTACCGAAACCAAAACTAAAAAAAGCTGAAATTGTTCATAATTATGCATTGGAAACATTTCAAAATACCGACGTTGGACATGGTGATTTCGCTGTATTTGAGCACGATATTACAACAAACACAATACAAGAGGTTCACAGACCGCAAACTCCAGTCACGCAACCAGCTTCTCAAACAAATAAATTACCTATGAGAGTTTCTACACCGCGTAGTCCTTTACGTCCACGTGAAAGTCCGCCACCACCTCCAATTAATTTTTCGACAATGCCAAAGAAAACTTCTCCTTCAAGCACAGCGGATGAACCTCACTATCTTGAAGTATTGCCACCATTAGCTCCTGAAATTCCACCAGCTCAAAAACGTCCGCATGAATTTATACATGAGAACTCTCCAAATAATATACTGGTTTCTGAAGAAGAACATCGCATCATACTTTTGAAGGAAAATGATCTACGTAATCAATTACGTAGCAAAACATTGGTTCCAGAATTAGGTGTACCCAACGAAAATGCTCCAGCAGTGCCGGCGTATGCAGGCATCAATAAATCGGTAAATCCATTTTTAGATAGTTCAGATGATAATATTGACTTACCATTGCCACCACTACCCACTTTGCCTCTCTCAGCTAATGTAGCATGTGATAGTAGTTCAATTTGTGACAGCGAATCTTCAACTACTAATAATGCCTCTATTTCTTCCCCTATTTCAAATGCTAACCCGCAGAAGCGATTGGATTTTTCATCAGTAACACCAACGTTTTCACTTATAAGCCATCCGTCACCATCACAAATTTTTCCCACAGCTCAAATACTTCCTGTACAATACACAAACTTACCACAGCCACAACAACCTAACACTACACATGTCCTCACAGGACAAATCCTATCAACTAGTACAAATACTTTTAATACAACTACCCAACAACCCCTCCTTAGTATAGGTGGTTATGTGTTACTGCCACAAACACAGTTTTCTTCCTCCACATCACAATCACCATCGCTTGCTTCAACGCCAGTGTTTTTCACCGGCAGTAGTCCTACATCAACTGCATTCTATGTACAGCAACAACAAGCGCCACAGCCGAATCCAGTACAGTCCACACAAATGCAATTAAATCAACGTGCTTTGGTGAGTGAACCCAATGGGCTACAACAACATCCTGATATTCCCGCAACACCAAATACACCTACTATCAATATAAATCAAACTCCGAAGGTGGTTTTACCTTCCGCTAACATAATGACAAGCTACAGTACAACAACAACTGTTCCAAAAGCTACTACAACTGTTACGCCATCAACACCAATTACTCCATCTTACATATCAATGCAATTTCCTGCAATATCTGAAATAATTGCAGAAAACTCTAGTGAACCCATTTCGACTTCTTCACTTTTGAAAATTAGTAGTAACAATTATCAAAACACTTCACAATCATTAGGTGTCTCTACTTCCACCATTGGCACATCCTCCAGTTTCTCAATTGACTCATCCACCTCATCACTGCAGCGTACCTTTAATGCATCCTCATACTATGAGACTGCTGAAGAAATATATTCCACAATAGAAGAAGAGGCTATCTACAGTAACACTTCATTTTTCGATTCTCGACGTAGCAGTGACACTTCCTTATCTTGTCGTGCCTCAACTTCTCCACCACCACCACCTTTGCCTCCCAAAAGACCAGTTAAACCAAACAAATTACGCACGGCACCACCACCACCTTTAGGAGTTCGTAACATGAAATTGCATTCACAGTCACAACCACAATTAGATCTTTCGTCACCATCACTGAAAAAACAATCTGTAGCACACTTTGTAAATCTACCTTCCTCCCCACCTACCGGAAAGGAAACAACTGTATGATTGCATTTCCCATCCAATATTCCAAACTGCTCAGCTTAAGTGTTTAGTGTGCTACGTTGCGGCTTACGCTGAGCAGTGACGAAGCTAACTAATCGCTGAAGTTGTTATCACTTTCGTCATTTAAATGTCCAAAGTAATTGTTGTGCCATTTGTGGCTTCACTTTTCGTTGGTTTTCTTTATTACATCAACTTTCCAACTTTCCAACTTCCTCTGGTCGAGATATATTTCCATTAAACATTTATTTATTTATTTATTTATTTGTATTGCTTATTTGCAAGCAAAGTGGTGGGCTTAGAAAAGTTTTTAATTGCTTTTAGGTAATCCGAAATAGGTCAAAATTCGTAATAAAATAAAAATGGGTTAACAGTATTAACAGGCAGAGTACCAGAAAAGTTTCGTTTTAATTAAGATGCTAATTTTTGAGGCAAGGATTATTTTGTGTCCTTGTCGACGACCTGCTTAATATCATTGTATAAATTTAAATTGGCTTCTGAAATTTTTTGATTGAAAAACAATACTGGATACTGACTGAATGCGGTTTCGCAACGACGGCGCTACTGAGAGAGAGGCAGTACTAACAAAACTTAGAGGGAAAAAATAAAATGAGAAAACTGTGAAAAAGTTCATAAAGTTTTTCTTTATCACGTAAGCCACGTAACTGCTTCATAGCACATATTAATTAATATCTAACACTTTGTCATCAATTTAACACCTCGGTTACCCTGGGTAACAGTATTAACGCATACTCATGTACCAAATCTAATCCATATCCATTTCCATTGCATGACGGTACCTTTTCAATTTTACAGCGAAAAGTATGCGGGGCAAAGTCGTCATGACCATTGCCGTGCCGTTGCAATAATGTTAATTAAAATCAAATTCAAATGCTGTTGGATGTGGATAACTAAATAAATCTTTGTTCCTCCTTGTGTACTTTCTGTTTTATTCAAAATTAGTAGGAAACATAATTTATGAAATAAAGTGCACACTTCGCTGTTTTATTGAAGTTTTCCCCTTAAGAGTGCGAAGTAGTTCCGTACCAAGTGAGTTACACTTCGTTGATATGGCAACATAAGATGATGGGTCGGGGTTTCTTCTTTCTTCTTTTTGGGTTTTCGGGTGTTTGGAGAAAAATTACAAATTTATGCTTATTAAAAATTTAGTAACCCAATCGCTGCGGATTGAATTTTGTTTGCACTTTTCTTTTACAATTGTAATTAGTTTTGAACTATTCCTTAAATTTTATTACCCTCGTCCCCTTGCCCTTTGTTCTTTAAATGTTTGATACCAAACTTCTTTAATTTTAATAGTGTTTGTATAAATGTAGTTAGTACTTTGGAAATATACATATTTTTTTTATAGAAATAGTCTAGAAATTATTACCCTTTCGGAATATTTGACTTTAATTTTAAGCAATAATATTTATACACTTAACATACCTGTGTTTATGTTTATTGGAGAATTAATTTTGAACGAGAAAATAAAAATAAAATATTATTCTTTTACAATTCTTGTTTTCTTTTGTGTTGTCCAAATACATTTTAAATTATAATTTGTGATTAAATTAAATTATCTATTAAGTTTTTTTTAATTAATTTAATAATGAATTTATTAGTGCAAGCAAGTTTTTTGAATTAAAACGAAATATATATCTTCTTTATTTCTCCTCCTAAATTCCTTGTTGTGAGGTGACATATTAGGTTGGTTTTATTTAACGCCGAAATGGAGATCTTTTATAAAACTAAATTGTTTCATTTTTATCACAAACACTATTTGTAATATAAATATGTATATTAATTTTATTTATTTATTGAATATTGTTATATAAAAAGTATCTTTTTATGAATTTGATTTTTAAAGTGAAATGAAACAATTGCATTCATAGTAATGTTCGCAAAATTTATAGATAATTATATCTTATAAAAATATTTGAATATGAATTCAATCTGACGTGAACCAAATTCAATCTGAAACTAAAATTGCTGGACAGCAACTTCAAGTTTCCTAATAGAAAACAATTCGGAGCGATAAGGTCACACGATTGTGAAACTATACCAATTTTAAAGAGTATAGTTATGTTCAAAATATTTATAGATAATTGAATGTAATTTGTGTTAAAATATGATATGGGATTAAATCAAATAAAACGCAGTTGGAACTTATAATCTCTGAAATCTGAAACATATGTCATTATGGTTGATCACCAATTAATATCTACATTATATACCGTACTAGAAAATAATTTAGGAAAGTGAGATCACTCAATTGTGGAAAACACTCTAGGAGCATTATGTACGCCCATCGACTATTTTCATTCACAGTCGTAATTATATAGATCAAAGTTATGTTCAAAATATTTGTAGATATTTATAAATGGCATTAATTTTGTCTTAGAGAATGATTTGTAACGAATAAAATACAATTTGAAACTCCAAGTTTCGAGCAAGTAATACAGTATATAAGTTTAATATAGCTGATCAGCAATGTCGCTTACCTTTATAAAAATAACTCAAAGGGGTGGGGATCACTTGATCGTGATAACTCATTCACGGTACCATTACGTGCTGTTATGCATTCATTGAATGTTCCTACTATAACATGATTATATCGCTCTTGCTACACAGTGAGTTATACAATATTCTTGAAACATAATTTAATTGGGGAACAAAAAACTCAAGTACCTGTGTGATCAAGTACCTGTAGTACTGTATATTGACTGTAAATTTTTGAACAAATCTTTGGTTTATGACTTAAACTGGGTATGAAGTACAGTAAACAGTAAACTCTACAGTAAACTTTAAAATCAAATTAAAATAAAAAATAACGTTTTCCATAATTATATAGTTAAGTTTTATTTATTGATTTATATATTATTATATAGTTAAGTTTTATTTATTTATTATTATATTTTTAATTATAATTATATATTTATTTATTTGGATATTATTAATTTTTATTTTTTTTATCTTACTTTTTTCTTACTTATTTACATTATTTAAATTTTGGTATTTAATTTTTTTTATTTTAGTTTATCAATTTAAATATGTTTTAATATGTTTTATTTCTTTTATTTAATTTAATTTATTAGTCTTCATTATGTATATTTGTTTATTTTTCACATAATTTCATTTATTTGTTTATTTATGTGTCTATTTTTTATAACACATTTTTATTTTTCATTAATAATTTTCTGTTTATTGTTTTTTATTTCTTTATTTTCATTCGATCTTTTAATTTTTTTATTAAAATGATTTAAAAAAATTGTACTTATTAATTTGTGTTAAATATATTTAATTATAACTTAATTTTTTTTTAAATTAATTTTTGTTATTATATTTATTAAAGTTACTTATATTATAAAAAATAAAAAGATTTTTTTAATACTCACCTATACGCTTTTATTAATAATAATAAATTATTGTATAAATAATATTATATTGTATTGTTTATTAATATGTTAATTTATTTTATACAATATTAAATTATGTCCGATTTATTAAAGTATTTATTGAATTCTAAATTAAATAGTAATTAGGTAAAATTAATAATATTTATTTAATTATTTTTTTCTATACAGTTATTTATAATATAAATTTCTATTTATTTATTTTAATATTTTTATTTTTAAATATTTATTTCTATGTTAATAATGTTTATATTCTTGTTTTTAATTTTTTTTTATGCATTAAATATTTACTTGCATTTAATAAATTATTTTTGCTGGTTTTTTGAAATATATAATATTATTTTTATATTTATAGAGTATAAAGGGTTATGTGAATGATTCGATATAAAAAAACAAATTGTATAACTCGGTGCATAGAAGAAGAAAACCTACTTCTATAAGCCGGATTTTGAATTCCCGGAAATATAAATTAAATAAATGATATCAGAAATTTATAAATTTGTTTTACTGTTTTTTAATATAATTGTTTACATAAATATAAATATTGTTTTCTTAATTTTAACTTATACATTAAGACTGAAAAGTTTTCGGAAATTCTCATTTAAAATTCGCGCGCTGTATATTTTTCGATATTTTAAGTTTATGTAGTTTGGCAGCACTGTCCTTAATTACTATGCCAAAAATGAGCGCGATCTGTCAGACAGTTCGTTTACGGCAGCTGTTGAAACCAGTTCACCTCAGTAGTGCGTTGCGAAATGTCTTCGACGGTCGTACGACCGTCCTGGAAGGCTTTGTACCACTCATAAACTTGAGTTTTCGATAAAACTGATTCCCCATAAGCCTTTTGTAGCATTCGCAACGATTCTGCACACGAAATTTCGTTCGAAACACAAAATTTGATGCAAACTCTTTGTTCAATATTTTTTTCCATTGTTTTTTTCGCAACGCACTACTGAGGTGAACTGGTTTCAACAGCTGCCGTAAACGAACTGTCTGACAGATCGCGCTCATTTTTGGCATAGTAATTAAGGACAGTGCTGCCAAACTACATAAACTTAAAATATCGAAAAATATACAGCGCGCGAATTTTAAATGAGAATTTCCGAAAACTTTTCGGTCTTAATGTATTTATTATTTAAACAATTTCTCTATTTAATTTTTAACTGAATTTTATTAAGTTTTTATTTATATATTTTTAAAAAAGTTTTTATAAGATTTTTATAAATAATTTTAACTATCTACTGCAGTGTCAATTTCAATATTGACATTGCAATCTATAGGAAAATTTCATTTCTTATTCCTATATCTATACTTTCATATTTGCATCTTCAGTCTTCAGTACAGTTGTGAGTCTCCAATGCAGTTCTTTTTAGATATACTTTGTTTTGAATTTGTTTTTCCTGTTTTATGAGGAAAATATTTATCAAGAAATTTATAAAATGCCTGAATGAAATAATCTGCAAAGAATTATTATAAATAATAAAATTTAAAAATATCATTACAGTTTTAGTTATGACAAATCAGTAGTAGAAAAAGTATTTTTCTGAAAGTAGTTTTATAAAATTATAAAATGTTTTGCGTTATGCTATAGTGTAAAAATATCTAATATTAGTTAGACGAGTTAGTTTAAAAAAATTAATAATGAGTTTTTTATTTTATATATATAAAAATATTTCTTTCTTTAAATCAATTAATTTAAAACAAAAAAAAAATAATTAATGTAATTAAACAATAAAAAATTAATGTGCATACATTTGTTACAGTTTTACTTTTTTGATTAGATTAAATAAAAACTACTAAATAATGCGTTCTAATTTATATAGTCTAATAAATTTGAATACCCTATCCTAAAAAGAGTAGATAACTTAAATAATTAGCTGTAGAAAGGGAAATTACTCGAAATTACTTAATAGTGACTAAGAGTTATTATGCGAAATGCTAACCGGAATGGTGTAATATAAACAAAACAAAAAATGCTGTGATAAGAACGAGTGATTATTGCAGACCTGGTTTTTTATGTAAAATGTATAAATAAATTTCTTGTCTTATCTCACAAAAAAGTAATGATAACTAGAAAAATTTTGATTCATGAACAGGTGAAAAAGATTCCCAGCAATTTAATTTTTTCATTGTTTATTTTACCTTTTGCTTTATTAACAATTTTTTCCCTTACTGTGTACAGAAGTGTAAATAATTGAAAATAATTAAAAATCAGTTGAGTACTTAGTTTTTATCTGTCTGTTACTTATAATTTTTTTTTCGTAGTATTACAGAATAATTGATAATTTATTTTTTGTATTTTTTTTCTGTTTGAAATTGTAGTAGATTTTTATTAAAGCACTGCGCCCTCTAGGTTTGAAAATTTGTTTTTTAATTGACTTATATAAGTAACAGGTATGTTATAGCGGAATTTTTATATATTACAGTGATTTTAAACTATAGCATATCAAATTATATATATAGAGAAGTATTATAAAAATTTAATATAAAGAGGAACATATTAAAACTTTTTTGGTAAAGTAAAAATATAGAAAGAAAAATTTTTTAATATAATACAGCAGTTAAAAATTGTTAAAAGAAATTATTTTTTTTACTAAAACATCTTTGTATATAACAAAATCTGTTTATATAAAAGAATTACATATTTTATTCAAAGGCGTTGCAGTTAGTTATATTAATGAATTAGTACAATTTAATTTTATTTTGTATTATCTTTAATATATTTGAAGTTCATAATTATAATAATTTATTGACAATTATTTTAATTTTAATGGAAACACAATGAATATTATAATTATTCTTTTAAAAGTAAAATAAATTACATTATTAGTCAATTTGTTAATATTTGTATTACTGTCTTGTTTAAGTAATATTGATCAGAATAATCTAATTCTTTTAATGCATTGTTTAGACTATTGAATTTAACTATTGTATTTAATAAACAACAATATATTCCATTTACAAAATTTCCATACAAAATCCATACAAAAATTTGCTAAAGATGTCTAAGTATGATATTTAATCGTATTAGATTGTTAGCGTTAAAATCTCTCTCCACCATTGAATGAATATTTGTTAAGAATAATAATCATTCTTTTAAAGTTTTTAATCCAAAAGTGAGAATTAAATTTCTCAGCCTTTTATTTATTTAAAATTGTGCTTTTATTAGTAAAAACTGAATTACTAAAAATAATTTGGCAACTTATTTGCAATTCCAACGTATCAGAAAACCTTCTGACAAACATTCTCATGTCTCGAACATGGTCCATACAATTATCTTCAGTTATATTAACAGTAGCTTGAGAATAAACCTAGTTTTATATATCATATATTCTAGTTTTTACTTATACTTAAGATACTTAAGAGTATCTGGTGATTATCTCCTGCACTCAACCAACCGTATATAAATTTAATTATTCAAAAATGTTTTAATTTAATGTGTAATTAGTTGTACTTTCCTAATAAAATGCAAAATATGAAGGTTTGAAGTTGATTGGAATATTTTTGTTCGATTTGCAGAAAATCCCATTTGTGTTTATTATTGCAAAAAACCTTATTTTTGTGCAAATTTAAAACAAAATTTTGTTTACTTAATTTTTCGTATATCATTTCTTTATTATCTTGTAATCAATATCAACAGAATTCCCTTCTATCAGGAACCGTTTTCCCTTAATCGACTTTTTAGATGAGCTACGTACTCCTTTTTTCTACAAAAACGTACAAATTTATTTATTATTAATCAAACACTTGAGGAAAAATGCGGTGTTAACATTAATATGTCAATTTTAAATAGAATGTTGATAAAAAATTAATAGATGGTTAAAATTAAATTTTAGTTATGTTCTAAGGAAAGATAAAATATTAAAATAACCTCGAAGTTTACGTTTTAGTACTGATGAATAGATGGCGCACTGCTAATTTATTGAACAACTTTATAATATAATATGTTTATGATTCTCCATATATTATCCTGTATATTTTGCTTAATTTTATCTATTTAAATTTGTTTTTATAATTTTGTTTATATAATTTTATTTATTTTATTAAAGACAAATAAAAGGTAATATTTATTTTTTTAATTTTAATTTTTTTTTTTTGCCGAGAATGACGCTTCTTATGACGAAAAGAAACTATTTAAAGGTTAGAAGAGTTCGAATGAAAATGAAATGACAACAACATAAATTTTAGTTAATTTATAAATTAACTGTAAACTATGAATTAATTCGTAATATTTATTTATTTAAGTAAAAATATAAGATAAATAACCATTTGTAATATTTTAATTTAATTATTTTATACTACTTATAAAACTTAAGTTTTTTTTTGGTTAAATATTTATTTTATTGATAACACTTAAAATGTTATATTTATTTAAGTAAAACTTTTTAAGATAAATAAACATTTGTAATATTTTAATTTAATTATTTCCTAATACTTCTAAAACTTAAGTTATTTTTTTTGGTTAAATTTTGGTTGTATTTTA
Source organism: Teleopsis dalmanni (assembly GCF_002237135.1). Taxonomy (NCBI): domain Eukaryota; kingdom Metazoa; phylum Arthropoda; class Insecta; order Diptera; family Diopsidae; genus Teleopsis; species Teleopsis dalmanni. Next base: position 165,156,835 of record NC_051847.1, read on the forward strand.
TTAATAACTCTTAAAATGTAATATTTATTTATTTAAGTAAACATTTATAATAGTTCAACATTTTTATTATATATATTTAATTATTTACTACTAATTCTGAAACTCATGTTTTCTTTTGGTTGATTATTACCATTAAATCTTAGTTGCAATTCAATTCCGGCTTGTAATTATTGCTAACAATTGATTTTGATTAAATTTCTATTGAAGAAGTATCTCAACTGCATTGTATCATTTTTAATTGAAAAAGTAAAATCCGCTATGAAATTAATTTCTTGTGAAGTCACTCATACTCCTTTTTATCCCTTTTTATGAGAATTTGTTGCTTGTTCGCCTGCACTTTGTAGTATTCCTTGTTGCTGTAGGTTGGCAATTTGTGCAGTTTGTACAGTTTCCACTCAAGTAAATGTGTTTTAGGTGTCCAATTATTGATGATGTAATGCTTTAACGTGATGGGAAGCAGATTTTAAATTACATTTCTCTTCCGGCTCTAATAGTTTACCTTATGCCAGTACGCCTGTACGCCTGCACGTCTGTATGCTGGTATGTCAGTATGTGTACTGAAGTTCAGGCACTGCTAGATCTATTGAACGTAGTGAATGTTACTTAAAATTGGTTTCGTTGCTTTTTTTTTTATCGACTTTATCACTGTTGTATTTGCCAGATATGCGATAGGAACTACTCGTAACACTCTTATTTCGCTACACTCAATTCCATTGCATCCTACGTGAAATGAAGGACAAGAAAAAATGGTTGCAAACCTGTAAAACCGACAGGAGATGACTTTGGTGATAAATAATCTGTTGCCTCAGCAGTTGTTGGTTGTACTGTTTGTGCAGTCAGTTGTGTTGGATAAATTCTTTGCTATGTGTTTAAACTTAGAGATAAAATTACTTCATATACGAGAAGTGATTTCAATTATTAAAATATTTATTTTTTTAATTTATGTAAATAAAAGTTGATTCTCTTTTTCTCTTTTATATTCCTTTCTTAACTGTAATTTTTCAATTTGTTAAGTGCAATCCGCCTCAAAAAAGAATAATGTAAACTACAGTATTTCAATATAAATATGTTATATATATTTGGTTTTATTTTTTTTGTTTAGTATATTTTCTTGATTACCCTTATATTTGATTATTACATATTACTTTACAAATTTCAAAACCTCATAGCTTTTGTGCATAATTAATAGAATTTATATTTACAGTTATCACCTACAGAACCAATTAAAGTGCCTAAATCGGTATCTGACAAAAAGCGTTTCTTTGAATCAGCTATGGAGGACCAACATAAACCAACACAAAAATCTGGTAAGAATTGATTACATGAAACAGCCTATAAATAATTTAAGTTTTATTTTAAGGAATAATGCTAGATTTTAAGTTTAATTTTCTTCTTAATTTTTGAAATTTTTTTTTAAGTTAACCAACACTAACGCTAAGGGTAGAGATTTTTGCTTTAAAAGTAATAGTTTCTTTTTATATAGTACATAAACGGAATTATAACAAATTTGTTGGTTTTAGTCTGAAGTTTGTGTGTATGTTAGAGTTAAATCAATAGAGCTCATCTTTATCTTAGTTGCACCAACATTTTTCTTAACTCTTAACTTAACTGTTGTTTTATTAGCCAACTTACGAACTTATTGTGTGATGTATAAATTCATAAGTTAGTTAAAAAAATAAAAATTTTTTATATACATTTTGGTGTAACTAAGACAAAGATTGAGCCTTAATAATAAAACTCTAACATAGAACTTAACTTTTTATATAAGATTCGACTCTATTCCGTAATACACTGCATACATTAAGAGCACCAACTTTACCTTTGCCGTTACCATGACTGTATCTGTCTGACTTCATCTACTCATAATAACCATGGAATTCAAACAACATATTTTTTTAATCTGTAATGAAATATATACATATATCCTATTTGAAGTGATAAATTTATTCCAACGCTTCTTTTAATGTCTTTAACTTGTTCAGTCGACTTTTGTCTTCAAAGTATGTACTATATTGTCAATAGCTTCAAAAGTTTCTACTTTTTATTAACTTTGAAATCACTAACAAAAAATGCCCTAATGGTTTACCAAATGGTGCACCAACCATTCATTACCTACCATTATTTAGTAGTAGATATCGCTCGGTCAATAATTTTTATGAGAATCAGTCTCTTCCTTGTGTGGAGTGATACATTTATTCCAACGCTTGTTTAATATGTTGGTACCTTTTTAATAAATAAATATTTCTATATATTTCTATTCAATAATTGAATGAAAACTTGAAAATGGTTATTTTTCCTCACTTTACAAATCATTTTTTGTAATCACTCTTTCGTATTTTGTTATTACTCAGTGATTCTGACAGTATGCATCTCATTTTAACTTAAACAAAATTTAATTATTTCAAATGTTTTGCTGAAATTTTAATTTTATTTATTCCTAGCAAAGATAAATCTAAACAAGAATCGTTTGTGTAATTACAACGTTGCTACTATGAATTTTAAAGTTCCGATAGAAAACGGTTCTACCAGAGTCTTTCTTTGCTGCTCCATAAACATTAAATCGCACTGAGTCGATGAGAAGAGGAGCAAGAAGCAAATTTAGTTGCAATAATATTTGCGTACAGTACGGTTTGATAGCCAGCATATCACTAAGTTCTCTACGAATTGGTAGTCATGGCAGTTTCCATGTTGGCTTCCTTTAAGTTTCGTTTTAATGAAATAAAAAACTTGAAAGTTTATGCTGTTTATGCTCTGGCTTAGCGTTAGTGACTACTTTGTGCTACTGCAGTCAGTGTATATTCCTTATGCCTTAAGAAATTACTCTAATTCTAGTGAAAAAAGAAACTAGTCTTCTTCACTCTGTACTGTGATTTTATTTATTTATTTCCTAATTTAATTTTGTACTTTTGCTTGTGCTTAAGGATATCTTCCTTAGCGTTCGCGTTTTCATGTCCTTATGTATGGCTATACTTTTCAAAGCAAATTTTTGTATTTATCATTCTAAGTCTGGACATTTTAATGACTTTTTTAAATTTTATCTTACTTTATTTTTTATTTTCTTAATAGAAAAAGTTTTCTCGTTTCTGTCAAAAGATGAAGTCGAGAAGTTGAAACAGGAAGAAGAAAGGAAAATCGCAACCCTTCGTCGTGATAAAAATGCACGATTAGCTGATTTTAGCGGTGGAAGTTTAAATGATGCCACAAATGATGAAGCGGATGGAGCTAAATGCACTGGTAATGAAGAGCATGCAGATCGTACTGAAGATGATGACGATGATGATGATGATGAAGTCGACAATATAGACGTTGATAGCGTATTACGTGATACCATCGCCGATCACAATAAATGTGAAATAGATGATATGAGGTTAGTAAATTTTAATTTTATTTTATAATTCATTACAACAAAAAAAAACTTTAAAATATAGAAATATTATCACATTTATTTATAACATTTTTTTTTTCTATGGTGAAAGTATTTTATTTTATTCGACAAACGCCTCTAAACATTATTTATTGTGTAACACAAATGTATCTATACAAACACCTGCTTTTTACTAAATAGAAGATAAATTTTATTGGTGTTTGTGCTTTGCAATTTTGTAATAATTTTAAAATTATTATAATTTGCAATAAAATCAAAACTTGGATTTAATGTGCTTTTGTGGTTTAAGTTGGAAATAAATTTTTGCTTCTATTTCATCTTATATAGTATAGTATTTATAGTACATAAATTCTAGTAAAGTCTTTAAATAGTTGATTTTCTCTTTTAATTTTCACATGGCTTTATAATATTGATTTAATACAATTAAATTATAGCATATTTAATATTTTTATATAAAATATGCATATCATACAGTTTAATACTCTGTTGCTTGCATTTAAGGTGTTGGCCTCTGCATACTTTATTTTACATATTAATTAATAAAATACAAGCCTTTATTACAAATAAATAGTAAACTCTTTTTACGTTCAATAAAAAAAACAAAAAAAATATTAAAATAACTTTAACATTACCATTAACTGAACTGTAGTTTATTAAGTGCATTGAATATTTATTGTGCATTCAAAATATTAATTCCAGTAAATGCATTTAAAGTGTTAAATTACTCACATATATTACATTGAATATATTTTAAAATATGCGTGAATATGATATATTAAATTAAAATAATTTAAGTTAATAGTTTATTTTAACTTTGAATTTTACAGTAATTATATTTAAGTTATTTAAAATAAATTAATATATAAAAACACAATTAATTTTTAAATATCATATACATTTTTATAAAAAATATCTGTAATATGTATTTTTATGTAATAAATATATCTCCAGAATTTATTTCTGGTTAGTTGGTAACACTGTACTGAATAATTTGAGCTCAATATTGAGCTCAATATGTTTCCATTAGAAGTATATTGTGATTGCAGTCACGTCACGGCAATTGTTGTTACTTTCAATGCAAAGTAAAAATTTAACACTGTCAGCTCACTTCATTTCGCATTGAAAGCAATAACAATTGCCGTGATGTGACTACAATCATAACATGCACCTCAGCGTTTTTGCAATTATACTCTTAAGTGTGTTGCGATCGCATAAAGCCATAATTCTCTTACATTTGTGGTGAAAAAATTAATATAATTCACCAAATGATACTCATTTCACATGGTCTTGTGTGACTTTTTTCAGTTACCGATTGTGATATGATCATATGTAAAACAATTTCAACCGATTTCGATTCCAGTTACAATCTCTTCATGGATATGTTATGCAGACTCTCATGGCTACATCATAATATGTGATATTGTTGTTGTGCACGATATAAATCAAATAATGACAATGAGAGCAAGAGGGAAATTTCAGTTGCACCTTGATTTTCATGTGGTGAGGTTTTCAGTGCCTCGTCATGGTACTCAAAATATTATTGTCCACTAATAATATAGTATATGTATGAAAATGATCACATATCCATATAATATATTACTTTTTCAATCAAAATGTTAGTAGTAGTATATCATTGACAATTGTGATTTGGCTGCTTGCATAACATAGCTTCGTGGTTGTGAGCAGAAAGTAACCAAAATGTTATAAAATAGCAAAAACAGTATAAAGTTCTCAATTGTGATTTGACTGTTTGTATAATACGCTTTTATGGGTCAGACTAATAGAACCAAAAAAACATTAGACCATTCGTCAAATGACTGACTGCATTACATAGTTCTAAAATAAATAAAAGCCATGAATGAGTATAAACATATATACGAAAAATGTGAGTAGGATTGATTCGAGTGCTGATATAGTTATATTGCACTTGAGAAGACCTGTCCTGAAGCTGGCAAAATATGCTGATTATTTAAAATTTTATTTAGTATCTTATTATAAAATACTAAATACTATAGAATTTAATAAATTTTTAGAATGTTTCCCATTGATATTTAGTAAGTTCAGTTTGTAATTTTTAATTAGTTTTATATAATACTAACACATTTTTTTATCCAGTTTAAATAATTAAATTTGATAAGGATTTCAATATTTGTCCGATATGTTAAATTTTACCTGTCCGTGGGCATAAGATGGTATTACTTTTTTTTCCCTTTATTTATTTTGTTTTTAATAATAAATAAGCTCTATTTTCATTTTTCTGGTTGTCCGTAGGGTGTTTGATTTATAGTTCCCACGCACAAAAATATACATATTATTATAAAAATATAAACAAACCGAAATGAAAGACTCAAATTTATGGTAACAAATAACGAAAAACAATTATATTTTTTTTATTAGCAGTTGACCTACGCAAGAATATAAATAAATGTTATGTTTATGAAAATTTAATGAGCACCTTAAGTCTTTTACATAAGTCATTATTATTAAAAAGTTCTTGGCATACTTTAACTAAATCACAGAAAAATATTCATTATTGTTAAATAAAAAAAAAACTTTTATAGTCGTCAAGAACAAATTATAAATGAAAATATTAAATAATAGTCTTATTGATTTTTGTTCTTCAAATGCTTTTAAAATGTACTCAATTTTGCATAAAAATATAAGTTATTATATATATTGTGAAATTAATAAAGAAAGAAAAATTTAGTTAATTAAACAATATTATATACACCTTTAGTTTCTTCAATATTATATACCTCTTTCTATTTTTGTTAATAATATGGTTGATTTTCAAAAAAAATCAACGAATTTAAATAAATAAATTTTATTAAATTATTATAAGTTCGAAGAGCAATGCTATAACTGGGTATATATACTGGAAATTAATAATTGGACTTATTAAAAAACCCGTTAGACTACGGAGAAATTTTTATAAATGAACAGTTATTGGAATTAAAATTTTAAAGATATAGACATACTATTATATCATATTATTATATATTAAAATATCACAAGTACTAAGAAAATTAATCTGAACCTCCGCCAGGTGGAAAAATTGACACAGCTGTAAGCTTTATGTATATAATAGTTTCTTGACAATATAAAAACTTAAAATGAAATGATAATGCAGAAGTAGCATTATTATCATTATTATTACTTCTTTTTAACATAACAGTCTTGGGTGGACCAATGCTTCCTCAACCAATTTTTACCATCTGACTCGAATCGATGCCAAGCCTTACTGCTATGATGTATATAAATATTTAAAATATAAATGCATAAGTACAATATTAATTTTTCTTCTATAGCTAATAATTTTCGGTAACTATGACAAAAAGATCCTTTTGAGGACTAGAAATCTATTGAATAAAAAAGGATATACTGCTGAGAAAATTACAAATCAAGTTAAATAGCGGATCATGCAACTGCTACCAAATACCAAATATCCTCCTTCAGTCTTATTAGATATCGAACTCTGTGTTGTATTGAACTTTATTTTATACCTAACATTGCTTGGTATCGAACGCAGATCCCTAGCAAATGTATCATAACTGATCATATAACTTTTTTCGGTATTGCCAAATATCCATCACTAGTGGTGCCAGATATCGCTTCATCACCACTAACAGGCCAATAACGCATACTCATATATTTACATCCTAAGCTAATGTTGGTTGACCACACGGCTGTTTCGAGTTTTGTTAAATACTCATTATCAGTGGTTTTAGGAATTATTGTGTGGTTTATAAGTCCGCATATAATTATTGAGCTAAACCAATAATATTTTTATATATCACTGGTATAAGTATAAATATCGAGCAATATTCGAAACAATGCTTGTTGTTGTAATTCCCTTTTATTAAAAACCCTTTTTATAAGTAAAATTCTTTCGTCATACATACTAGCTTAGATCATCCTAGCTAGCTATGTATTAAGCCTATATGTTCTCATCTCTCCCTTAATTACCGGAATTACCGGAAGTTTCCTCAATGCAGTGGAAATCTTCTCCTTTCATTCCTAAGAGGTGATTTTAGCGGGTTCAGTCATACATAAATGACTTTAAAAATTAAATTTAAAATATAAATAGTTGTTAATTGAGTTTTATAGATATTAAGAGTTAATATACATATAAAAATAATATACATACGAGTTTAAAATTATACTGCAAATTGTTTTACAAGTATAGTTCAAGTATTTTTATTTAATATAAAAAAAACATTTTTTTTTGTAATAAAATACAAAATATATTTGTATATTAGTTTTCAATATTTTAATAGATTGATTATGATTATTTTATTGGTACTAAATTTATAGTTAACCTTGTTAATGCGTTAAATATTAAATATTAAAACAATTGTTAGTTTATTTCTTTTTATGTTATAATAAAAAAATTCAAAAAATGCATAAATTAATTTTTTATCATAATATTTTGTAGCGAACATTGGCATCACAAAATGAATATGCAAATTATATAAAATCTAAATAACAATACCCCGAACAAAATATTGACCCTGAATAGATATTGTTGCTTTTAAATTAACTTTTGTTTTTCTTTTATTTTAATAATATTAATTAATATCTATATATAGTTATTCATACAATACATGGGTGATTTTTTTTCTTTTTAATATTTCTAATGTAAATTAATACTTGCATTCAAAAAAAAAATTTACCTTAGTTTTGGTGATTTTATATATCAAAAATATCTACTTAAGAATTTTTATGACAAACTAAAGGCAAAAGAAATATTGATGTGTTGTAAACCCAAACTACACTTAATTAATATTTTTAAATTTATTTTTTTAAATATTTTTTAAAATATTTTTTGAACTATTTTTATATTATTATAATTATTGTCTTTCTTTCATTCAATTGAATTTACTGTCATTTAATATTTTTATATTGTATATTGACTGTTTAATACTTTAAAGCTCCTAACGAAATAATTCATCAGTTATGGATGCTTAGAACGATGATTCGAAAAATATGTTCACCAATTTATTTCTCAGCTAAAACTACTATTTATCTAGTATTTTTCTCAACCACAAAAAAAGGGGAACAGAAGCAATGTAATTAATTAGGGGATTTCCTATCAGTTTAATATATTTTAGGTCTTTCCAGTCGTTTTTACTTCTGTGCCTTTTTCGGCTTCAACCATTAAGAATTAATATGCAAGTTTAATATATAATTATTGAATATTATTCTATGTAAATATAAAACAGATTAAATTTTTATAATAACACAAAACTGTATAATTTTAAAGTGTATCTACGACTTGAAAAAGAAGCAAAAATTTAGTTATGTATTAATGGGTTTTATTTCTTCACCTTAAAAATATTGGCAAATAAATATTAAAAATACTTTCACATGTAGTTTGATTTGCATTTCTTAAATATATAATTATCAATCTCTAATTAATATACTTAATTTTTTTTAATAATCACGCTTTAGTCACTATTAGCATTTTTTACACACTTACACACTATCCTTTCCCCTTTCCAGGAACCCACTTGAAGAAATCGAAGCAGTATTTAGAAGCTAATCTCTTTTTATATTTTTTACACTTTTTATAGTTTTAAGTCACTAACTATACTTTTAAAATTAAATTTATTAATAGCAAGAACAAAATTTTTTAAAAAGTATCCTCTCTTAACAAATCTAATGCAAATTTTTATATCAAATAACATTTTTATATACAGGAATTTATACTAATTTGTATCCACACGTTTGTATCCACATTTTACAAAATCAATAAAATTCCAAAAACTGAGACTAAAATTTGCTTCTAGCATTTAAGTAAATGTAAAATTATAACAATTAAATTAAATTCAATTAAAATTCAATTACAATTAAATTAAAATTAAATATATTATTATTTTATGAATTGTTAGTAATAGAATCTCTTACTTCTACTCTCTTCCTCGACACCTTGTTGAAAGGCACCATTGCACCAGCAATACTTGTATTTGTAATCAAGCATATTTATATTTTGAATATTCACAAATTTATATTTGCAAAGACTAAAATTAAAATTAAAATAAAAATAAAATATTCATCTTTCTATTGTTATTACTGTTAACTTTTTTATTTTATACTGGCTTTAGTGAAAGAAAAAATTAAAATCAAATGACAATATTAAAATTAAAACTATTGATAATGTTATAAAATAATAAGAGTTTAATTAAAACAAACATTTATATATATAAATACACACACACACAAACACATTCATATACACACACAGTCACGGCAAACGGATTTATGCACCGTGTTTATTGGTGTTAGTTTATTAATATTAAATTGATATTTTGTTATTTAATATATATATATAAATATATTTTATATAAGTTATAACCAAAAAAAAAAAAAATAAAATATTAATATTAAAACCAAATAATATCGAACACAATATTATGTAAATTAGTTTACTATTTTTAGTATAAAAACTAAACTATTTTTGACTAACCGATATTTATATTATTAAATTATGTTTAGCATTAAGTCTTATACAGAAATGTTTGTATTTAACATTTAAATCTGAAATGCTATATTGAGGTTAAAAAACAAAACCGAAACAAAATAAATATTTTTATTAGCAAATAAAATATCAATGCAAATGTTAATTTTATTTCAAACTAACATTGGGTTTTTCTTTAATTTTTGAATATTGCTTTTTAATTTAATATTATTTATTTTAATTTATTTCTATTAACGCTTTTGGGTGCTGTTTTTATTAAATGAATTTCAAGTTAAATTTCATGAATAACTCTTCTACTGGTGGTTTGTATTGAACGATTTGCATTTAAATAAAATAAATAACATAAGCAGTGCATTATCTGTTATCTATTATCTAAAAGTTTATTCGAAAAAAATCTACGTTTTGGAATCGTTTTTAGAAAATTACTTACAGTAGTTTAGGTATGTATATGCATAAATATATCTATAGCCTATACATAAAAACTTCATGTGTTTATAAATGAAATGATTAGCAATCGCGCTTCAAAATTTATTTCTCTGCATAAGAAAAAAAGGATTATATTATTTTTAGTCAAGCGGTTATATGCTATATGTGACGCAGAAATATACTTTTGAGATATATAATAAAGCTGTTAATAATACATAATCCTATGCATAGTACTACCTTCATAATACATAATCCTATGCATAGTACTACCTTCATAATAGTCATAGTACCTATGAATAGGATAATTTCAATAATTTTCATCCTCGAAAATTAGCATTATCTAATTTTTAAGTTGGCAACTAGGGCTAGTAAAATATACCACTTGGAGAGCTATGCATATTACGCCCTACATAATAATAATAATATGAAATTTCGTTTTAGTTAGCTATGCATATTACGCCCTACATAATAATAATAATATGAAATCTCAGTAACGAAACGATTTAGTATGATTACTAAATAGTTTTAAATCAGCAAATTCTTCCATAAAATAGTGCTCATACGTGGTATATGAGAACCTTAACGGTAGGTTACATTAATAACATTTCTAACACTCAACAATGTACAAGGCCGCAAAAAAGAATCCAGGTTATTCACAATCCTTATCGCTTAAACTATAAATGTGTGAGTTAAGCTTTTGGGTTTCGTACAATGGGGTTCTTCTTATTTCCGAAATAAATTTAATCACTTGTTAGACATTCTACCAATGGTATTTATCACACTGTGTGATAGAAGTATTTATTTATCTTTAATAAAAATGAAATTATTTTTTCGTTTTCTAAATGTTTCAATGATTTAAGGTTAATTTGGGGCTGCTGAACTTAAAAGCCCTATCTATTTCACTACTGAACATCTGGAGCTAGGAAAGATATCTTAGGCCAAACGATCTTTTTAAGAATTGTTTTTAATCATTGAAAATCCACTTTTCTTTTTCATATAATACTAATCATGACAAGGATCAACCTACTAAATTATTTTGTTTTAAAATCCAAATTAACAAATTGAAGTGGATTATTAGGAGTTTCATTTTGATAAACAATTCTGTGTTAATGTTAAAATTGTAGTAGTCTGTTTTGTCGATGCTTATTCCTATACCGTTGTGACGTGAACTATTTCGAATTTTATTATCTAGTATAGTTATAGAGTAGTGTATTTTCACGACATTAATTGTTCTACGAAAATTTGTAATATTAATGTTATATTTTAATATAAATTTAGTCAGGTTTGGTTAGTTTAGGTTAAGTTAAGTCAGTGTTTCGTGTCGAGATTGATTATTAAATTTTTAGATTATGTAGTTAGGTCGGTTTGTGGCACTTTATTGGAGAAACTTGATATGTACTGTTTATTAGTGTTAAATGCTTAATAATACTTGATCAACGTGGAATAATATTTAAGAAATCTTAAACAAACACGATACCAATGAAGACAGAACGTTACGACCCAATTATACACCAACATAATATGACATGTCGACAGCTGCAACAACTTGATACTACAATAAAAAGTTTTGTTAGCACTTACAGCTACAGCTACATTACTAAGTATACTAAGATATTTCTGTACATTAATTTAAGTATTATTAAGTAGTAATCATAAGTGTCTATTACACAGTAATTTTCACCTTAAAGGAAATACAAACTTACCGCTCAACACACTTAATCTGAACCCGTAGCAATGCCTGGTGGTAAGCTACATAAATCCCAGTCATACCTAAGCGATACCAAATAAAGCTGAGTTTCTAGGCAGTTTTCCAGTAGGTATCTTATAGAATATTAATACTTTTTGTTAACATAGGGCTGCTGGAATCCTTACTTCAAACTTTCAGAATTGTGGAGTGTGTTTGGGCATTCAACATCTAATCATTTGGAGCGAGCGTGTTCTTGACAACACAGTGCATTAACACAAAAATATGTTGTTCCAAAGATGTTTCGTTTTTTCATGCGAAAAGTATATTTCAGAAAATATTATTTATCACTTTTAATTGAAGTGAGCATTTGGATTATTTGTTTAATACCAGCATGCGCCGCGTTTAATTATTTGTCACTCTTTTGCTTTCTTAACTGTAATCATTACTTCATTATCCTTGAGTGTACTTCAATTAAGGAACAATTAAAAAAATTAAATTTTACTTTTATTTCCATGATGGCTTCAGTCTAAGGAAGTGTCTTTCTCGCAACTATTAAATTAAAACCCAAACCGCAGAAAGCAGAGTGAGCTTAAATTGTTCGTACTTTTGAACGTAAGGCGGTATTTCTATTAATTTTTTTTGTTTTTAGTAATTTTATTACATTTAGCTTGAAATTGCTCTTCTTAGTTATACTTTCAATTCCACTTTAATTTGGAATTTGTCTTTCATTGGAACAAAGTTAAAATTCTACTTGAGTGATTTATGTTTTCCAATTTACACGTAGTTAAGAAGTTTTAGCTTTTTTTCTACGTTTCAGCTTCACGTTCTCCTTGTGAAAAGTTATTCCTTTCACATGAAACTTTATTATATTTGTTTTACTTTTTTTTATATTTTTATATTGCAATGAGTCCTTGAGTTTTTGTGACGTATTTGTCCTTAGATTTCTTTAAATGAACTTTCTTTCCACTTACCAACGCAGCCAAAGTATTTAGACGTGATAAACTTGTACGCTGTAGTCCTGGCAGATTTATTCAACAATTTGCATGGAGTTTTTCCACTTAGTTTTTTTTTTAATTTTTTTTGTTATTTTTTTTTTTATTTTTTTTGTGTTACTAATATTTCAAGTTGCCTAAAATTGTTTAAAAGGAATTTACTTATTGTTCACACATTTTGCGCATTGAATCATTGGAATGGAATGTATTAGAAGAAAGTTTCATCATAAATTTAATATGACATAAATAAGGCAACCAAATTTTAATTGAAATGCTGCCCGTGAAGGGTATAAAAATGAAAGAAGCATCATAAAATTGTCTATATAGAGATATTTATATATACACGATATAAACTTTAAACAAGTATGTGTTAATAATTAAGTGTTAAAATTACTAACATTGTTCGAACATAAATTAAATTGTTTGAGTTGATAGTGTATGCATTTGCATTTTAAGTTTCAATTACTTCATAAACACTTTTAATTTTTATAAAATAAGTCATTACAACATTTTAGATTCTAAGTGCATTATTGGATTTTGATTTGCAAATATTTACAAAAACAAATTATAAGTACAAAACATTGCATCCACAATGCATCCATCCTCATCATCAGCAACATTTAGTGCAGAAATGTGACTAACCAAAACTCATGCATCACAAATAAAACAAAAAAGTATGTGTTTTAAAATGATTATTTTCTATATTAATTTTTGTGTTGCAGTATTCGAACACTCTTTATAAACAATTTTCATAAATATTTTTATATTTTTCTCTTTTGTTTAATTTTGTAAAATCACACAATATTGCAATAATTGCAACATTTTGTTAACTCTTAAAAACACAAATGGCAAAATGCACTTTTGTTCATTAAACCGTAAAACTCTAACAAAAAAGTGTTGGCAAAAATTTAAATGCACCAAGAAGTCCTGCACAAGAAGTTAGTAGTACCACAACAAATACAACAGCAATAGCAATGACAACAACAACAACGACAATGACAACAATACAAACAACAAAACCAGCTGCAACAGTCATAACAAAACCAATGTCACATAATAAAAAGGAAACTAAGGTATCCGCACATATGAGCTCAAGTAAGTTACCCACAAAACACACAGATGCGACGACAATGTCAACAACAGTCCACCAGGAACCACCCACGCCCGAAGCAAACAGTTGCGCATCAACAGTAACATCACTACCAACAAAACAAAATCAACAGCAGCAACAGCAAAAACAAGCACTATACAAGCAACAAAAAAAGCAAAATACAATACCACAACAGCAACACCAGCAACAGCAACAACACCAACAACAAGAACAACAGCTGCAACAGCAACAAACTGATAATATTAAAAAACCGTCATTGCTGCCAAAACCAAAAGTTAAAGTGGTTATACCACCGGCATTGTTGCAACAACAATTGTTGTTACAAGAACAACACCAGCAGCAACATGAAGAAGAGGAAACCGTAACATCGCCAACATCACCAACACCGCTAACCAGTCGCATACCAGTCCGCACACCAAATGTCATTGAGAAACGCGAAACATTAAATGCAAGAACTGCAATACCCGCAAATGTTGCCACTGACGCCAACGTGGAGGATGCAGCTATTGGTGCTAGTGTCAGTGCTGACGACGCTCTTATTGCTTCAATTGTGAGTGCCGATGCTGCGAATTTGACTTTTGATGCCGAGCAGCAACAAGAGACTCCAACAAAATACGCCAAGAGCAGAAAAATGCTTAAGTAAGTTTCTTTATGCAATTTTCGTATCCAAACCCACAAAACCAAAACTGAAAACGAATAAAACGTCGCGACGCTCGACACAGAGCTATTCCAGACCTTCTTTCACCTACTCAGATATATTTTTAATGACAAAAAAAAGGTATTACATGTAGTATAAAATAGTACGAGTATTTAATCGTTCGTTCTCAAGGTAAAGCGTTTATCACAATTTTTTTTAATATCTTTTATGCACTAAGCTTTAATTGTTCAAATTGTAAATCTATGTAAATTATTTGAATCTTCTCACTTTATCTCTTATTTGCAATCCTGTGCATATAATATCTTTAGCTGGTGTTAGTAGCTCCTTCACTGTGTAAAATTTTACTGCGTGTAAGGGTAGCAATTGCAAATACGTTTAAGACTTATTATTTTTTTTTTTGTATATATAATTTTTTTAATTAAACTTAAAAAGGAAATCGGTTTCAATTTTTTTTTGTTTTTGTTAAATCATCTTCAATCTCCTTTCGTTTTGTCATAATTTTTATATTTTTAATTAATTTTTAAATAAATTTAATCTGCAGTGCTGAAAAACGTGCCTCTTGGCGTGCTGCTCGTCTACGCTCTCTGGAACAAGGCGCTGTCGAAGCTCAGAATGTCATAAAAAACATGAACAAAATTGCCGATGATTTGCTGACAGAACCAAAAGCAACTAAGGTTAGTATCCTCAATGGATTGGTTTTAGTTTCATCTAGGTTTTAAATGTTTATAAACATAATTATTTTTATTTTAATCAAACCATTTTAGTACATTGGTGCCCTACAGAAAATTATTCTCTAACATATACTTGAAATTATTTAAAAATGATTTAACTCATTAAAATATTCCCAATTTTATTTATGTTTATTTTGTTTGTTTTGGACTAATTAACAAACAATTTCATTAAATGTGTTTAAAGTGCATTTGAGAACCGCATGCGAGAAAAAGCAATTAACTAAAAGGATTCAAGGATTAACTAAAAAATAATTTCTAACAAAGTGTCCTTAAATACATATCGCATATTTTTGTGTTTTTGGTACTAATGCTTAAAACTAAACAACCTCAAAACGAGCTCTTATTAAATTTTAAAAAATTATGTTATTAATTTTTTAATTTATTAAATATAATTTTAAATAAGTAAATTATTAATTTTTTTATAGAAAGGTTTTCAAATAGTTAATATCTTGTAGGCTCAACAGATAAAGTCGACTATATGATTAGTTTAATATTATTTTATTAACATTTTATTAATTATTTTATTTATATTATATTAGCAGATAAAGATTAGCAGATAAAAAATTTTATATAATTTTTTTAAAATTCTCTTTATTATTTCTGTTTATATTATATTATCAAATAAGGTTAACAGTATGATAATCAACATTTAATATTATTTTATTAGCATTTTATTTATAATTCCTTTTTATATTATATTATCAGATAAAGTTAATCATATGATAACTAAAAAATCGTATTCATTTAACAGCATTTTATTTATTATTTTTATTATAATATCAAATCTTTTATAGGATGTCCCTTATTAAAACGCGCTTAAATATATGTGATGATTCCTTGCTTCAAGAAATCATATGATAAAGTAAAATGGGATTTTATATATTTATCGAGATAAAATATGTTAAAATAATTTTCTCGAAAAAAATCTTGCAAAGAAACCTAAATATTTTAAGAATGAAATAAGGTTGTCATTGATAATGTTGCTCATACGCACTGTTGTTCCATTTTTGAAAAAGTTTAAAATTGGGAACCCCTTTATAAAAGGTACAAAATGCCTTTTTTAAACTATTAACTTTTAAACTATTAAAGCAATAATAAATCTTTAATATATAAAAAAATTCGTTTTTAATTTCTAGGAAAAATACAGAAATTTTTTGTTGAAAAATTAGTTTTGGGTTAAAATAATTTTAAAAACAATTTAAAAATATAATAAGTGACGCCACACTTATAAAATTATATTTAATTCACTAAATATGGCATGAGTTCATTTTTTTATGATTTATTTTATGACTGACGAAGTCATAAGATTTTTATTTTAAAATATTTTTTTTAAATTGGAAATACCCTCTCAGTCTCTTATATATTATACATATTAATTAGTGCAAAACAGCTGTAATAATTATTTACAAAAATGCATCGAGTTAGAATTTAATAAATCATTTTGAATTATTGATGATAGCAAACCTTTTTTATTATATGGATATAACATTCTTTTAATATTTTTTTAATTGAATATTTGGGGTGCCTTGAGTATACGTTCGATACCACTGGGTTGAATTCCTATCCTAACTGAAAGTAGGAAGATCTATGATATCAACAATCTTTTAAAGCTTTATTTAGACCTTTTAATTATTTATCATATCCAAACTTTTACTTACATTGAAGTTTTTTGAGAGTATATAAGGTATATTTATTTCTTTAGAGTTTTACTTTTTGACTATTTTATTATGGTTTTGTAAGTTTTTCTCTATATTCAAATATGTTGATAATTAATAGTAACATCATCCAGATATTAAGTCGAAGAGATTTAAGTCGAAAAGGATATAGGTAATTCTAAACTCTCAAAGCGTTTATAATAACTAATATATTTTCACATATAACTGTAACAATTTATCGTCTCTTTAGGTTTTAAAATGAAGTTTAGCTCGAATTAATATCAAACCTTTTTTTATGATTTTTTTTTATATATTATGATATTAA
Organism: Teleopsis dalmanni; assembly: GCF_002237135.1. NCBI lineage: Eukaryota > Metazoa > Arthropoda > Insecta > Diptera > Diopsidae > Teleopsis > Teleopsis dalmanni. The sequence goes on from NC_051847.1 coordinate 165,174,283, forward strand.
AACTGTTTTAATATTGGATACACTGGTAATTTATTATACGTATATATAGATATAATTAAAATTTTTTATATTATGTATTTTTACATCAACTGTATTACTTGTAATTTTAATTATTTATTATTTTTATTTATTTATTATTTTTAATCATTATTTCTAATTATTATTTTTAATTTTTATTTTTAATTTTTATTTTTAATTAATATTGTTAATTGTTATTTTTAATTATTATTTTTATTTTTAATTATTATTTTTAATTGTTATTTATATATATTACATTGTATTACTTATTTAAACATCTTTTTTATAATTTCTACTTTAATTTATAAAAATAAATCGAATAATTCTAATTAAAAGAAGCGATAGTGTTTTTTGTAAGATCTAAATTAGAATAAGATCTTAGTTAATTTTAGATCTTATATGAAATTTTATCTACATTTTTCTTTTGCTAATATGAAATAAAATATTTTTTATTTAAATTATTATTACTCAGTATTAATTTATTTTTTTTTAATTGTATAATTAAATAGTTATTTAATAAAATTGATTTATTTAAGTTTATTCACATTTTAAAAATAAACGTGCACTTGAAAACTATAAATCAAAATATAAGAAGCTGCTGGTAGGGAAGGGGCTTACTTTATATAAATATATAAAAAAAAGTTCGTAATAACTTTGTTTAAATAGCTTATAAATTTATTTCTATAAATTATGTATATGAATTATTTCAGTATTCCCTCCTTTTATGTATTGAATTTTTTATTTATAGCAGGCTAAAAAGATTGTATTTCCTAAAATCGCTATTAAATCTAGTGATGGACCTGTCGTTATACGCGAACGTGAAAAAATACTCGATGAGAAAATTGTTCGCCGTACTGAAGAGGTGCCATGTCCTGTTACAGGACGGCCTCAGTTGCGAACTGTTGAATATATTGAGAAAATCATCGAAACTGAGGTTAGAAAAAATACCAAAAAATAAAAAAAAATTTTAAATTTATCTAAAATTTAAACCTTAGAATTTTTGTGCATTCGTAAAATAAAAATAATAATTTGGTTAATTTTAATTTTGGCAATTTTTTGGATTTTGGTTTGTGAGATTCTACGTTCGTTGTACGAGTATTTGTAGTGTGTTTATACATAAATCTTTATTTAATTCATATGTACCTAAGGTACGCAAGTAAAGTTAATTGAACATTTGAAAAGGTTTTCGGTTGCATAATTTACACTTAACTACAGCAAATGTTAGCCACATAAAGCTATAATAAACACAACGCATGGTTATGCACAGATACAATTCAATATTTTTGTTGCACTTGATTTCAAAGCACACATCTTGCAAATTCACCCACTCATCCATATGCACACGTTCATATTTATCTTTATCTAGAAAATAGAAAAACATTCAAAGTAGCTATTTCCAGAAGAGCAACACCAAATTACACTAAAGCTTGTTTCTAACTCGAATCGTTTGCTGTACATTGTAAGATATTTTTGTTTAGATATGTAATTTGTGTTCCTAAATGTACGAGTTGTAGAATTAAGACACTTTAAAGTATTGTATGATATATCGCCAAAGTTTACAAAACTCAAAACTTATAAATATTATTATTAGTTCTATTTTTAGCATAACTTATTATTAAAATATGTATTTGTATTTGACATTATGGGTGTGGGCTGTACCTTAAAATAGATTTCATGTGATACATATATATATATAGTAACATAATTTATAAAATTTTTCTTTTATTTGTATAAAATTATCTATTATTATCACTTTCTCTATTATCACTTTCCGCCTTTGGCGTCCAGAAGAGATAGGTTATTAGGAAGGTGTTTCTTTGACAGATTATCAGACTGTAAGCTGATATAGTAAAGACGACGGTAAAGACGAAAGATCTATTTAATCATCTAAATTCGTCGGGATAAAGTATGTATTCTTCCATATTAGAGTTTCGTGCGAGGATCGCGGTAGCAAAACGGTGAAAAAGTGCTAATTGAGGTACATACACTCAGAAAAATAACTTGGTTGACTTAACTAGGTCTCAAGTCAAAATATTCTTACTCGATGTATCATGTTGGTTCAACCATATAACATGTTGGTTTTCATATCTTCCTTACTACGTTAGTTAAAATTTCTCTGACAAAATGATCAGGTCAATTTAACTTTTATGTGGTTAGAACATATTTTTCTGAGGGGTAAAAGTTGTCTGATATATGTATATATTTTTCAGTAGTTTCTTAAAAAATTCTATTTAGATGAAAAATTATTGTCATGGGTGGATAATTTTTGTGAAACAAAGACTCCTGCCACGGACAATCCATGAATGAGTGAATCGTCCGTATGTCATGTTATTGCAGTACTTTTCTTACTTCACTAATGGAATCTCCTATTAAGCGCATACTACTTTTGATGTGGAAACTTTAGTAAAGCCGACTTCAGTTTTATGATTATATGGAAGAACTTAGACCCTTTTGGTTGTATAGCTCTCTTAAATAAACAAGAATTGACTGATCAGGAATGTCCACAAGAAAAAATTATCACAGTACTTTTTTTTGGTTATTTTACGAATATGCTATAATATGAGGGAATATATTTATGCATATTCTTTATATAAATTACTAATACATATATTATATAATTTATGAGTTTATCATAGCTATAATCATAGATATTATGACTTTTTGATATACGAGTGCCATAATACCTTATTTTCCTTTTTTGATTCTTATGAATTTTGTTTATATTATTCCACTAAAACCGAATAAATAAATTTTGCCTTATTCTGAATATTTTCCTGTAGTTTTTCCATATCGTTATTGATGTTTCCTTGCTTGTTTGTTAACAATTTTCAATTTTCTTGAAAATTTAATAAAATTTCGCAAATTGTCGTATTCATCACTATAAATACCACAGACAGACAGTATTACAGTATTACAGTATTGGCAGCAAAAAATGCTGTCTCCGTAAGTTTTTATTGTTAAAGTCAACAATTGAGCTGAACAAATTTTAGGAAATAAATAAAAAAGTGTCTTCAACTACATACGAGATCCTATATATATTTACTTATCCACAAATTGCACAACACCAACTGCAAATTCCAAACAAATGAGTACGTAACCGTAAAGTGAAGTTGTTTGCTTTCTTCCTTTGCCGAAGATATTGTCAGGATTTTTGCAAGAATGTAAAGTCAGTCATATGTATTACTCATAGATATTTGTCTATCTTTAAAATTTTAAGTAAAAATAATATGTATATAATAATATAATAATTGTGATAATGATACTTCACCTAATAGGGTACACGGTTTAGTTATAGTTTGTTTTATATACAATTATAAAACTTGCTTTCCTTTAGTTCTTAGTTATGTGAAGCCACTGGTTTAAGCTGAAATGTTTAAAACTTAACTATGGTAAAGCTAAAAAAGTAAGTACAAATTCATGTGGTGTCATTTTCTTTTTGCTTGGTGACAATTCCGTTCACAAGTGTGGTTCTGTTCACACAAAAAATGTATATTTTTCCTACTTCTGTGTGTCGTTTCCGCCTTCCATCCAGCAGTATTTTTGGGTTTCTTATGGTATCCACTAACTTTGTAGTTAGTTTGCAAGTGCGAAAGTATGAACTTGCATTTTCTTATGCCGTGCAACAGTACAACTTCGTTTCATATCCTTAAAACCAAATTTGTAGTTTGGCACTGTTGCAATGCATAATGACATTCAATGTGCTTTTGCCATCTCTGCCACTTGCCAAAGAGCCACATTGCCAGTGACCTAAATATTCCTCCACAATATTGACTTTCTTAGTGACGTTTCTGTACTTTTTCCCATGTAAAATACTTGAAAAATATTTCTGCGTATGTGGTGTAGTCCAAGCACTCTTACCCATTATCATGGTTTGCTTTTTTTTGTTGTAAATTATTCGTTTGTTTTACACATTTCCTGTTATTCGAAGGAATCTTTTAAAGTTGAATTTTAAATAAATAAAAACATGCACTTATTTGTACTATATAGTATATATGAAATGTAATAAGCAATTTTGAGTTGTTATATGCATATATTGATAGTTGTTAGAAGGAAATATAAATGTCACTGAAAATTTAAATAACATTTTAAAATAGTTGAAACATTCTTTGATTTGGACTCTTGTACATATTCTGAGTTTATAGGTTGTTAAGTGTTTCTCACAATTACTTTCTGCTCAAAAAGTATCCGGATTTTGTTGTTTGTTAACTACTCCTTAAGTAATAGACGTTTTTCAAAAACTTTTTGTTATGTTGGTACACCCTTTCTTGACATATGGTACGAATTTGAGCGCCTTCTGGCAATTAGTTTGATTATAGAAGCTGTTAATGTGAGACTACCTTAAGTGCATTTAGCGATTTTAACTATCGAAAATTCTCGTTGTACACGATTTTTTGACCAAACACGGCACCACTCTCATCGCTCAGGCACCATATTCGCCAGATCTGGATCCGTGCGACTTTTCCCTGTTCCCGAAACTCAAATTGCCCCTTCGTGGTAAGCGTTTTGAGTCGATTGAATCGGTAAAAGAGAATTCGCTGAAGGAACTAAAAGCTATACCTTCACGGGCCTACGAAAAGTGTATGGAATATTGGGTTAAGCGTTGGTATATGTGCATCGCTTCAGAAGGAGCATATCTTGAAGGAGATAAAATAAATTTAGAATAAAATTTAAATCTGCGTGTTTTATTTACAAAATCCTGGTACTTTTTGAGCTGGAGGTAGTATGATGTGCCCGGGTCAAAAACGTTGTTAATTATAATTAAGTAAATTTAATATATAGTTATATTCAAAACCTTTTTACGATTAAGCATTTTGTTATTACAAAATCTGATCTGACATCCGATATTTGCACGGCACATCATATATTACATATTGTTTTTCGTTCGAATCGTATAAGTGGCTGTAAGCGAATTTAGTACATTTCAAATACAATCGATTATGTTTCACACATGATCGCTAACTGTTGATTGTATGTTCATCGCATAACACAATTCAAACGCAGATAGTTAGTTAGTTAGTTGAAATGGAGGCAGGAATAAATCCTCTAAGAAAGCCCATTTGAATCCACGAATCCTCGTTATAATGGGTAATATAATGGGTCCAGCTAAAACTAGCCAGAAGCATTTTTAAAGGCGAGAGTCTGGCCAATGCTAATGCTGGAGATATCGCTGAGTGTGTTAAAGAAGGATCTTCTAAAGACTTCAGCCTAGTTCTGGTCAAGCTTTGACAAAGATTATCCTTAACCTAAAGCGTAAAATCCCGGAACTGCGACTTCACTTCAATTCTAGAATTAGCTTCGATTTTAGTTTAATCTAACTTTTGATTTCAAGAGTTGAAAGTTAAGTTAGTTAAGTTAACTTTTGATTTGTTCTCATATCCTCTTTCGAATATAGTTCCTCCTGTCCAAGATTAAGCAATCGCAATGCGAATGTTATCCAAAAGTTATCAAATATGTTCATTGCGTATATTAAGTTGCAATACTTAATCAAAACACTAATGTCTTTGTTAATCGGCATTGAAAATATCAGAAGTGATTACTAAAAAATACACTAACATCTTGACTTGTTACCAAAGATCATTTGTAGTCCCTTTGAAAGACTAAGCTCTCTTTTTGATAGACGCCACCTATTTGTCAAAGCAAAAGTATTCCCATCATCTATTATAATTATTTAACAATTTAGATATCCTTTTTTTCACCTTCTTTTTACAAAATGTACTTAGAGTGTTCTCTAGGATGATTTTCAATCACTGTTAGTTTTAAAAAACCTTATAAACAATTATAATGGTTGACTAATTGCGGGAAGATCTGATGAAAAATATTATGAGGAAAAAAATATGAGGAATCATGTAAACAAATTATTAATATATATATATATTTAATCCTTTAACTCCTAGGAGGAGCATAGGGCCGTATTAAAAAATACTAGGAACTTAATAAATTATAAAACAGTATTACATATATTGTAAGTTAAGTATGAACATGAATGAGTATTCGTTAATATGTACATAATTAAATTTTTATATTGCTTATTGTTATAAATTATTTAAAATTTTAATATTTTCAGTTTTATATTAGAAAATTATTATAAAGTACATACTCCTGTCTTATTTCTGCACATATGTATAAAATCTTTAAATAACTTGCATGTTTTTAAATTATTTTTCATTTTCATAAAAAATATTTATTTCTTAAAAATTTCTTTATAATAAATTCAAAAAATTTGTAAATAAGTATGAAATTTGAAATATGGAAAACTGCTTTTACATTGAAATTTTTGTTGCTGTATCATAAATAAACGCTTTTTATTGCAATTTAATTTAATAAATTTATTTATACATTCTCTGTATTTTTGCTTAAATGAATTTCTGTAAATATTTTTACTTACTTCAATGTTGTAGAAAAACAAATATATGCTCAAATATTTACATTTCAATTGATTCAGGTGGAAACTTGTCGTGAGAGAGTAATTTCACTCGAACTTCAAGATCCAGAAAAGGATGACTCACCGTACACATCTCTTGTAATGACTGACGTTGCTAGTCTCGATGATGAAGAACCACCAGAGCTATTAAAAGAAATTGAAAGTGGCGAAAAAATGCAAGTTGTTAGTAATGATGAAGATGAAGAAGAAGAAGAAGACGAGGAAGAGGAAGAGGAAGAAGAAGAGGATGCAGCTTCTATTGTCACAGTACATGCAAATAATGAGAAATTATATTTACGTACCGATGATGAGTTATTGCATTCCGATGATTTTGATAGTAGTACATTCGGTCCTTCATCAATTGAAAGCATATCATCAACAAAAGTTGCGATGAAACCACCTTCAATCAGTTTACATCAAACTTTAGCAAAAGAAGTTATAATACATCCAACTGAAGAAATAAATAGAAAACAACAAACAACACATACCATAGTTGAAGTGGTCAATCCTATTATCACAGGTGAAGGGAAAGTAAAGAGTATTTCAGTTGGACGTGCTGTAGAGTGTGAATATCCATCATTTGATAATGATGAAGAAAATAATTATAAAATACAACAAAAACTTGATGAAATAACAGCAACAACAACTAATGATGCTGCTACCAAAAGCCATTTGGACGATGACAATAATGAGCAGGAAGATGAAGCGGACTATGAATTTCCTACATCAAGTGATTTGATGCGAAGTGACACATTTGTGCTTCCCTCTTCACAGCAGCCGCCACAACAGGAACTTTCATTAAATGCGAAAATGAAAAATGTCCTTGTTGAATTATTGGAAAATGAACGTGTAAAATTGTATTTGCAAAAAAGCCTTGAAGAGGATGAGGACAAAAAGTCAGATGTAAATGATGATGATGATGATGATGATGATGATGAAGTTGATTATGTACGTGTACAAAAGAATTTAACATACAAATCCGGTGAATGTGGCGGTAGTATTAATGATAATCAAAAACTAATCGATGAGTTAGTGAGAGATAGTAATCGAAATAGGGTAACCCAAATGAAAGGCAATTTAGTTAGCAATATTGTAGTTGATGAAGATGATGACGATGATGAGGAAGATGATGACGATGATGAGGAAGATTCAGAAGATTCTGATGATACTGATTCTGATGATGAAGATGATGATGATGATGACACCATACACATATCATTTGTAGATGGTTGCAAAATAATCGAAAATCCTAATATTGATACTCCATTGAAGCTTCAAAAGTCACAAACTTATACAACAATGAAAGAAGCAGCCGAAGCAGCTGAAGCTGTTGAGGAAAATAAAACCGCTGAAACAGCTGATGCTGCTAAGGTAACGAAATCGGTACAAGTCGTCACACCATCCAATGAAAATGAAATAAGTGATTTAGTGAAACCAATTGACATTGTTGAAAAAGCAGAAAGTGAATATAGAGAAAAGAAATTACATTTAGAAAAACCAGTTAATGTAGAAGAAGTAGTGGAAGAAGTTAAATTAGAAGATACAGTAGAAAAATTACAGGCTGAACAAAGAAAACTTGAGGAAATCACAAAGCAATTAAGAAAATCAGTTGAAAATTTGCTAACTGATGATTTAATGGATGAGGAAGATGCTGATGAAACCGAACTAAAATCTAAAGATAAACAAAAAGGTAGTAAAATCATTAAAACGCGAGAAGTAATAACTACACCTGGTAAGGGCGAAACACGAACAACTGTTACTGAAGTCATCAAAGCAACAAGAATACCACAAAGGATTGACACATCAGGCAGTGAAGAGACGGGTGAAGAAATTTTTAACAGACTTCTTAGTGCCGGTGGGGATTTAAAAGAAATTTTTGACCAACAAACTGGAGAAACAGTGACGACAACCACGACGACAGATACAGAGAGTGGTGGCACCATTGTTACAACGACGACAACCATATCTAATATAGTCACTAGTGGCATACCGAGAACTGTTGTCAAAGAGAAGACGAGCACCGAAAGTGGGAGCAGTAAATTACCAACAGCAACGAATCGAGTTAATAAAAATGGAAAACAGCAACAGCAACAAAATAAACAAAAACGCAAAGGTAAAAATGGCAAAAAATAAATTTACACTTGTAAGATTAAAAGCGACGCATCCGTGGTACAAATCCTTAAGGAAAGGTGGGTTATACGAAAATTCGAGAGAAAATTATTAAGATAAAAATTTATATGCATTCTATTAGAACTTTATATCGAAATTTAAAATATAATTAATTTCAGTGTTTATACATTGTATTTTTTTATAACTCAAGAATTATTTATTGATATTAATGTGAACAATAAATAAAATTAATAGTTTTTTCTTCGCGAAAAACAGCAACAAACTTTAATTTTTATAATTAATCAATTAAATGTTTTCAAAATTAATTTGTTAACAATTGCCATTAATTAAATCATTGTAACTAATCGTAAAGTTTAAAATTTTGCTTGCATTTAATCCCACAATCCTTCATTAAAATCTAAAACAAAATTTCATTTACTAAGTTTAAATAAAATATTTGTTTATTTATTGTTTTATTTTCTTTACCAAAACAATCATTTATTTTTGTCACTTTTATGTAATAATTTATCCATAAATCTTTTTAGCTTAAGAAGAAAGATAGCTGCTGAAATTTGCAATAATTCACAGCTTGGAACTCCCACAAAACTCTCGATTATTAACCGGTCATGTATAATGTTTAGTTTTAGGATAAAACGATTTTAAATATGTAAGCGCTGTCAATCTGTAGCATTCCGTTCTTTTGTGTATTATCTTTAGGTTATATTGTAATTCCATGTACTCTATATGTCCTGACTAAAGTAAGCCATTAAAAAAAAAACAAAATTGGCATGCCTGAGCAAAACTTTATCTCTCAATTAACTAACAATTTAGTAAGTAAAATTAGATAAATGATAATTAAACGATGCACAATATTGTGGTAAGTTAAGAAGTATATAAAACATACATTTATATATATACATAAATCTATAAATAAATATAACGAAATAATGTATTGATTATATTGTATACGTTAAGATATATATACTATGTAATTTTGTAATATTAAAATTTGTATCAATTTTTTTCAAAATTTTTAGTAATATACATGTATGAAAATGATATCAAATAAAATAAAATTTTTAATAAAATAAATATTTATAAATTTTATTCTCTCACTAAATTAAAGTAAGTATACATTTAGATGATATGTAAATATGAAGGGAAGCTTTTTATAAAACTTTTTTTTGTTAAATAGAGCATTATCCATATCGCGGTCCTGACGTTACACCCATTTGATTATAAATTTTTTTGGGGTAAAAATAACGATTTATGATTTCATCAGGTAATGCTTACATTCTTGTGAAGGTTAGGTTAAGTTGAGAAGGCGCGTGGTCACAGTTATTAGCACTTCCACTCGGAGGAATATATTGTCCATTGTAAAGCCCTCATAGACTTTGTTGTCTTCGTGTACTATCCTTGTTAAACCATTTGGTTTTCTAAATGAAGTTAAGGAGATCCAACATTTTAATAACTTCATCGAATAGGCACAGAGAGAGACTGATAAAGGTTTTAATGCTATTAACAAATGCGGGACTTAAATTAGCACAAGATAACTGCATATTTTTTCTGATAAACTTAAGTATATGGGTCATGCCATGGACAAAAATGGACTGCACACTTGTCCACTCTAGGTCAAGGATATCGAAAAAACACATTGTCCAAGAAGTGTTAAAGAGCTTCAAAATTTTTTAGGAGCGATTCATTTTTATAAGATGTTTATGCCCGAGGTAGCAACTTCAAATGCACCCTAATGTGATTTTTTGAAAACATCAGAAAGCTTCGAATTTACAGCATTGTATAAAGAAGAAGAAGATAATCTTAAAAACAGTTTAAGAAATAGTGAAGGTATGGTTTATTTTAACCCTAATTTTAGAACAAGAGTTGTTGTAATAGCCAGTTTTATCACAAATATTGGAAAGTGGCATTTAAGTTCCAATTAAATTCGCGAAAACTCTGGGACGTGAAAGAACGTTATTCACAACTAGACAAAGCAATCTTATTTGGAGTGAAGAAATTTCACCACTATATTTATGGTAGATTATTCATATTTATAACAGATAATAAATCATTATTTTCGGTCCCAAAGAGGACATACCAGCCTGGTCGCAAACAGGCTGCAACATACAGCTATAGCTTTGTTGTCGTGTTACATGTTTAATATTGTTCGCAGATTATTTCTCTAACATTCAAAAAATGATAAAGTTTTCAACAGGATAAAAGAATTGGTACGGAAGAAGTGGTCTATTATTTGTAGCGATCTATGTTTAAAACCATTTTTATCATGAAATTATGAAATTTGTGAAGAATAGAGCTGTTTTTTTTTGGGTGACAGAATAATTATTCCTAGCTGTCTTCAAAAGTCGATTTGTAAGTTCTTGCATGAAATTCATTTGTATTAACAAAATCAAAAATATGGCTACAGCTTGAGTCGGTGGTCTGATCATGAAGATTTAGAAGCACTTTTATTAAATCATAGTAATTGTATTTAGTATATAAGAACTTAACTAATAATTATTAGTTTGTAATAATATTTAATATAAAATATTCAAATTAGTTGCAGAATGCTTACTCTTTACATGCCGTCTTTTTGTATGACTTAAGCGTTGCAGCCAACTTGTATCCTTTTTGATACAAGAATATAGAATGATAATCGCATTGAGTTCTTTTAAAAACTCCTTTCCTTATATATTCAGAAAACATTTTCAAAATTAGAGTTTTAGATATTCAATATATTTTTGTCATATATGTCCAAAATTATGTGGATCTATCAGCTTAGCTTACATAAAACTGGACTTAGTTCTTCTAAAACTAATATCATTAATAGACCAAGATAAGAATATTAATGTTTATAAGGACACTATACTTCGTATTTAGTTTTTTGTTGTTAATAAGATATGAGTAGGCCTTTCTTAATATACTTACTTTAATCAACTATTGAATGATGCGGTAAAGTTGGCTGTATGTATTAGACAGAAGCAATAGTAAAGAAATCAGTTTTAAGATTGAAAAAATGATTTGAAATTTTGAAAAAAAAAATTTCTTATTTGATTAGTCTGCATACCAAGGCGCTATCTATTTCTAGACAACTCTTATATTGAGAAATATACGTACCAAAAGGGAACAATGTGGAAACATAGTTTTCTCACTAAAGCTTAATTGGTAAGTATTAAGATCAGAAAACTGTTAAGTAGTGGCACTTTTATTAAATTGCAATAAATGTAAATATATAAGAACTTAACTTATGAGTATTAGGTTGTCATATAATCCTTGAGTGGATTCTTTTAATACTATTTTTAAAGCATATAAACAAATTTTAGCTTGTTTTAATCTTTTTGGGTTTCGGTTTTGTATGACATAAGGCCATTATGACATAAGGCACCATCTATTTCATCTTTTTGTGGTTATTCCCGATGAATGAAGAACACTTACCAATTTTATAGTAAATATTTACAATTTAAATACGTTCAGTGGTTATTAAACGATTTAAATTACGAAATGGCAAACTTTACGTTAAGCATATAATGCTCTTCCTGTTAATTTCTCCACATTTTCAAAAATATCTTCGAACCCTTGAGGGTACATTACAACCCAATTGGGGTAATCCCATATGGATAATCCCATATTGTAGCCATTGTTATACTATGTTCCATATATATGTTAAATACAATTTATTTGTTTGATATATAATCAAATAAAATTTCCGATATTTTGATGAGATATTTATTAATAAATGGTTTTCATATAAAATATTTAACTTAGTTGACAGCTAGTTCGCTGCTTTAAATAAATTAACGAAAAGATTGAAAGCAAATATATAATTTAAAGCATAGGCATATAATACGTAATGCATAAGCATATACCGGCACTTATCACACATAAAATAAACAAGCAGTGACACTTTATCTAAACACTGACGATCAAACGACACTTCATATAAACACAATCGACATATCATCTAACACTATGGTCCGCAGATGTGAAGTCACCAAGTCATACTTAGGCCACAAAATAGCTGGGAGATTTAAAGAGAGTAAGTAGAATTAAGATTTGTTAGGATTTTCAACCCAGAGTAGAGTTAAGATCCAGCAATTGTAGTGATAACTTCAGTTTAATTGAGTGATCCCGTGTTAAGATATAAAAATTAAATAATTTTTATTTTTTAAATAAAAATAAATGAATAAATTAATAAAAATAAAAATAATATTAAATATTAACTTATATAGCACAGACGAACTGTTTATTAAAATATATAATAGAGATAGAGAAATATGGTGTATTGAGATCTACCTTAGATAGTACAAGTTGAAAGTTATGGATGCTATAATATAGCTTTGCTATATAAATGTTTTATAACTATAATTTATAGTTGGATTAGTTCAAAAATTGCATGTCATCACTTTACTATTAAAATTAATTTATTTGCATCATTAAATAGTTTATAACAACACATATGTTTTTAATTGAACAATTATAATTCTCCTATTGTTTGAATACTTAAGCGAATAAATTTCAATTAAATGCGAGCTTTGATATCTCGTATGTTGAAAAGAATTTATTTTAATATATTCATTGTTATTAAATTGCGTTTTCTCCAAATTTTTACAAGTAATGCTGTAAGCATTAAGCTGTTCATTAAAGTGTTTGATTGGAATTCTTATCGCAAGTGAATTTGATTCCAAATTCTGCTTATTTTTTTTATTGTTTAAATTAATTATTTTGACTTCATAATAATTGATTACTATCTGAGATTTTAAGTTTTTTCAATGTTTACAGTATGTGATCAGTTTCTTTTATTCAAAATCTCTATGATATCACAATATTGTGAGTTTCTTAGGTATATGAATGTTAGATATTTTGTTTGAGGTAGCCATGTCCTTCTAAATGTTTATGAAATGTAGTGCATACATTTTATGTGTGGGAAAACAGTTTTTTTTTGTGTTATAAAAGTTATGGATAGGTACACGGTTGCCACTTGAAAATTGTTTCCTGTACCAAAATTGGTTTAAAAAGGTACCATTTCTACAAAAAAGGATCTTTTTTGGACCTTTTTGTTTTTTCGTTCTGTGTTGTTATAGGTATTCAAATATATATGATAGTGTGTGTAAACCAAAACAGGTTGCATCTGCATCAAAACATTACGTTACATCTATTCTCCTAGATAATCCCGTTTTTGATTTGTCCGTCTTGTTGCTAATATTATAAGCAAGTATTACTGTTATTAGTATGAATATTTTCTAATATTCACAAGCATATAGTATTAAGTCTAAAGAGTATCGTAAACTAACAGTAAGTAACTCTATTACATACGATCTGTTCAAAAATTTTGAATTTGGACTATGTCACATTGAATGCTGGTCCAACTTGTAATAATAGGTAACTTCATCTTTTAAAAGTAAATGCTTTTATTTTTTTATATAAATTATTATCATTATCATTAAAATATTATCATTAGAATGTGATGTCTTGCGTACTCCATATGACATTAAATGGATATATTATTTTATATAAATTCGATTATTTTATAAGAATAATTAAGTTAATAAAAGAAATTTCTAGACTTCTGATTTATTACATTTTTGTCTATATAATTTTTTTCTTTGAAAAATATATTCTTTACATACTGTATTGATACTGTTTTAGTGCTATGTTATATTAAACTTGCAAAAATATATTTATTTATACAAAAGATTATTTTCCTTAAAAAAAAACAATACCGGAAAATATGATTCAAAGCATTTTTCACTTTAACCAAAGTAAATGATTCATGAATCAATGCTGTTTTTTCTGATCATCATCATCCGCACAGGAAAAATAAAGTGTTTACTATAAACGAAATTGAAAATAAGGCATCGCAATGTGTCTGAAACACCTTTTCTGAAAATGTCTCAAATGTCTTCCGTTATCAGCGGTTCTGAGTGGTTGGAAAATGTAGCACGAGTATTGGCACAGCTAATGTGAAGCGTCGTTACTGTTGTTGTCAATCATAAGTTGTAGAGGATATTAACATTCAATGGTACGCACACAAATATCTGCAAATGTATATGACTTTCAGATACGAGTACATATGTAGTCACTCACATCGAAACCAATTCGGATAGAGGTACCTGCCCGTACGTATCCTGATACTTAACGTTTGAATGCCGTCAAAAGCACTTGAAATACGTAATTAAATTTGAAATGTCACATAAAAGCGCAAATACATTCAGTTGAAAATGTATTTTATTGCTCTTTTAATTTTTAATCCGGTAAATTGAATTAGACGTGATAAGTGCTGTTAGAATCAAACTTTCCTTATACAAAAAAGTATATACATGAGTAAGCCATAAATATAGGAAAGAAATCATTTTCTCTTTAATGCCTGCTACTACTCGTATTAAGTTCAAGTTTACAAAGAAAAATTATTTTATGGAAGGTACACGAATTAATTGTACAATCATTACTTTCTAAGGAAGTCATTTTGCATAGAATACTTTAAAAACCGAAAATAAAAAAAATATTTAATATAATATACCATGGTCTACCTTTTTTTGATACTTCATATCTTCTATGACTACATAAATCCGATGCAAAAAAAATTATTCGCTGACACTGCTATCAAGATTGCTTAATTGACTTACGGTTTGAGTTCCAGTTAATATGACAAATACTTAAAAAGATTTTACGTCGACTTACTTCAATTCTTTTCAGTTCTTGTCAAAATTCAAACGATGGTGATGTTATAGTCAGGTATTAGTTAAATTTTTTTTATTTTATTAGAGATTTTTAAAATATGGACAGAAGAGTTGTAATATTATACCTAGTACAAACAACAAATAAGAGGTGCTAATAAGCAATTTTGATTGGAAAATTTTGAAAGGGGTGAAAGCAAAGCTCCTTTGTTACTCGCTGTCCATTAAGTCTGCCACTTTTTTCCTTTTTAACCGTCTTGATCGCGCAACCGCCGGAAGAAGACTGGATGCTATAATATTGACATGTGTTTTAAAACGCTGTTTGTTAGCAACGGCAAGTCCCGGTGGAGATCACTGTTTCTAATGTTTCTGATGGCACAACTCCAGAAGAACTCCAGCGCAGTCTGTCGTCGAGCGTAATACCCAGATTTTGGCTTCATTGGCGTGAGGGATGAGTTAAATGTTAAATACTGAAGAGCATAAGGTATAAATAATTTCATTCAATACAGAATAATTTAAATTAAATTGTTAGTATTTTTGTTCTTCTTAGTTGCATAGATCTGTAAATATATACTACTGCTATACTACTGTACGTTTTTA
Source organism: Teleopsis dalmanni (assembly GCF_002237135.1). Classification (NCBI taxonomy): domain Eukaryota; kingdom Metazoa; phylum Arthropoda; class Insecta; order Diptera; family Diopsidae; genus Teleopsis; species Teleopsis dalmanni. Next base: position 165,190,099 of record NC_051847.1, read on the forward strand.
AGTACAAGTCATTGAGGATACTTACTCTTTAAAGAAGATACTCCAAGCACAACATATACATTTACATATTTAAACAATATTTCTGAAACAAATATTTAATTTCGTATAAATTATCTAATTCATTTAAAGTATTTTCTAAAAGTATTCAATAGATAAAGTAGATAAGCTTTAACATTTAAATTTAATATTAAGTGAAACCTATTAGTAAAAAGTATTAGACATTTCTTCAATGCTTGAAGAAATCCAAATCAAATTTGTCTCCTTTAAAATAAAATAGGATTATTGTTTTTGAGACATGTAGTTAGTTAAATGTTAAATATTACAGTTCTTTAAAGAAATGTAGTTTTAAAAATATTTTTAGTAGAGTGATTTCGAAAAGTAATGAACTAGAGCAACAAAAATTCTTTTAATATTATTTGGCTGACCATACGTCTGTTACGAGTATTGCGAAATACCCATCATCAGTGGCTTTGGAAATAATTCTTGTATTTAATTATTCGTAAATAATTTTTTTGAGACTGGAAGTACCAATGGTTGAACTTGTACCCTGCCAAATTTGACGCTCAGAGTCAGCGCACATTAGCCAAGTGACCCAAAGCTAGTTATTAACTAAATAAATAGTCACTTCTGTCATAAACTGATATTAAACTACAACTTATACTAGACCAATATTTCGAATATATTCTATAGTCATCTGTAGGTTACTTAGCCTGTTTTAATAATAAAATTATTATTAAAATAAATTATTAAATATTAAATTATTTACTGGGGAGGTAGTGAATCATAACAATAAAAGTTTACTTTATATTATTTAAATCAAATAATTTATTTATTTACAAAGAAAACACGAATTATATTATTTAGTATGTCACAAAAAAAATATTGGTTTAGATATTTCCATAAGATTAAATTCTTTAAAATTCATTCTCTTTAAATTTAAAATTTAAATTGCCTTTTCGTTTTTTTAAATGCAAAGACGAAATAAAAGCTCGGCAATGCTCATTATTGTATTGTCATCTGCAAATGACATGCTTGAAATAAAAAAAAAAAGCATTGAATTAAGTATAAAAACTTATACTTTCCACACTCAGTTTTTCTTTTCCTTATTTGGTTAATAATTGTCAAGTCATTTGCAAAGTAACAAGAATTAATACCGCAGAAGAGAATAACATCACTTTAAGGATAAGACTTCAGAGCCAGAATACTTCGTGGCTAAGAACAAGATTATGCAAAAACCACATGTCAGTACTGTGATAATGCACAAATTAAACACAAACATCACACACACAACACTATAGATAGAATCTTTTACATGTACTGCAATAATATATTATTTGTTATTTAACCAAACTGCATAGCATTAAAGCGGTTAGAGTAAATCCATCATTTGCGTTACTTGCGTTCCTTGCGTTTCTTGGTTGCTTGGTTGCTTGGACTAGGAAATGAAGTTGCAACTGAAGGAATAACAAAACAAAGTAGTGGTGCAGTAAATAAATCATAACAAAGCTATCCTCAATGCGACACAAACTCAAATAATTCCACAAGTCACTAAAGTCATACTCCATAGTTACCCACGCATTTCACTTGCGTCCGCAACAGCCAGCAGCTCCTCGAGCAAGGATATTTGCAACTCAGATATTCGCTCATTGTTAGAATCAGTTGTGAAAATAATGTTGCGTTCCAAGTTGTTCTTGCTAAGCAGCTTCGCTTTCATCATATTAATCAAAATCTCGTTTTTGACATCAAGACAGCAGTAACAACAGCAACAACAGTAACAACAGCAACAACAGTAACAACGGCAACATAACAGCAACATAAGAGCGACATCAACAGAGCAACAGTGCAACAACGGTTGGTTCACCAGTGAATCCAACTAGAAATGTACGAGAGCAAAATTGCGGTGTCTTAAAATGACATTTGCTTAAATGTTTTTTTACGGTTTTTGTATTACGTGTGGACGTCCTTCTCGCTTCAGTACTCCTTCAAGTAATTTTCCACGGTAGTTTAAAGTCATTTGTAATACACAAAAAATAAAATAATTTTAAGTACGTTTTCTTTTTTTGAAAGTTCATTATGAATTTAATTAATTAATGAAATATGTTAATTTCAAAAAAAGTTTTTAATATTTAGTAAAGAGTTGGTATGAAAAGTTTTTATTGGATATAAAAAGTTTTAATTAAGTAAATTACTTCAATGTATAAGAACTATTTTTATATATTATTTAATTAGTTAGTATTTAATCAAATAATTTTTAAATTAAAAATAAATTGTTAAATTAACTAATTTAACACAAAGCGTTGATTTTACAATCTTAAATGCAGTCTTAGAAGTAGCTTGTGTGAATTAAGAAAGCAAAGGTGATGAAGTGTTTAATTAAATAATTTTTAAATTAAGAATAAATTGTAAGATTAATTAATTTAACACCAAGGACCGATTTTACAGTAGTCAATTTTAATTCACTTTCATTTTTATATTTATTTCACTTTTAACCTAATAGAAGTGTGTTAAGTCAGCAAATTAAGCATGACTTAAGTCAATATTAAAACTTCAATAATAGCTAGAAGAGTGTAAATTAAATTTCAAACCATATTTCAGAATATTGAGTCAACAAATATGATGACTTAAGCCAAATTTAAGTCAGTATTAAGCATAATTATTATTAGTAATTAAGTCAGGCTGAAATTACGACTATGACGACTTGCCTTACATTAAGGAAAATTTTTATTAAAACAGATTATTAAGTTACAAAAGTATTTTGACAGAATAAATTATTTATTTAATTTATTTATAAAAAATTAATAATAATAAATTATTTATTTAATTTATTTATAAAAAATTAATAATTTATTTATACAATTTGTTTCAATAATCTTAAGCAATGTTTATTTTAAAAATGAGCAAAAAATTCAAATTTCTTAAGTTATAATTAAGAATAAATTTTTACATTTTTTAAAATGGGTTTTTTGTAATTAATCTGCTTTTGCTTTTATTAAACATAATTACATACCACATGTTGGTAGAATATTTGGGTACCACTAAACAGAATAAAGCAACTGATTCTTTGAGATGACTTCTCATTGTCCCATACAATTGATGTACTAACAAGAACTAATTCTTTGATTAGTTATGCTGAATGATTAGAATGCTATTAAATTTGTTGTGATTATAGAGAAGGAGGGAAGGATTAAAGTCCAGGGGAGGAATACAAAACCGTACTAATATTTTATTTTTATAATCCGTATTTTACGTAATGCATCAATCGAACCACGCAATTTTTTTTTTAAAATATACTACAGATATCTCAACTGTAAGTATCAAAGATATTATTAGTTATACAAAATCAATCAATAAATAATAACCAATAAATTTAAACTCTGTGTTTTTTAAAACGCAGAGAGATTCTTTAATTTAAATTCCTTGAAATTAGATTGTGTTTGACAATACTGGTAATATCATAATCATTTTGTAAGGTTTAAGTAAATCTTATTTCATGTGGGGCGGGTTCCCACATTTTTCTAAATTGAGACAAAATATTGTTAACTTCGTCTTTCGGTATAAATAATATATAGATAAGTTTCCTTTGGCACGCTTTTTAGCAGACATGTTGATATCCGAATGGATAAAAACGATTGTCATTCATTTATTATGAATGTAGATGAAGTAAATTAGTATTAGAACTTTCAACGTATTTCTTTAAGGTTTATATTTTGTTAATTCAAGTCATATTTCGTCAAGTTTTCTTAATGTTGTTCATAAAACAATAATTAATTAAAATCAATATTAACAGTTCAATGTCTAGGGGTATGCTTGAATCGGTAATTCTGTAACCCCAAACAGTATGATTATAAATCTATTGTGGCATAGCATTAACGATTTCAATACGGCAAGATACAGCTATATAATATAGCTATATATAGCTATATACATGCCACAATCAATGCATTAAGACTTTATAATCTCCAGAAATACCGACTTGTACTGGTCAATACGATCATGTGACAAAACTCTGTTCGACTTTTTAGGTAAAGGTTACATCAAGTTACTGGTTTACTCCAATAAATCACAACCACCCAATGATCTTCAAATTAACATTACTGGTATTATTAGTGTATAGTATAAGTAAAAATTTTTGTATGATAATTAAAAAAAAAACTATAGGTGGTTTATTAAATCAGAATATTATGAACTAATATCTAATACAAAAGAAAAATTATATTACCACGTTATTTAGTTGTTGCCTTTTATGAATTAACTGAGAACTTGAAGTTTAAATAATAAAGATTGTAGAGTATTTGGTACTCTCAGTAAAGAAATAAGAGTGCCATTACTTTGAATATTCAATAAGATCCAAACTCTAAGTCTACCAGATACCGATTCTACAGGTTATTAACGTAATCATTTGCTATCAAGGCTTAAAACCATGGTGCTCTTAACACACGTATCAGTATAAAGCAACGATAAATGCTTCCTATTGGAACTCCAGAAAATTCCGTCGGTACCAATTGAAGCTATACGTTTGGGGAGAAAACGCGGCTCTTGTCTGGCACATACAGTTCACAAAATTATATACGGTCTAAGAAACTAATGGGTTATTTCTGAAAACCTCTAATGATAGGTATTTGGAGATATTCGAAACAGCTATATGGTCAATAAATAAATTCAATGAATTATACAAAAAAAAACATTGTTGTGGCAATTTATTATTGTTTGTTATTTTCTATATCGATATAATTTTTAATTATATTTTAAATTAAAAATATGATGTTGCCATTTATTTGATCAGCATTTGTTTTGACTTTTTTATTTATTTTATTAAACAAGTTATTTATTGATAATCACACAAAAAGCTCTGCATGTATTTTTAATATATAATATTTATACACGTATTAAAACATATTAGTAAATTTATGTCAAAGTTATTGAAATATGAATTTTTTTAATGCATATAAATTTGTTCAGTTTCATTTTTATAATTTTTTAATTAATATTTTTTAAAATTAATAAAATATTATATAACATGTTTTATATTAAAAATAAAACTGAGAGAAATTTAACAGCTTAACGAGAGTAGTTTGATAAGGATTAAAAATAAATACTGTGAAAAAATTATATTAAAATTGAATTTATTCGCACTAAATGGACGTTAAAAGGATATATGGCAGTCCTTAATCAAATTACACTTTGCGTTATGAAATTTTTAAATTTAAAATTTTCAGGTCAATATGCGACAATTTTGTTCCCATGAAGCGCAGAGTAAACATTGTACCTGCCATTGGCCCTTATTGCTTTTCCATGCTACAATGTCCTAAACTGCATTTTCCGACCGATAAAAGCGATTCTTTTCGATGCAGTTGGAAAGATGTTATTGTAGCCTGCGCGTTTTTGAAAAAAAGTTGGAACTTTATTGCCTTCATAGTAAGAAATAAAAATCAATTTGAAAACTTTTTACGATATTTTTTCGAACCACTTTTATACAGCCACAGCTTCCTATAAATTTTTTGATGGATATTTACAATATTTATTGCTTTAATTCAATAACGCAATTCGAAATTGAACGAGAGTACAAAGCTTTTTAGAAATTACTTTGGAAATTGATGAATTGAAGAGTTTTAGTACAAAGTATTGACTATTAAAGAAAATTTATTAAAACATAATAGAAATTCATAAATCCAATATATTGTAAATTATTTAAATCGTTCAAAAAATAGGTTAATTAAATACTGCTCTAAAAATAAATGGTATTGTAAATTTAAAAATTTAATATAGTTGAGTGGTAATTTTACTTACTTACAGACGTGAGTCGTCCTTGGCCGCTTCCAAACTCCAGCCAGCCAATACGATCAGTCGCTTGCAATCGCCAGTAGGTAGTACCGACCATCTCCAAATCTTTGTTCACCTGGTTGTTCCACCGAAAATGCGTCCTCTACCTTATTTTCCATCTGCGGATTCTGAATCAAACACCTTTCTAGCCGGTGTTCTATCAAGTTTTCGATACTCGTTGCCAACGCATAGATCTTCCGAAGAATGCTTCTAAAACATTTTATCACTGTTGGTAACTGTCGAATCTGTTATGCACATAGATTTTTTATAATTTCTTTGTTTCTTGAAATAGAAAACCAGCTATGACTCATTGTTAGAAATACTCAGTATATTATCCATTAACGAACTTCTATATATAATGGGCTGTTATTACATGCTTTTGACATAACTGTGGCGAAGATGTAAGATTTGTACAACCGCTGATTCCATTTTATTTTGTAGTAGATGACATACTGCAATCATTGTATTGCAAGCATACAATGAGCACACCACTTAAACAATTGAATGATAATGAGTATGAAGTCAAGTATGAAGCACTTGTAGCAATACATAAATACCATTGAAACTGATTTGGAATTCAGTATACGAAATATTAAGGAAGGATATGACACAAATATTAAGCCGAAGGATATGACACCAACCTTATTCTGTCTATCAGAGTAAATAACGACCACATTAATGTAAGTGAGAATGTTGGGACAATGGCCCATATAAGGGAAGTTAATGAGGTATTCAATATATTATCAACCATCTGCTAATCTAAAAAGTCCCATTAAGAACACACCTATGATTTAATATTAGTGTAAGTTGCAAGAATATCTGTTAGTTCCACAAAGCCAAAGCACTGACAGTTTTCAGGAGAAAAATTCTTCATAAGATCTTTGACCCACTACGAGTTGGCCCGACTTTGACCCGCATCCGTATGAACTACGAGCTCTATGTGCTTTGTCACGACATTAATATAATTCACTGCAGTACCATCCAGCAGCTTCCCTGGTTTGGTCATGTCGGAAGAATGATTGAAGATACTTCAGCGAAAAAGTATTTGAGCAGTAGTTGGGAGAAGAAAGCGTAGAGGTAGACTGTGTCTCCAATGGAGTAATTAAATTGAGAAAGCACTAACCGAACTTCATGTACGAGGCTAAGGAAGAGGCGCCTGAAGAGACGATATCAGTATATATCTAATCATCTATTCATGGCCTCCATGACCTGGTACCTAGTACGTATGCAATCATCCTTTTGTGGTTAACTATTCTGTGAATTCCTTATATTTTAGAACACTTTAGACGTGTTTTGATATAAATAAAAAAAATAAATTGTAATCCTTTTATTCCCTTTTTCTAATATTGAAAATTTACATTATCATTTGAAAAGTAAAAGCGCCCTAACTTCCATCCGGTCCCATTATAAAACAGAAGCAAATTTTTTACAGATTTGCATACTGTGTATACTTAATGATTTCATTTCCTAAAGCTTCAGTTGCATGTCTAATGCTCTAATCAGCTAAGATTATAAAATCCGAACTGCAATCTAGCTAAGACTGATTTAGCCATAAACGTTGAAGTGCACAGATGTGTACATTGCAGGACTTATTTTACGAGATTATCTGTGTTTGAATTCAATTTATTTGAAATGCAATTTTATCCTGTTTGGAAAAATATATATTGTATATTATGCGAAAATAACCGAAGCAGGCTCCACAGGAAAATGAGAAATTAAATTTAAAGTTATTTTTCGTTTTTGTTTATTTTGTTTATTCTAAGCAAATTTTAAACCATTAGTATGCTCAGTCCTGGAGATGTATCTTGCAGATAATTTAAAATATATAAAACGGCAAATAGAATAAAAATGGGAAATTGTGCATCAACAGTAGATTTTGTTATGCGTACTTCCTGTGCTTGCAAAGGAAGTCTTCTTTCTGTTCGTAATCAAATTTATACTAAAGGAAAGTAAAAGCAAAACAAATATCAGAAGAGCGCACCAAGGACTAAGGACAACATAACAAACGAAGCAAACAAGAAACTAAACGAGGATAAAGAATAAAAACAAAAACTAACCGCTACTACCGTTCTTACAATGTTTAGTGGCTCATCCTGCTTGCTGTTCCAAACTATCGCTGGAGTCCTTCGGTATACTCACGTATACTCAAGCGAAGCCACCAGGATTTACTGCGCATGTCTGTGGCTTCTCTTATTGGAAAATTGTTGCATTTCTTCCCCTGCATGTTTTTATCCGTGACTGGGGTACTCAACAATTGAAGTTGTTACCGCTTTATCCATTATTTATTAGCCTACTTGAAAGCATTATGTGCCTTTGATGTGCTCAAGAAAATTCGTTTGTTGGGCGTGGAGTAGTCCTTTTATTTGTCTTGTTGGAATATCCTGCTTTGTTTTTATTGTTTTTATTCTTGTTTGTGTTATTTTTTGTTATTGTTTTGTCTTTGTTTTTAGTGTCATTGCTGTTATTGTACTACGTATTGCCTGTGCGTTGAGCTTTTAGGACAGTTGTGATTTAGAGAGTCGTTCTTTTGAACCGACAGCGGAATATATTTACTTTATGTTGGTTTTCTTTTGGTCTTTAATGCATTTTTCAAGGATATTTTGTAGAGGAATAATTACGAAACTTAGTACGTGCATTGAGTAATAACAAAAATAAGCAATAAAAATAAAAATGTTTGTTTAACCACAATTAATGCATTATTAGAAAATTTTATATTACACATAAACATATATATAAGCATATATAATATATAAATTACTTCTAATTAAATAAACTCCAAACAGCGTTGTATGATCAACCAAATTTTAATAAATTAATCAAATTCTTGTTATCGTTTCTTCATTACTGTTCGAACCCTACTACTTGTAATTAAATTCTTAAGTAAAATTATTTAAAATTTAATTGATCTAAATTCACAAATTCGTACTAAATATTTTTTAAATGTGAGGAAAGCAGTCAATAATTAAAAATTTAATTCTAATGTAAGTTAGTTTTTAGTCTATAAACTTAAAACAAATTTTAATAGAAATATTAATAATAGATTTCCGATTTTTCAAGAAGTTTAAGTATCATAAATTTGTGTCTTCCATTTGATTTTAAGTGTTTTTTAATTATTTTGTTATATATTAAATTATGTTATTTATATAAATTTATTTATTTAGAGATCTTGAAGACTCCAACAAACCTGGAATAATTATTTTATCTGTCATATCCGTTTGGTTTCTGAATTACCTAATAATATTTAACTATTTTAATAGAAGACGAACACAACTGAACTTTTATTAAACGAAACTTTTACTATTACAAATTAATTAAAAGTATATCTTTATCATTCCATTTCGAGATATTTCAAAACTATAATTTCCTTCCCTCGCTTTAGGGAAATGTAATTTTATATATTTTCAAAACCGTTTATAAAACAAGTTCTTATTTTACATAGTGTTATAGAACATATTTAACAAATGCCTTAATACACAAACTTAGATAATAAAAAGCAAAGGTAGATGGCTAGAGAGGTAGTTGGATAAAGTAATAGATGTATTGGCTAACAGGTGTGCAAGAATGAGGAATAAATCCTGGATTCTGCATGTTACAATTAAAACCAGATTATGAATGTTGTAACTAATTATAACCAGAAGTTTAAACGTTTTTATACTATTTAATTTTTGGGATGGTATTCAAATCAATTTTTTCCATTTAAATACGAAGAAAATAATTATATTAAGATAAGCCCATCAGTTATTAGGGATACGAGAAAGAAAAGAATGTGAAAAATATGTGTTAAGTATATTTTTTTTTAACCAAACATACACATGTTTTCATGATTCTCATGTATTAAATAATTTAATTGCAACCAATAATTGCATACTTTATTCATACAGCGATATTCATTTAATGGTTTCAAAAGTTAGCATTAAGAAGGCACTTTTATGATTAATATATTGATCAATATTTTCCCTCAATATATTGTCCAGATCTGGCCATTAAATGTCTGAGCACAGCTGGCAGCAGCTAGACCATAGCTTAACAGCTGTTTATTTTCAAAGTGTCTACAGTTTGAAGACCCCATAAAAAATCATGCGGCGACAAGTTGAATGGTGAAATGTTTACACGGTTTTGGTGGGCAACTAATGTGACCAAAATGTGGAATTGGACGACCGATAAATTTCTCGTGCAGTAAATCCAAAACATAACTTGTTGTGATTTCGTCTTACTAAAACCATGTATCTTACATGGCAATATATTTAATATCACGTAAAAAAATGTGATCATTTGACTATAGTGTTGTAGAATTGACGATTGACACTATGACCCTCGAGTGGCATATAAAAATATTGTTTTAAAAGTTTCTATTTCTTATTTAAATGGTTTCTATTTTATAAAACTCCCCCAAATCTAATAAAACTTTTAAAAAATTGTAAATGTGCAACAGTACGTTTCAGTTTAGATATATATATATAAGGACTTTGTACATTGAAGACATATTTAATAAATTTATGGGTACAGGTATATATACTAAATGCTACATATTTTAAAAATTTCAAAAATTTTATTTTAATTACCTGTCATTAATTTTGTGTGGCACTTTATCTTTACAATCACTCGTTAAAAATTTAATGTTTAGCGTTTGTATATCCCATCTGTGCGTATGAGTGCTTAGGGTTGCGTCCTTTCATAAACTCGCCAAATTGTTGAAGCAACTTTATTTTTGGTGCTCATACGCCTTAAATGTTTTAATTAGAGGAGTATCTGCTTTAAGAGGGTATTAAAAATCAGGCGGCGATAAACTCCTGGAATGGGCCTGAAAAAAAATTTTACGATAAAAGGATGCAACAGCTGATAACTTTGAAAAAAGGATATTTTGTGTATATTTATTCGGAAATTTTTGTCTAATTTTTTTTGCTTTAATTTAACGCAAAAATAACTTTCACAATAAGCATAAAAACAAATATTATTTTAAGCATTTTGTTTTCGAATATAATAAAATATTTTCATTTTTAAAAATTGTTCTGAACTAAATTCGCAAAAATATGAATTTTAATGGTAAGCAAAATTATGCATGTCCTGGTTAAATATTTCGCAAAGAATTACGAGAGCGGGAAATAACAATATTGGCTTAAGCCAGCCAAAGTTTGGTGTCAGCGTTTTCGCTGCCAGAGGCAGAAAAAATTCTTCATTAAGGTCGCATATGATTCATTAAGCACTACACTACTGTAGTGTAGTGTAGTGTTGAAGCTCATTTTTGCATCAACTTCATTCTAACTAACTTCAACTCACATTATTTGCATTAACAAAATCACTTAAACTGCTGTAAAAATAAACCCAAAACTTACTCGAACGAATAAAAAACAATATTTTAATTGCAAATAAAGCGAAAGTTGTTTGCCCAACTTGGAGCGACATCCTGCCCTGGCAAATGAACGTAATGTGCAGCGGAAAGGATAATATGGCATTAAAACTATCTTCGTGTCGGATTTTGTGGTTACGCTAGACATATAGCTAAGTGAATTTATACGAAATAACTTGCGAGAATACTTTGGATTTCGGTGAAGTCCTTTCAGCTTAAATTGTTTTGGATTTTGCGAAATGGTCGCAAATATACTGCGAGCTTAGCGATAATAATTTGTTGTCCTTGCGAATTGGACTTAAATAAATTTATTTATTCCAGAAGTTATTCTAGGGTTAATGAAATTAATATGTAAACTGGTGTTATCTTCAATTTAATATATGAAGTTTGTTTTAAGAAATAACGTATTTATGTATTGTGGGGAGAGCGTTGATATAGGAAATATGGGAGTTAGTATATATGGCTATAAAAAAATATGAGTATAGTTATTAGAAGTACCAACGGGTTTACTAATTGTACTCTTGAAAATTAATTTATTGCTTGATTTCACTTAGTGCTGGCAAACTTCGCCATTGTAATACGACGTTTAAGTTCCCCGGTACTTCCATTTATATTTGTAATGAGGATGCTTCAGTAATTGTTTTGGTTAAGTATAACACAGCCTGCAATCGGTGCAAGCTTTTAGTTAAGGAAAGATTGTAATGAAAATAAAAAATATTTGATTCAATAGGGAATAAATTCAAATTCCGTCAATATTTTGTATAAATACTATACAATTGCCTATAATAATAAATTTTAAACAGAAAGTAATACTATATAATATGCAAGTAAGTAGAGCTGATTGATTGAGAGCATTCATTGACTTGTTAGATTTAAAATGATTTAATATTAAAATCATTAAAGGCAGTTAATGCCAATACACATCACTTACTATATGTGTATTTAGTGAACTTAAATTATATTTCCTTTTAATATTAGCGAAGAAATTCATATAAGGAACCACTCTGGATGGATAGCTTCAAAGTCTTCTAGTCAAATTTTTTTGATCATCAGAAAAAGTTCCAGAATTGCTGGCTTCATCTTTGTAGAGAGAACCCACAATTTCGCTTAACAGGATTGTGACGTTGTTGTGTGTTCGCATTATTCTACACACATATATATTGAACATTTTTTTATATTCAAGCTAACATAATCAGAAAATAACACACTATGCGCACCCTGAAGTGTAGGTGGCATTAAGTTTTCCATAGAGCTTTGTCCTCTAAAATCGGTTGATCCAAAGCTTTGAAAGTCTAGATACGTAACTAAAATAAGACAAATAATCTCCAGTGTTATTATGTTCATAACTTTAGTATTTGAATTCAGTTCCTAAAGCAAGAAGATGCTTTTTTTGTTAGTAGTTTATGGAATTTCTATTAGATTAATTTATTGAGAATTCAAAGATTTCAATAAGAAATGTATCTAACTGTTAATAGTTAAAATTACTCATGTATTTGGTAATTCCAATGCTGGTAGCTATTGGAAACGCCAACGCTTTAATTAATTGAAGCTGTGGGGATTTACTGATAGTTGTATCTGTAACACAATATTTAATTTCCTTGGTCCTTTCATTTATATTTTTAATAATTTTTAATAATTTATATTTTTATTAATTGCATTTGTCAACTATATCATAGCCTATAATCGGTGCCACCTTTTAGTGTTATTTACTCTGTGCAACAGTTAAATGTATATTTTGATTTTGTAATATTTCTAAAAATATCATCTCTTAAAAAATTATATCGGGAAGGATTGAAAAATTTCCTCTCTTGAGAAAAAAAAGAATGAATTGCGGGAAGGAATAGCCATTTTACCAAAGATATTAAGCTTATATTTCATAAAATAAAATTTTTTACTTAACACTTTAAAACCTCAATTTTTGAGCTTTAACACTTTATTGCTAAAGCGCTAGATGTCGAAGAAAAGAAATATATCTAAAAATATTTAAAAAACAATAAGAAAGAAAAAACATATTTTTGTACAAAGTTTCCTTACTTACAGAGTGAATTTACCGATTTCTGCGTCATAAAACCGAAGAATTATAATTGTGAGAACAGTAGAATAAGTTTTTTTTCATTAGATCCTAGTATCTATGTATTAACTGCATATCATCAATTTCGAGCAAATACCTATATCTCCAATCCAACTTTCAAACACATGCCGCAATGTAATCGGTGAATATGTTAAACAATATTGGAGAATGGATGCAGTCTTGCTTTGGTTATTTGAATAGATTGGAAGTCATTTAATTTAATTTTTAGTCATTTCATTATTAATTTAAATGTTTTTTAACACCTGAGTGGGCTAACTTTGTATTCAGAGCTACTTTAAAATTGTCTATGATTGATTACATTGAGCAAAGTCGTCTGCTTTAGTTTAATTGACAAAAAAAATTAGACTTTTTAATTATTTATATTTCAGATATTTTCTATTATCTGCTAAATAATCAAAATTTATCTCTGGTGCTTTTTCTAGGAAGGAATCCCGCTTTTTCTCTTACGTGTGCATAATCTATACTAACTTTTATCCAGAATTTAATATCAACAGTATGAATTATGGAATTATTTATTTGGTTTTTCTCCTATTTCTAGATACTATTTATAAATAAACCTTATTCTCTTCCTTACAAAAGTTATCTTCCTCTTCCTTGCGAAGTAAGCAGAATGAAATGCTACTTAGTTGCATCCTTTTGAATTTACTGCAGCAGTGAACTATAAAAATATTTTTCTGTAGGTGGAATATCGTGCTGTTATTGTGGTTCCTGCCATAATTTAAGTGAAATATTAAAAGTAGAATAAACTGCAATTGCGGTCCGGAATATTAATTTCATTGAATTTACAATTTTTAGTTAAAAGCAATATTAAAGTTTAAGATGTGCGGCTTTATAGAGTGGCCCTCTTATAAAGCCGCTTTTATTACTTATAACTAATTTGTAAAATATAAAATAAATCTTAAAAATATTTAATAAACATTTAGAGAATAAAAAGGAAGAAATAAATAAAAGTCGGATTTTATAAGAATTTTATTTCATTTTGATATTGAACGAAAGCTAAAGTTGTTTCAAATTTCGTTGGCAAATACCATTAAGCATAAATCAGTGACAAACAGATTGTCTCTCAATTAAAACGACAACAGTTGCTATTGTCCATTGCATTAATGCTTCAATTGTATCTTGAAATCGTATTCATCTGCACACGCTTCAGTCGCTTCAGTCGCTTCAGTCGTTTCAGTCGCCTCAGTCGATTCAGTCGCCTCAACACGATATGCGCTTGCTATCGGAGTACGCAGTTGCACTTAAATCCAGAGTGTTACTCGTACAAATTGCAGTATCCGCCAGCTTACCAGGCATCCAACAATGTAGCTTTTCACATGGAAGCAACGAATTTTTGCACAATATGAAAATTTATTAACGATTCATTTAATCGCTGGGAAATCTCGTCCATGGCGGCGTTTTAATATAAGTTTCAGTGTTGGGAAATTGCAAGTAATTTTTCAACGTGCCTGAGTGGCTGTGGCGGTCTGCCATTTTCTGTTCCTGACTTTGGTTATGTTTCTATTTTTATTTTTATTTTTATTTTCATTTATATTCTCATTTTTTTTTTTTTTGTATTGTGGATCCTTTTTGTGTTTGGTTTATTTTACCCTTGCAGTCATTAAATATAAATTATTGTTAATTAATGTGGTATTAAGAGAACAACAACAAAATTTTACAATATCAAAATTTATTTTCATTTCCATAAAGACTTTTCACTCAGGAAATGATTTAACTTAATATCTTTTAAATATAATATTTGATTCGTTTTAAATAATTTAAAAATGCTTCAATTTAATAAATTTAATTTTAACATTAATTTTTGTTTAATATGTGAATTTAATTTTGTATCATCAACACATCACCACATATAAGTTGGAGTCTAAAGGAAACAGGACTTTTCAAAAAGGGATACAGCACAATAACCTCGCTGTATTCTTTGCTGGATATTATGACAACATAGCAGTGAGTGATTTATTCTACTGACATATGCCATTGTGAAGAGATGACTTCACTAAAAGTATTTATTTTCAAAAAGTCATGTTGTAATCCCTATTTAAGAGTTTTTATGTTTATGGCACATCAATTAAACAGAACACTGAGAAAAATCAACATCTTTAAATTTTTTTTAAGTTTAACTGTGTAAATGTCGCGATGGAACTGTACAATCCAACATTTCATTCAATTCAATACTCCAATGTTATCAATGCAAAGAGGATCCTAAACCCACAAAAAAAGAGTTTTTCTCTTGAGCGCTGCTAATGCCTTCTCAACACTGTTTCTGTACTATTCTGTAGGACACCCATTTTTGGAAATATATAGAGCTAAGCAATTTTAGTCTCTCATTTTAAATTTCTCCTATGTAACTTGTATATCACAAACCTATATATATCCCTCTCCCCACTAAAGTAACTTTATACTATACGCGTTTCCTATTGGTTTCAAAGAGTTTCTAATTGTGTCCAGGTAATCCATAAATGCCGTTTTGTTACTCAACATTTGGTCATGCAAACGTAAGTTGCAACTTTAAACTGCTTCCATGATCAGTGGGTATCTGTCACCACGGAAGCTTATTGATCATAGTAACTTACTGTTTAGTAGTCTATCAGCAGCGCAGCGAGTCATCAATAAATTATAGCCTGACGACGTTTATTTGGAGTTTTCGGAGTTTTCAATTTTTTTGTTGCTACTTTTCGAAAACGATGATGGATATGTGGTTGAGCATTTTTTGATTAAGTCATTATCTTCTCCTGTGCTGAGTATGTTTTTAATTTTTGTGTAGTTCATTCGAAATTTCATTTTTTTATATATTCCGTGGTATCCTGAAACCCAGATAAACGCCATTATTAACTAACATTGGTTATTAACTGACCACAGTTGATTTTTGTTTTGATTTTGAACTATGATTTGATAGTCCGATGAAATAGGAACTCAACTGTCTGAAAAACTGTAATCCATTCATAATGTAAATTCTTTAGTAAAATCAGTTGACGTGCCTCCGTAACAGCTAAGATTTTACTTTGGAAAGCACTGGCCTAACTCACTAAAGGGAAGGAGCTCCTTAAATTCACTTGAGCTAAAGAACTTTGTGATTGTTATACTTGATTGCCACGTATAATATATCAATATTAATATCCTATTTCGTGCCCTCTTCTCTTATGATGTATTTCGGCACAAACTAAGTAACCTTTTTCCTTTCGTTTTATGTAGCCCTCAAACGACCCATTCAGCAGGTTTTTAGATGAATGAAGTGTTTCAGTAATTCGAACTTATAGTTAAGATCCGCAACGTGGATTGTGAGCTGAGGAATAAAGAAGAATAAATTAGTTGTCATGTTTTGAGTGAGTTAGCGCTCAAATGATAGTAAGTGAAATACCTACATCTCAAAAGGTACTTCTTTGTTTTTTGACAATAGATTTAACTCTTAGCAGAACACTTCGTTCAACTGAATGAATTTTAATTATATACACCTTAAAAATTCTTCTGTGGGAAAGACAAAAGTATAAAGAAAAACGCATCCTAAAAAATAGAAAATTTTTTGTTGAGATTTATTCAATATTATTCACTAATAAAGGAAGAAATAAAGCAAAACAATGGAAAATAATCTGAATTTTTCAGTATTTATTAAAATTTTAAATGTGTAGATTAAGTTTTGGAATTTTTGTTTTATTTAAAAAACACTTTTCATTGCGTTTCGTCATTCCAACCATTTATTTCCATTTAAAGTCGCATGAATTTATTAAGTGCAAGTGCAAAAGAGGTTGCTTAGCATAAGTAGTCCTTGTAAAAGCAATAACAATAGCACGGGAGTAGATGGCACAGCAAATAGACGCACAAATATTTAGCAAGATTTCAAGAAAATTGCACCCAAGTGCAGCTTAAGACACTTAACAAAATCCGCCATTATCGAAGGCTGCACTCTAGCTCTATGCTGAAAATGCACGAGTGTGTCTGTCTGAATCGGATTTGCAAACTTTTGTGAAAACTTCAGAGATTTGAGATTTCGTTTCTTATCCCAGCAGTGACAATATTTTTCAATTTTCCATCGACATTGAACAGTGCACAATAAAACGAAATGTTCATGGCTTAGTAATGCCATTCGTCTTGAACGGATTTGTCTTTCCATTTTGTAGTTTTGAATTCAAAATTAAACTTGTCACATTAACAATATTTATTTTTATTGTTGTTTTCATATGCTCGTACTATATCACTGGTAATTGACAGTACCTAAAGTTCTCCATATAAGTTCTTATGTTCAATTAAATTTTTATAGCTGCAATTAAAAAAAATTGCACTTGTTGAATCGCTTTCCCAAGTTGCAAAGTTGCATCGTTGCAAGTGAAGTTTCGCGCTTCGCACTTCATAGCATTTTTTGCGTGTAGAAACCAATGTGTCCTTCTGTTGCTACTTTCCAGTGGTCAGAACAACTGTTGATTTTATGGAAATTAGTGTATGCATCGTTCTCTATGCAAATGTATCTACTATTATAATAATTGGTTGGCCTTGCGCCAAAGCAGTCGGTAAACAGCAAGCACTCCTTGTGTCAGCCCATGCAACGACAATCGGAAATTATTGTTGCTAAAATTCAAAACGTCGAGAATGCATATTGAGTAGATGCAGTTTACAAGCCCTAACGAGACGACAACGACGACTACAACGACAACGACACTATTAAATGCAATTATAGTCTTTATGAACTTGTGCGAATATGAAAAACTTTAGGTTCATAACGAGTTTATTGGTTCCGTCCGTAGGTGCTGCACAGCAGTTAAAACATTGTAATTACAGTTCAATTGATTTGAATTTGTTAAACGTTTTGTCAACTATAAAACTATTAGAATTTTTATAGAAATCAATCAATAAAACAATATGACATAGTTTTAATATAAGGTTATTGTCTTAACCTCTTAATCACAATGAACTGGTAAACAACAATATTTAACAATGCAATGATATGTATTATCAATATCAAATTGATTATTGATTTATTGTAAATATTTAATTGAATAGTCGTGATTGCTAATGACAAGTTCACTATGAAGAAAATTTAAGACTTATAGACCATATACAATTAAAAACCAAATTGGGAAATATAAGTAAAGCTAGGTGACTTCGCATTTGCCATCCATTCAATACCTATATAGATCATCCTGTTAGAACTTACAGTATGCATAAACCTTTACAAATATTTTTCATTGAAATCTATTGACCGTCAATCACATCATCTCTTTCTCTAAAGTTGGAGCTCTGCCTTCAATTTAGCTCTTTTATGTGTAATGTGGACGACAGAGTCTTCTACTGCCTTGGAAGTTAAACTCAAGGAATATATTTCGCTGTAAACATTGGTTCATTACTTACAGTTGTTTGCAGCTGTCCAAAACGAATCACGTAGAGATAGTATGTCGACTTAACTTAAGTAAAGAAGGCTCTAGCATTCTCCAAACTTAATGAAATTACTCGCCTTAATTTATTTGCTTAAAATGAAAAATATATATCTTTACAGTCATTGGTTAATTACTTAAGTTTGTTTGAAGCTAATCGGAAGAAACCACGTAGATATAGTGTGTCAACTTGACTTAAGTAGGTAAAAGGATCAAGCTAGTATTAACCAGATTGAGGGCAATCAGTTCATTTCTGTTCATTTTCCGGAAAAATATTTTAAATGATGGGTTTCCAGTCCAACGCATAATATATTTGGTTGTACCAATGGGTTCACTGCTAACGTTTGTTTGTAGCTTTTCAGAAGATATTACTTAGTGGTTGTATGAAAACTACTTTAATTTGGATAAGGTTTATGTCTGGTTGAATACAAAGAACGCTAAACCATTGTATTAGCCCAAGCTCAAACGTAACGTTGATTAAGGATTCGATTTATTGACTTTCCATTTTGAATTTAAGATAATCATCACTTTACCTTTTCTCATTCCTTTTTCAATTTACTCCTTACTAAAGGTTCTGCGATCTGCATATATTTGGGCTACATTGATCCTTATTTGTGCTATATTCACTGTTTTATGCTTTTAATACATTATATCACAGTTTGGTGGTTATTACTCTAAAATTTTAATGGAAGCATGACAATACCTAAGTGGTGAGGCCTTTTTCAGTCGAAAACTGGACATTTTCAAAGTTTGCGATCATTGGATGTCCATTTGACTAAATGGGCAGACGTGAGTATTGGGAAGCCTCAACTTATTTAAGTGATACCACAGTTGGTAGTAACTTTTAAAGTAACCAAATAGAGTTCTCCACAGTTTACCCTGTTTTGTGAGCGTATATAAATTCAACAATTAATATTCTTAAGTTTAATTACTGTCTTAGTATTTCAGAAATACTGAATATTTATATTGTGAACATTTAATTTTAATTTACTATTAGGTAACTTAGAAATTCATTTTGAGATATCAAAAGGAATTCCATTTAAAAACATGCCAAAAATAATGTTATTATTTTTGCAATTTTTAAAAATGTATATATTTCTTGTGAAAACTCTTTTAGATATTTTAATACACTTTATAGTAGATAATTATTATTTAAATGCAAACTGAAATTTAATTTAATTTTTAATTTTGACTGAAGAGCTAAAGAGTCGCATTCTTATTTCAGTTCTCCTTTTTTCAGCATATTTTCAACTCTTAATGCGCAGCTCTAGTTTGTTAAAGGAAGAACGAAGAAAGCTGGCCTTTTGATACATAAATACTGAAATGTATTTTCATAAATAATTTATATATGTAGATTGTGCATAAAGTGATTTTAGTGAATGATAAGAAGTCCGCTGAATAGCTTAAACGCACAAGTGGTTCACAACATTTGCTCGAATTATTTTAAGTAAATTTTTATATATATTTTTTTTTTAATTTTAAAAATTCTTAAACAATTTCAGCATTTCTTCCATTTTTCCACTCCCAAGGAAGCGAAATTTGCAAGGACTAGTGGAATGCGAATGCTAGTCGTTGCAGTTGTTCTTGTTGCACGTCTATCCCTCATGACACTTTGGCTCCATTGTGTGCACAAAAGCTTTGTTGACTCGAACATTCGTGCCCACATCCGAGTTTAAGGCACCACACCAACCGACATTTTATAAATTAATTATTCAAAATGCAGCCGGTGTTTGTGTATCTTTTTATTCCAGCACCCGAATTAATGTGCAGATGTGGGTGCTTCCGAGCAGCTCACACCTCCATATTTGGGAATGTATCTAAATACAAGTGGAAATGGTGTTGTGTGCGTAGTGGCAAATGCGTTTCATAAATTTTAATAATGCGGACAACAACACTACACAGTGAAAGTTTTTCTTTTTAATAAGTTTTGTTCAGGGTAGCCATTTCGAGGGTAAAAATTTGTACATTTTGAGCATTTGTAGGCTTTGCTGCATTTCAGGAATTTCCTGCTTAAGCTGAGTTTGCCGATACGAGGCAGAACCTAGAACTTAACTTTTAATTACCTTTGCATTAAATTCATGTAAAAAAGTACTTTAAACATTTGAGTATAATTTTCTTGTTGTGTTCAGAAATTAAAATAATTTATTTTCTTTTTTTTTTATTTTATTTTGTTAAAATGCAAATTTTTGCTGAACTTTAGAACTTGTGTTTTGACTTTCTGTTTTGTGTAAGGTAAAAGGGTAAGTTCAGTTGTTTCTGAACTGCTGCAGTTAAAGGGAACGCAAACTTTAATGCAAGTTTGGTTTCTTTTTATGTAAGAACTTTTCGTCAATGGGTCTGTAGCAAAGCAGTTGTATACCATCTGCTGCATTTGTGCTCCTCTTTGCCATGTAACTTCACATCTTTTAAAACTATTTCAATACAAACGCCCTAACGAGTACATACAACCCGACTTTTTCGTAACAGAATCTTCTATGTACTTTTTACACCTACGGCACTCTTGTTCTGCCAAAGACCACCTCTCCGATGCAGAATTAAAGGTTTTGACGTTCATCTTGTTTGCTCTATTTCAATTTTTTTATTTTGGCTCACAATTCAAATAAGTATAAAATATTTCGTATAAAATGTGACACAAAAATGATGCAGTGCAATGTGTCAAAAGAATGTGAAAGCACAAGTGCACAAGTGCATAAGTGCGAAATGGTGAAATGGTGAAAGCAGCACTTCAGCTCCTTCGTCTCCTTGCCATACAATGCCACATACTCATTGTCTTAACACTTTTAATGCACAGTGTGAGATTTTTATAAATTCACACAAAAATAATGTTCACAAATAAACAAAATAAGAAAAAGATAATATTAAATAATTTAACTTAATATTTTGCTAAAGACCGCAGAAATTCGGAGTAGTAGTGTTGCGCTATATTTAGTCTGTGGATATGGAGCAACTCTAAACGCTCCTAATATTTAGAATTGCTAACACAGACATTGCTAGGAATGTTTTTCTATTATTATTTGTGGTTCAGTAGCTGGTATGGTTCTGTTGGTGACATTCATTCCCATCTCTAAATACTAAATGATCTCATTTCTATGTATGAGCTCGTATGGCTGAAACTGCTGCGTGCTTGACTCGGAGGATAGACAATGGCGGATTGCCTGCAGTTGCACTCAGTTTTGCTAACAAAACATTTTGTACGCATTATTTTCATTCCAGCGAGTTTAAGCATTAACTTCTGCTCGTTTAACTTGACAAAATTCTAGAATTGTTTGAGTTTTAAATAAATAATTGGAAGTCATGACATTTTTTGTTTTTATATCTTGATCGCACAACTGCATTTGCATTTTCCATGAAATATAGCAATTAAGTTTTTCCAGAAAGTGATTTCATATAAATGATTAAAGGTGAAGATTCAGGGTTAAACCCACTCATGCCTGTTAATGATGTAAGTCTTTATGGAGCAGCGCCTAAACAGTCTCGAAACATAAATTGCTATATACTAATTAAATGTTTTTCTAACGTGTATATTTTATTACAGGTGTATATTTTGTTTTTATTAGGTATATGATATACTAAACGAGTAAACATTTTTTTATAGGCGGCAAGTAAGACTATTTGAAGTTTATCATAAAATAAAGGGTAATTAAAAGGTGCAGAACGAAAAACAGCGTTTAAATAGCATATTTAGCTTAATAATCTGGATCCGACGAAGAAAGTAACTTTTACATAGATACCAAGACAGAGATCACGATAAGAAAACAATCAAACAAGTTAAACTAGCGGCAAACTAGTAAATTACCTATATATGATTCAGTCTTTTCTATGACTTTTTAACAAAACAATTATGTAAACTATGCAAAGAAATTGTTATTCGTCAAAAAAATGAGAAGGATTGTTAAGTTTAATCGGATGTGTTTTGAGAAACTTATGTAGAGTCAGTAGATGCCACTGCACTTAAACTATCAACTCTCACTCTTATGTGGAGTCATTAGATAGTACTACAGCTTTAACTATCAATCACATTCACTATGTATATCTGAGTCAGACGAATATAAATGCTACTGTAAGTATTAAGAGTCAGTAGAGGAGTTAATCGTTGAATACTCAGCTAATTTCGGGCTTAATTTTATTCTGTGCGATAAGGATATATAATCGTACTAACTTTTTTTTATAAAATTGTCACAATATATAGCAGAGTGCCTTTAACAGTTGTTGAGTGGTAAGTGAGAACTAAAAGAATTACATTAAAGGGTAATTTAACTGTGTTTTGAAAAATATATTTAGACCATACAGATTACTATGACTCCCTGGCTACTTTATGTATAGGCTGTTAAGCCTTCTTACCTACTTTATTTATTGGCGTGTTTGGCAGCCTACTTCATGTATAGGCAGTTATGCCTGCCTGCCTACTTTATGTATACGCAGATAGGCGTAATAGCTTCCCTATATGCATACAATATTGGAAAGCTATATGCCTACTTGTGTTAGCAGTGTCCAATAGACCCATTTTTCAAATTGCAATGAATCAATCACTGAAATCTGTGTGGAACAGAGAAAATTTTGAAATGTTTCAAAAAATGCTTTCCCAGTTCATTTATTTCTTAATTAAATATATATTATTTAAATATAAATATGTATGGGTTATAGTTAAAGACGTTCAAATATTTCAAAAATCTATGCACGTGGTATTATAAATTTTATATTTAATTTTCAACTTTAATTGCTTATTTGCTTATTTCTTTTAAATATCACAGTTACTTGTAATTTGCCTTTATCCTCTGTGATAAGGATATATAATTGTACGGATGGTTAATATAAGAAATATTAGAGTGTGTAATATAGTGTGATTAGTGAGAAATACTTTCAAGTTCATCAGGTTTTCTGTGTTCTAAAATGTATAGTAAGTTTATAGTAAGTAAGAGCAATGTACCTATGTTTTCATATTAATGTGTCTTATCCGGATGAAATCTTTAACTTAACTGACCCTATGCAAATTTTGAAATAAACATCTTTCCTACTCCGTTATGATAAATTGTATTATGCCATGTATCCCAATTGCACCCATGCGAACATATCCTTCATTAATAATGACTTTGGATCACATAGTCCCTAAGATTTTTTAATTTATTTTCTTACACATGTTAATGGGTTTAGTTTTTTGACAATATTTGAACTTAAACTACCAAT
Organism: Teleopsis dalmanni; assembly: GCF_002237135.1. NCBI lineage: Eukaryota > Metazoa > Arthropoda > Insecta > Diptera > Diopsidae > Teleopsis > Teleopsis dalmanni. Next base: position 165,213,902 of record NC_051847.1, read on the forward strand.
AAAAATATTATGTTATATTCTACTCTTGAGTTTATATGATGGAAGCAAAACTAAAAAAAAACATAATACCATTACTTTTTATGTAAAAATTTAAATTGCCTGGAAAAAGGAGCAACATCTGCTGTGTAAGCAAAATTTTTGCGTAAGTGGCATTAAATCAAAACTGCAAAACATAACACTGAACTTCATGTTAATGTTGTTGTGGCCTGGTGTTTCGGGTTTGGGCAAAATTTCGATGATGCAGACAACGTATGGAAGCAATTTTCCGGATAACAACGTCACCAACACCATCATCAACAACAACAACAACAACAACAGCAGTAGTAACAACAGCAGCAACAACAGCAGCAACAGCAACATCAACAGCCAGAAATTGCATAATGAATATAGTAGCAACATTGATGGATTTTATGTGTGCAAATGCAACTTTGTTGGTCAATTCCTTATGCTTCGTCAATTCAACGAGCTGTGGTCTGTGGTATGGCACATGTTCGATAGTCCAAATGTTCATTGTAGTTCCGAAATATTTTCCATTAAGTAAAGCGAACGGAATAAGATTTACGACGTACCTCCGTAAATTTTAAAAAGTTTCGAAAAGTTTTTGAAGATTAAGAAATTTTGCTATGTGTGACAATGTCTATTGTATGAGTTTATTGATTTTAGTTGATTTAGTACGGACTTGAAAAATTCTAGTTCGTAGTCGGAAGTAAACAAATTGAATGCAAAGTGAAAAAAATCTATATAATCACATTTTGAAAATATTGATCAGTAACTTTAATAGGAAAGTAAGTAATTTACTACAAAAGTTTGTGGGAGAAAAATGGATTTTAACGATGACAATAAATTTCATTTATGAATTTCCATTCTAATCGAACTGTCTTTAATATTTTTCGATTACAGGATGAATGTACAATCATTTATAAATGTTTCCTGTTGCATATTTCACAAAGGTTCCCACAGTAGTTATTAGTAAATAAGTGTGTATTGTGGTTGAACTTGATACTTGATATGTAAATTTTGGTTTTGGTTTCATACTTTTGTCACAATTTGGGTTTCAACTGATTTAAGTTGAATGCATTTGAGCCTCTTTTGCATTTGAGAAATGATAAATGATAGTTAAGTGGATATTCGGTACTTAAGTGTGGTCACATAACACTGGTTGGATACTGTTTGTGTATCAATAACATAATTGCGTAAAGCCTATTTCCAATTACAATCATTTGACTGTTTGTTGTGTAATTTATAGTCAGTAAAATGAAAAAAAAAATTAAAAACAATATATTTTAAGCAACAAAATATTAATTTAAATTGTGCATTTGTGAAATTATTGATTTTCTTATACAAAATACACATTTACTATGAAACCCTCACTACATATTTTTGTTTTCTATTAAGGAATGAAATTGCTTTTAACAAACTGCTTATGTTTACATATATTGAGCCATTAACTAAAACTCAGTACATACCCTTGATATACATAGAAATGTAAATGGCCTTTTGCAAATACGTGGCAGCTTACAAATTACGACATAATCTTTTTAATGTGCCTCGGTTGCAAAATTGAGTTAAGCCATTTTCTGCATGAAGTTTCCATTGAAGTATCACAAAGTTGCTCTGTGATATGTAATATGTTTTCCTAGCATTGCTCACTCATTCTTTATGACTAGATTATGGTCACAATTACTTTGAGTGAGTGCCTTGCCATAACAACATGTACAGTTGAACTTAGTCATATTCGACACTTAAGCCAGAGTTGACAACTCCTTAAATTTGGTTTAATAATGGAATGAGTTGCGAGTATGTATGATAAAATATAGATATTTTTTTTTTAAATGCAATATATGTGTAATATTTATATTGACATATTATTTATGATGTCCCTTTATAGTCATAAGTGACAGCTTAATTTCTGTATTTATTATTTTGCCTATAAAAAATTGCACAAATAAATTGAAAACAAAAGTAAATTGTTTTTAGAGTACTAATACTTTTTTAAGCTATCAAAACATATTACATATTCTTAATAGTATCAAAAAATTGTATAATTAAATTTATAAATATATTTGACAAGAAAGAAAAACTAATGACATATATTTAACAGAAAGATTTTTAACAGTAGTGAATAACAACAAATAAATTTTATCTTGTAATTAAGATTTTCTTTTCTTAATTATTAAAATTATTTACTGACCATTGACAGTCTTTGGAAATAAGATTAATTTTAAATATAACTATTGGTGAATACTTTTTAAAATTGCAGTCGGCAATACTTCAACTTATACCATTCAAAATTTAAAGCGCATAGGTACATTTATTAACTTACTGACCTAGCTCCATACTTTATGAGTGTTGTTACCTATATATATCTTTTAAATATTGAAAGATATCAATAACCCACGTTTTTGGTAAATTTTTATAAGTATAATTAGAGGTTTATAATTTCTGAGATGTAAATGGCACGCTTCAAACCCTGCTATATATTAAAATTGATTCGTATGTTAACACACTGAACCAATGCCGCACTTTAATTATGTTACTCAAACTTAGAGTTATGTTATGCTAATAATCTTCTTTATATGTATTAAAAAATGAAATAACTTACTCTAATATCTTTAACTAAAATATATGATATGAAGAATAATGAATATATACTTCATTAATAATGACTTAGAACCATATAGTCCCTAAGATGGGTTTTGTTTTTTGATAATATTTGAACTTAAACTAGTAATAAAAATATTAAATATAAAATATGAAGAGCATTACTCCCCACATCAATATCCGTACATAAACTGAATTTAAAATTTAAATGTATTTTTGTCAATATATCAGAGGTACGTAAGGAACGAAAAGTCAACTAAGTGAAGCAACTCTCGAAAATATGAATTTTTTATAAACCAGGGTTGTAGATGACAGTCGATTGACGTTCTATAAAGTATTAAAGATATGAATACATTCCATTTGTTTTCATTTTGTATTTTCAAATTGATATACCATAATATGAAGTGCACCAAAGTATGTAGAATTCTCTTAGTAAAAAAAATTATTAATCATCTTAATAAGAATTAAGTTCATTATTGCAGTGACAGAATCGTAACGTTATAGTCTCTCTGATATAGAGTAAACTGAAGAGTCAACGTCGAAAGGAAGGAAGTAAGTATTAAACTACTTTGAAGTTCTATAATATATCCAATCTTAAAATTCTTCTTTAAGTATTAAAAAGTTCCAGAAGGCTATAGATATAGGTATATAATCTATAATCTAATCTACAATCTATATAATCTATAATCTATATATATATATTGACAAAGACCGGGTCACATATATATGGCGCCTATTTATATAAATATGCGAAAAAACACGGCAGCTCCATTTAAAAAAGGATTATCGTCTAACATATATGCAACCCAAATACAAATTGGATGAGAGCAATTACTTTCAAGACCGCTTTGATGACTATACTATAGTAACCATACTCAAAATGAGAGTAGAAATTATCTTAATTAACGTTTTTCCTCACGTTCAACGCGCAGATAGCTGTACCCTGTCCCCAACCGGAAAAATGCGGGGGTGTTACATACTTTCTGTTCATTTGCCCAATTTCTGGCGATATGGAATCTTCTGTCTACACTAGATTAAAACGATTTTTTAAATGGGATGAAATGAAATATTTAGACTCCGTATATAATATATGTAGGAATGAATGTTTATTTAATAGATAAATTAAATGTACGAATTTTTTTTTTTTTTTTTTTGAAATCCATTTATTTATTACAATCTGTCAGGAATGAATGACAATAAGTAATATATATAAATTTAAATCGTAATAATGATTATTACGATATAAAAAGAAAGGCACGTATGGACTATGCCCAGTGACATATCCATATATATTTAAAATAAAAGTGTATTGTCTACATATACATATTTAAAATGTCTCGCGATGTTTTTCTTCTCAGCCTTGTAAAGGTATTGGAAGCGGACATCAGTTGAGTAACCAGAGGGTTAGGGTGCATATATAAGCGTTGAGCGTAATTCTTTAAAATACTTGCTATTTCTTCCTTGATTGTTCGAACATGTAATTGTTTATGTAGCTGTTCATTCGTTATATACCAAGGTGCGTTTGTGATCATTCGTAGTGTTTTAGATTGGAAGCGCTGTATAATTGCCAGGTTTGAGTCTGCTGCTGTACCCCATAATTGGGCCCCATAACTCCATATAGGTTTAAGTACAGATTTGTATATAAGCAGCTTATTGTCGAGTGACAGTTTGGAATTTCGGCTGAGGAACCAAAATAAGTTTCGTAATTTAAGACCCAAGGCTTTACGCTTTTTGAATATGTGCGATTTCCAGGTTAGCTTACTATCCAGATGTATGCCCAAGTATTTTGTTTCTAAAGCTTGTGGTAATTGAGTATTGTTTATTAAGACCGGCGGGCACGTAGAACGTTTTGTAGTGAATGTTACCTGGACAGATTTTGATTCATTCGGTTTAATACGCCAGTTTATCATCCAGAGAGCAACATTATCAAGGCAGGTTTGAAGTTTGGTGGAAGCACGGATTGGGTCACTGTCAACTGATAAAATAGCTGTGTCGTCTGCAAATGTACCTATAACACTCTCATCGGTAAAAGGAAGATCCGCAGTAAATAAAAGATAAAGCATTGGTCCCATTATGCTACCTTGAGGTACTCCTGCTTCTATATCATGAAGTACTGTAGTTTCGTTTCCATGCTTAATGAAAAAGTGCCTAGCCGAGAGGTATGATTTTATAAATATGAAAAAATTTAGAGGTAGATACAGTTTTAGTTTGAACAGGAGGCCCTCATGCCATACTCGATCAAAAGCTTGTGAAATATCTATAAATGCCGCAGTGCAATATTTTTTACCATCTATCGCACTATGGATATGTCTATGAATTTGTTCTATTGTGCTATGTTTTTGGCGAAAGCCGAATTGATGGTCAGGTATGAGTCTGTTTTGTTGGATAAACGGAGTAAGGCGCTTTAGAAACAGGATTTCCATAACTTTTGACAGGATCGGAAGTAGACTTATTGGCCGATATGATTTGACGTCTTCTGGGCTTTTCCCTGGTTTCGGTATCATGGAGATTTGTGCTATCTTCCACTGTGGCGGAATAAACCCCCTTATTATCACAGCGTTAAATAGATGAGTGAGAAATACAAATCCTTTCGGTGGGAGCTGCTGCAAGGCCATGCCTGTGATTAAATCGTATCCTGGAGCTTTTTTTACTTTTAACTTTGTTATTACATCTCTAACTTCATTAATAGTATATCTTTTAATTGGAAGTTCCAATTGATAAGGCTCTTGTACGAAATGTACGAATGTTTATTTAATAGACAAATTAAATGTACGAATGGTTATTTTACAGACAAATTAAATGCACGAATATAATATTAATAAATGTCTTCTTCAACGCGCACTTCTTTTCCGACTGCTTATGATCAACTGCCCTCGACTAACTATTGATGTCGACTACTCACGACTGCCTTCTTGTTCATTCTGCTTGTTTCCTTTTTCTCAGCGTTGCAGGATCTTACTCTTCCTTCCTACATATATATATATATAGATATATAGATACATGTTACTTTCATGATTACTTTGATAACTATAAAATAGCAACTATATTCAAAATTAGATTCGAAATTTTGTCAAATAACTTTATCACTTTCATCATATGCATTTATATACATACATATATGTATATATATTTGTATATATATAAAATGATGATACTTAAATTAACTTTGCTGATTTTAAACAAAATAGCAAATAAGTATTAAAAAAAAAATACTTTATGTTCCCATTCTTTGAAAAAGCAGTAACCTTTGTTAATGACTTGCCATCATTTTAATTTAATAATGAAAAGCAAAGTATTTGCGGAAAAGTAATAAACTACAGAATTTTTTAGTGTTACGATTTCTTAAATGATTTTTAAATTATTTGCTCCCATCTCCCAGTTTCCAGTTTTCAGTTTTCAGTTTCCAGCTTCCATTTTCATATTCATTTTTTATGCGGCTGCATTGAATTCTCCTTTGAAATTGAACCTAATTTTTGTGGCTGTTCTTAAGCGACACATTTAACTGAAAATGATTCCAACATTATACGATGGTTTCTTATTGCCATGATGCCGTTAAGTAAAGTAATAAATTCTGTTTTGTATTTGAGTTAGCAGGGTCTTATCTTTCCCGTTTTCCCGTGCTAGCGAGCTTAGTAGACAGAAAGGACCGCCAAATGTGCTCCTGAACGCATAAAACTGAGAACGCAGAAACAGAGCGAACAACCAAGTGAATTTAATGATGCAGAAAATACGAAGGATATTTATTTCGCTTTTGATATTCCTTGTTTGCGAATGCTATGTGTTCACATTATTTTTTCCTTTGAAAAAATTTTACAAAATATAAATCCTTTAAACGTAAAATTTACGACTCACTGTAAACAAAAAGTTCAATGCTCAAACGCGAAGGAGTACATTTTTACAAGTGCTAATAAGCAACAAGGACAATAATCGTAAAAACATTACAGAAACAACCTGTGCATGTAGCACACATTTGAAGAAATAAGTGTAAATATCAATCCTAAGTATGACTTTTCCAAGTGATGGGTCCATTCATACACATTTCAGCATGCTTTGCACTGTGCTTGAAATGGCATCATTCGCACTATTCAAAAGTTAGTGTGAAATGTTTCGGTCATTAAAGATATTTTCAGTTCTTTGCATCAAATTTCAAAAAGTTATTAAATAATAAGAAAAAAATAGAAGATAAATACATTATAAACCCCAACAATGTCAACGACAATGACAAAAATCAGAGCATTGTGCTGGGAGTATTGTGCCAAGTTGCTGCCATGTAGCACAGACTACGTCACATCAGACTACGACGCACTGTGTACGCATCCAACGTAATTATTGAGTACAAATATTTTTATCCTTGTTGATGACACTACCCATGCTTCTACCCATGTATATGGATACAAATACTAGTTCTACAGCCAATGTAGATACGACAATGAGTTTTTGATTACATTGAAATTTCATATTTAGTTTTTGGGTAAAAGGAAGAAGGAATCTGAAAAGTTGTTATAAAATCACAAGCGTGTATTTGGGAAAAAGTTGGAATGTTGTTAAGTGAGGGTTGACAAGTGCTGGCGTATCTAAACCACTTGTATGGAACTTACTTTTCGTTTTGATGTCTGAACAAAGATAGTAGAACTTCCTGACATTAGGATGTGACAAGGACACATTCCGAATTGAATATACTTTCCGTTCGAAAATATTTGATTTTCAGTATATTGCTTTGCTTATGCTTTATTTTTCAAAAAATTCTTGCACTCGTTTGAAAAACTGTCAATTGAAATGAAGTCAATTTCATGTCATTCACTTCTTAGTTCTGTACTGATTTATTGTTCAAAAGTGACAATTATATGCGGTCTTTTCAGAGATTTAACTTCATCTTTAGCTGTATATTAAAAATAAGATTAAGTATTAGAAAAAACTAGACTTCAACTTTAAAATCCTCTCAAGTTCTTCTATATTTATAATACAAACCAATATAATATAATGTCTTTAATAAACCAAACACTTCTCAATTGACTTTTCAATAAAAATGTGAAATATTTTCTTCATTATACGTAATCAGTTAAATTTAAAAGTAATATTTGCTATTAAATATTATACTTAATCAAATTGGTTTGAAACGGCTTATCTTCCATTTGATCATGATACCATTTAATGCATAAGAGTTTCTTTGTCCTATTTTTAAAACTGCTTATGAAAACCTTAGCTATGTATTCATGAACCAAGACTTGGTTTAGGTTTAGTGCTATTTTTTGATTTATCTTAAACAATAGTAATAGACTAGGATGAAACTCTAAGACTATCTCAATTTATTAGATGTAGATGCAGAATTAGATAAATGTATTACTATCCATATAGATCTTGAATCTTGATCAATATTTTTGATCACGTTATCAGCTACTTTAATATATGTTTAGTTTAGGGTACTCTAGTATCATACGTAATCAAATGTTATTAACAGGTAGTTACCAATTCAAATGAATTCGTTTGAATAATTTATCTCCCTTCTCATCATATTTCCTCTTCTAAGACATTTCGTTCAGTAAAACTTAAATGTCAATAGTTTCTGTGGCCTGCTTATAAAAGTGCTTGTAAAAAGCCTGATTATGCTACGTTGTGCATATGCACCGTATGTAGTTTAGATCATTATATATACTAATCGTTCACTAACTAATAAATGTGAAAAAAAAATTTTAATATAATTTATGTACGTAATCATACAGTTTAATTGATTTGACTATACGGATTCAGGTCATTAATATAATATAGTTTTCTCGTTTGAAGGTCTTTCAGTTTGAAGGATTTGGTCATGTCTTATATAATGTGTTCTTACAATACGAGTACAAATTATTAATTTATAATAGAAATATTTATATTTACATATTTATATTTGCATATTTATATTTACATATTTATATTACATCATACTTAAATATAGTATTCATATATAACATTTATTTATTTATATTTACGAGTATTGTTTTCGTATTTCAAATCTTTATTTATGAATTTTAAATTAAATGAATTAAATTTAATTTTTAAAAGTTCATTTCTAAATAAAAAAAATTGTTAAATTTTGGTTATAATTTGCTATATGAAAGACCTAAAAAGAATGTAGAATATATTTGTCAATTATTGAAGTACAAGAACATTAAACAAGACAAATATTTTATGAAATCTTACGATAAAGAGCGGTGGAAGTGTAATTTTTGTATTTGCACTAAATAATTTTTTAATATAGACATATTCGATAATGGATTAATTATAATCCATGCAAAAACACTTCTGAATTGAAAAAGTTGCAAGAAATTGTGTACAAGCCTCGCAACTCGCACGTAACATATAAAGCAATAACAATTGCGATGTTATATGTCATTTCGCGTTGAATACTAAATTGAAGACATTTTTCAAAATACATTTAGGACGTGACTAAATAACCGAAATTTTCTGGTTCCTGAGGCACTACCACTGCTACCATACGATAGTAGCAAGCAGGAGGTAACCCCTTAAAGAGAAATTCTGTTAAAGACTAACGTTGGAACACGCGATTATTGATTGATGAACACGGAATAAAAAACATTAAAAGAGGATGTGAAAGCAAGGTCCTTAAACGCATGTTTAGATGCAGAGCATTAAGGGAAGATGGTACACGTTTATTTAAGGTGTGAAAAGTAACTCCACTTCACTTTGGTGCGAAGCTTGTAAAATTTTATCATTCCCTTCATGGTTTATATTGGGTGCTACTACAAATCAGCAGAGGCAACTTTTCATATTACCCTCAATCCTTATGACCTAACTTTCTTCCCACCAATGAAGTATACACTTTCAATTTGTTGTTTCAATTTCAAAGGCGAAAATTTCGTTTAAGCTGATGTAGAAGAGGATATTTGTTGTAGGAGCAGGTGGTTTTGTTTTATATTCGCTGGCTTTCTGATAAGCAAAACGACATCACAACATGAAAGGTGACAGGATCATGAAGAAAACTCATATAAAAAATGAGAAAATAATAAAAACGAGGAATTTTACTGAAGTTGACAATTTTTAAATTGTTATTAAAATGAAGTAAAATATGTTAATAAAGATGTAAATTCTCATCCAGAAATCTGCCTGCATGTAATTTATTATTAACATCACAATATGCCTGTATAAGCTCACTGAATTTAAATCGTAATGACAAGACAATGTTGGTGACGTTGAGATATGTTAAGTATTTCAGAAGAAAATGAAGATACAAACTTTTTTTCGAAAGTACGATTCGAAGTGTTCTTTTTAATTTTTCATTAGAGGTGAAATAAATTTGTTTACTGTTTTATATTGAGTTTTATATGGATGTGTTGTTGACTTCATAATGGCGCGGATTGTCATTAAGGTTTCCAGGGCTTAATTTTATTGATGACTGCAGAATATTACTAAAGGATACACCCGCACTGTTAATATTTTATAACGTTTAATGGAAAATTGTCAATCTTAATAAGCGGCGTATACTGCAGTGATTTTCACTCAAAAGTTTAAGAAGTTTTATTAATATTAATACATAATATGATAATATCCTGTGGGTTACAGTACATATCGTATAAGAATATAGGGTTCTTTATGAAAAATTAAGTAGAGATGTTTTTGTGATGTCTTTCCCAAGGCTTGATTTAAAATTTTCTGCTGCATTAATTTAGTATAATGTTCAACTCAATACAAAGTTGTTCAAATTATTTGTTAATTTTTCATTGGTTTTAAAAGAACGTGTTATATATTCTATAAATTTAACAATGATATTGCATCCAATTTAGACATTTAAATTTGTAAATCAAAAAATGATATTTTGCTTAAAATTTTTAAACACAAAAACTTAGTTAATAAAAAACAAATAATGGATATGATCCAACAAAATTATAAGGAAGTTTATTATTCGGAAGTGGACCATCAGAATCAAGGCAAATGATGTGGTTACTTTCAATTTAATTTGTTATTGTTTGTAATAATCATTGACATCACTTTTTTATACCATAATACCTGAGCCAATTAGTATTTAGAGAGATATATGGCGCCTATTTTTATGTACCGGACCCTTCTTGTGATATTGAGGATTTTTACCTATGAGTTTTTTGATTCCAAAGTTAATTTGTACTAATGAAAACCATTGAAAAACCTAATTATACTTCTTCGGTAATGATTCGAAACCTTATTTGGTTCAATTTAAGTCATATGGACGTACATATGGAAGTCTTCAAGCAAAACGAAGTAAAATAAACTGGATGTCTAACTTCAGAAATTCCTATACCTACATCTGTTAGTGTTCTTCAATCTAATCTTTTAGACCTGGTAGTTAGTAACAGGAATTACTGTTAAGGAATCAGGCACTTAGTTTATATGCATTAAGAATCTTGTCAACATTTTTGTTATTGACACGAGTAGGTTTGAATTGTCTTAGTAACAGAAGTTATAGAAATTTTGGAAACTAAACAAAAACTGACTTACTGAATTAATTACATGTACGAGTATAGATATAGACCTTGAATATATATTTAAATATTTTTTTATAACGTTATTTGCCACTTTAGCGTATATTTAGTTTAGCGAATTTTAGTCATATCATAAGTCTTATAATGAATGTTAGTAGCAGGTGACTTAATTGATTTAAATTATTACCTTCCATCTTATCATACTTTTTAATACAATTAATTTCTTGGATCTGTTTCTGAAAATGCTTGTAGAATGCTCAATTATGCTACATAGAGTCTTTACTTGCACCATATTTGATTTAAAGCACTATATATATTAACCCTGTACTTACCAATGATTGTCTTTTTTTCTCGTTTTAAATAATAAGCTACCTAAACAAGTTGTTATTTATGAATTTGCTCAGATAATAGCGCACCTCAACAATCTTTATTATTTTATCCAAAGAGAGTTGTTTCATCTTAGTTTTAGTTTTCCTTAAACAACTGCAGGAGACTTATGCGAAACTCAGATAACCTGAATTTATAATCAATAAACTATCAAAATCTTGAGAGCTTAACAGGAAAAACAGTTTATAGAGCTCTACAGCATAATTATCACTTCTTACTATCTTTAATCTTTATTTGAATAGGGTTAATGCTTTTTGCAATAGTTTAATTTACGAAAAAACTATCGATAAATTATCGAAATCTTGAGAACTGTGAGGAAAAGTTGCTTTTCTCACAGTTCCAGTTGCTTTCTTAATGAAATTTTTAAAATTTTCATGATAATATCGTAAATCTGGTAGTTTTTCTTATGATACTTTAACGATATTCACCATGGATTAAGGGACCGTAAAATTAATCTTTAAAAATTAAAAATTTTGAATACATTGCATTATAAAAATTTTGGATACGTAGAAGTAATCCTCTTAATTTTAATGTCAATTATTTCAGGCTGAGAGTAACGTGTCTTTATAACGAAAAGACTATTTAAAAGTTAGACGGATTCCAATAGCAAAGAAAAGACAAGAACAAAAATTTATTTAATTTTATTGAAATTTGGCTGACCATACAACGCTGTTTCGAGTACTACCATGTACTCATCACTAGTGGTCTTAGGAAATATTCGAATTTCTTAATTATAATTTGTTTGTAATCTTTTGAAATTTAATAGCTATTGATATTTTGAATATGTGACAGTTTCTGTCACGAATATCGCTTTTCTTTAAGAAAGTCATCGCAAAAACGATGCTGCATTAATTGAGATGTGATTATTTTAAATAAGAGTTAATCAGTCTGTTACAAATATGTACAGACTATAGATAGATGACTATAGATATTATAGTCTTATGAAGTGATAAACAATAATCCAGTCAAGGGGTAAAGAGGGGTTTTGAAAACACCTCGAGTTGGAAAGTGAAAAAGTGCTCAAGTGCACTGGCTCAAATAGCTGCAACATAAACTATAGATCTCCAACCTGTATTATTTTATAAAAAAAAAAGAAAATTTTCTTAAATTTATTGCATTTAACGTATGTTTTCTTTCTTAATTAAATCTTAAAATTTCTTTAAGCAGTTTTGCCTTGTTTTACGAGTATATATATTCCCCTCGTATACTTTGTGCATAGTTTAAAGAAGTAAAGGATGAAATATTTTGAATTAACACCTGCTTCCAGGAAGTGCTTTAAAAAGTTTCGATGTTTTATTTAATTTGCAGGAGTATTTATTCCTCTCAATTTGTGAATGACAAAACAATTCTTTTCGCTTTATTGTCAGCTTCAGATTTAATTAAATGAATAAAAGTAAGTACGCTTCGGTGTGTAGGAGTTAGCAGTCTGTCTATGTGTGCGTGAAGGATATGTGCATGAACATAAAATTATTTAATGTACACATGTGTGCGTTTATTGTGTGAAGTCTGCACGTATCTGAGCTATAACTGCTCTATCACTTGCAATTTTTGGCACAAATATAGAAGGCCGTAAGCCATTTCGAGAGGGAGGAGAAGGACTCTTTATTCTTTATTCTTATGTGTAAAAGTAAGTGTAGCAACAATAATATTGTTGCTTATTATTTACTTGAAGAAATTATAGTACTCGTGTTCCATGTTGCAAACAATTTTAGCTTTATGTCTTTATGGGATAACTACAAGGGGCGCTGCATACCGCTCCTTGCGAATAATGCCTCGCAGAATTTGCTGAAATTTTATGCTTCGATATGGCAACATACTCACATCGCCAGCGAACACTCGTATCCTGGGGTAATATGGAGCATAGGATGCGCGTATGTTGATGTTTGCAGAATTGGAGCGGCGTTTGGCGTTATGCCTTGCCTTGGTCTAAAATGAACTGAGGTGAATGTATAAATAACAAATGAAAAGAAAAGACTACCGAAAATGCTTTTGAATAAATTTATAAAATTTGAATTTATTTGTTTGTTTAAAAATGCGTACAGATTTTGGGTAAATATTAATAAATACATTCTTTTTGTTGTACCCAAGCTCAATACCACTTAAGTTCGCCATTTTGCAAGCCATAATATTTGCTCCAGTGTCTTCGGGGCATTTCGGTTGAAACACAAAAGTAAGGGATAATTACATGACATTGTGAGGGAAAAAATCAATTGTTTTTGAAGAATTAAATTATGTATAAATTTATGAGTAACGATAATACTCTCGCTGGCGTACATATACTCGTATGTGTGCAACAGGCATTTCCGCTCAAGCTGCACATCTAAAATTAAATATTTAAATTGAATTTGTGTTGGGTGGGGAGTGTTCCTTTCTGATATTCTGCCAAATTTAGAACAAAGAATAAAGAAGCGCTTTTAACATAAATACTTGAACAGACTGAATTTAGTCTTAAATGGAGGAAATTATGGACCTTAACCTTTAGTAGTCAGCTAAACGTATAAAAACTTTTGTTATATTTTGTTTATATTTTGAAATTTTTTACGCGTGTTGGAAAGAAAATACGAGGAAAGTACGAAGAAAGTTTGTTTATGTGGTGTACATGATAATGAGGCGAAAGGAAAGAAAAATTGGCTTAAAATGGATATGCACTAAACCTAGGGTTCAGTGAGGGAGGTTAACTTTGGCGAACATGTCCATTTATTGACAGTCATCACGTCTATGACGCCATCGTTACTCAGTGGTGAATTGGGTGGAGAAAACTTAAGTGTTGTTGCGTTGCCGATGGTTCGACATCGACTTTGGTACGTGTATCGAAAAACGTAGTTTACGCACGTAGTTGAGGAAGAAATTCTAGGAGGAGACAGTTAATAAAGCTTATTGATAATTTAGTATGTATGACTCTGAAATACATTGCCAAATTTAAAAAGAGCCTCTGCCTTTCTTGATAGTAAATGTTATATTATTAATGCTCAAATGAAGTCATTTAATAGAATAAAATACGAAAATGCTAAAGGAATAGAATTTTAGAATAATATGCTATTTTCTCATCTATTTAAACTGGAATAAATAATGTTGACTTTAGTTTAAGGAAAAGACATTTAAAACATGTTTAGGACAAATAAGCATTAACAGTCCTTAGAATTTTAATTCTAAAGACTGTTCTGTATATAAACACTATATGTGTATAAAGAGATACATACAAATATATATAATTAATTGTTATTACGACCAATTTACAATAAGTTTTTTAATTATTACCGGGCTTAGGTCGTTTAATTAACACATAAAATTATAAAAGATTTATAAAAATTTACACTTACTAATTTGTGTTAAATATTTAATTTAACTATTTAATATCAAAAAACTTATAAATATATATGTATAAATAGATAAATATAAATATGTACATATAAATAGATTATAAAATACTGAAATTATTGATTAAATAAATTTTTATTATTATTAAATGGTTATTAAATTGATTTTTAACGTCTGTTTTGACGAAAGTAACTAAGGCCGTGTGCAAGTTCAAGTAAAATGATGGTAGATTGTGGGCCATAGTAAATTATGTCGTTATGGAAGCGAATATTGGTATTTACCAGAATTTCGAGTAGGGTAAATTAGATACAAATTAAGTAAATTAGGTGTTATCAGTGTGAAAATTGTAAAAGATATTTAATAAATAAATAAATAGGTTTTTTCGAACAGTAGTGAACTACAACAATAAAAATTTTATTTTTTATATTATTTTAATTAATTGAATTTTTGGCTGACCATACAGCTGTTTCGAGTATTGCCAAATACCCATCATCAGTTGTCTTGGAAATAATTCTTGTATTTAATTATTCGTAAATATTTATTTTTTGAGACTGCAAGTACCAAGAACCGAACTCGGGTCCTGCCAAATGTGAAGCTCAGAATCAGCGCACCTCAAATAAATAAATATATTTGAAAACTTTTAACAAAAAATAATAAATACGTGCAATATTAAATATTTATATAAATGCAGTGCAAAAGAATCCGTAGGAAATTTCAATGCACTTTACTTCAATTTACTCGAGCTCGATCAAGGCCTAAATTGTTAATATAAACTATTGTTTTACAACAATAAGATTTTATAATTTAATTAAGTTGTGATTTAACGTCTCTCCTCTCCATATTTAATTATTTTGTAATTAATTGAATTTTTGAAAGAATATAATATTGCCAAATACCCATCATCAGTGGTCTTGGAAATATTTCTTATATATAATTATTCATACTTAATTTTTTTTAAGATTGCATGCACCAAGGTTATTAAATATTATTTTATTGAACTTGTAATACATAAGAAATGTTAAAGTATAATATAATATATAAAAAAATATTAATATATAAAGTAATATATAAAGGTAATATTAAACAAAAATTTTAATATATATTATAATAATAATGTTAAAAATTAATAATATTTAAAATATTAATGTATACATATATACATACAAACAAATAAATATAATAAAAAAAAAAAAGTGATTTGCTAAATTTAAGCTTTATGGCTAACTAATCACAAAATTAAAAAAAAAAGTTCTGCCTCTCAGTTTTTAAGATAACAGAGAATAAAATTTTTTGATTTTCCGGTCTAGCGGCCATAACATTATACAATAATAATTTCACAGACAAATCGTTTTATATCTGCCATTTCAGCGGTGCATGTATATGTGAATGACTTCACATTTTATTAAGTGTACTTGGGTAATGAACTTAAGATCTTTAAACATCAATATAATGACATGCTAAATTTTAAATATACACATCTCTCTTAATATCTATTAAGTATACCTCAACAGTAGTAATAATGTAATACAAAGTTTAGATAATACTATTCAATCCAATAAAGGATGTTTTCGAAAAAAATGGTTAATCTTAATGAAAGCTTCAGCTTATAATTGCTCGTCTACCAGAGCGCACCCTGTTTCTCCCGTAGAAATCACTACATTTAAATAGTCGAAACCAAGACTCACATGTTCTGATCGATGGAGCGTATTCACTATATATTACTACGATACTAACGATGACTTTTAACTGTCTTTTTCCTTGGATTAAATAAGAAATTCAATGTATGTTGCATATATTATTTTTTAAGCAAAATATCCAATATGATCACTGTGGAATAAGACCAGGATGCTAGTTTTTGGCGCACTCAACTAGTCAGTGTTTGTAGTTTAATGTGAAACGAACACAATGATATATGTGTGGAATTAATATGCTGTGTACTTTCCGCTGGTGCCATATCTTTCTCCATGTTGATAAGGGGTCAGGTACCAATTGGTCAGGTCAAAACTTACGTGGGGAGAATGGTAGTATTCTATTTTCACAGCGGGTACTGTTACCCAAATATTAACAAACGTAGGTAACTAAGGGAGAAATTACGCCAAACACTTAAATTAAATTGGTGACGACGGATATTTCTTGTAATTTCCAATGAGGCGTTTACTGGTGCATAAGACTACTTCTTAGTTGAACCAGTAAAAAAACTTATACATACATATAGTGATATGTACTTAAGTAATTTGAATATTGTTTTTTTTAAACATCCTCGTGATAATTTTATCATTTATCTTTTCTTGGAAAATTTTTAAATAAATTATATCACATTATTATATATATTTTTTTATTATCTCGATATTTTCTTATCTTATGGGACCTAATACTTACCGCTCTTAGTCAGCTAGTGTACAAATGCCATGATCGTTTTGATTCATTCAGCATTGTTGGGCTTTCTTCAACTGCTAGAGTTTTGCTGATTCAACTCCAATAGTACGTGCATTATAGTACTATATCATTTTATATATATCTTTATTTTCAATTTTATATTTATATTCAAATAAAGTAAATACTTGCATTCGTTGCTTAACATATTTTTTCAAAATTTATTGCATATTCTTGTCAAGCGATTATTGATAAAGTTGCGTAGTGTCCTGGTCTCTTCATAGCACCTTCCATGGGTGTCTTCAGCTTCGCGATCATACTTCATAGCACCTTCCATGGGGTGTTTCATTTTGACCGTCTGCTTTGTAATAGACCAAAATGTCATTCATGTCAATCAGTCATGAGATATCTTTTACCTCTGTTTATCAACAATAATGTTTAAATATTAATTCCTATTTAAATTTAACTAAACTTAATTGCTGTGAACACTGGTTTAGTAAAAGCTTCTTGTATGTGTGTGACAGATGATTTTCTCTTTAGTTCATCATCTCTTTCATTTCACACAATGTTTCGATGTCCTAGGATTTATAACAAAACAACACCGTGTCTATTTTTAAAACTATTTAACTTGTTTTTATTAGCTATGAAATAGTTTTTTTATATGAGCTTCATGTTCATAATAACACTAACTTTTCTTTATTGGTCGCTTACTGGATAAACTTAGTTTAGCACAATATACTCTAGTAATTTGATGGATATTAAATTTGAAAGTGAAGTATGTTTGGACTCATCTTTTTGTTATTTTCCTTATATATACTATTTTAACTATGGTTTGTTTAGTTTTAGAGAGCACAAAACTCTATTATGAAATAGTTTCGTATAGATATTATATATATATATAAATATATATAAAATCTATCAAATAGAATAGATAGAAAAAATTTTTCTTTTTTGAATTAACTATGTAGCTAATTAAATATTTTATAAGTGTTAAAATTTTTACCTCAAGTTTTTTACATATAATTATTTACATTAAATTTTATTGACTTTTATCAAATTGTCACCAACACCAATTAACTTGTCAACTAACTAAAAACAAAATAAAAAATGCATAAATACCAAATATTTAAATCGCTGATTAGTAATTTACATTTATGGACTTTTTCAAGTTCAAACTAAATATTTCTTTTGGAAAAAAATACCACCAACACAAACTCGTACCGGTTTTGGCGGGTTTGTTAACCCGTACAAATGATGAAACAAATTTTGGCAACGACGCTGCGGGCAACAACTAGTTTTGGATGTGACGTTTCGGTTGGAATTAATTAATTTTTTTTTTTAAATCATATTGCATTTTATTGGTTGAGCTAAATTTGGGTCAAAGATCAATGAAATTTTACTTCCTGCTTTACATTTAAAATTGGAATTATTTTTTATTTGTAATATTTACATTATATTACATTTAAGTAAAATTAATAAATTATTAGAAGTTAATTAGCTTAAAATTTTTGAGAGCAATAAAATTATAATAAGCACAATATATGTTAATTATGTTTTTATTAAATGAAAAAAAATCTGATATTAATTTTCATGTAAGAGAAAATAACATTTTCGAAACACAAGTGACATCGGCCAAAAAAGATTTAATTTGAAATCCCACTCCTGTCGTGTAACTTGCTTCCAAATCCTTTACTAACAACATTTGTAGAATATTTTGCCGAGCTCTGTTGGTGTACGAACTAATGCCGTTTGTGCAAACTGAGGTGTTTCCGGTACACAAAACGGTTAGCCCTGCTCATAATTCATTGCATGCGAGCAACAAATGCGACCAATTTTATGAATAACATTTCCAAGTCCTTGAAACTTTACACTATGTAAGCAATTATTCGAAGGTGTACTATATGTACATTTACATTATATATAAAAATTTAAAGCATTTTCAAAATTGAATTATTTTGTTTAATTTACATTGAAAAATATAATATTCTTTTTATCAATTTAAAGAATTTTTGATTCAACATAAGTACTTTTTATTAAAACATCTGTTTGTATAAATATGTATAGAGCTATAATATGGACTCAGAAAAATTCAACACTAAAAAGTATGTACGACTTTCCAACTCGCACTTGCCAGATCGAAGTATTTATTTACAATTTGTATAACGTACGCCACACATATAAAAATAATATATCATATTATCAAATATCCGAACTTCAACCAAGGTTGTAAAATAAGCCATTAGAACCTTCAATATAGTCGAACAAAGCAAAGGTGGCTTGACTAGGTTAAGCGAACGTAACAATATATCTCTAAACTAAATCATAGGTAGGACTCCAGAATAAAATAATCGAAGAAAGGATTTGCCATAGATGAAACTTTATACCTCTAATCAGGGTCTTAGGACACCGGAGCAAAATAGCTGAAGAAATAATTTGCCATGGAAGAAACTCTTATAGAACTAGTGTTTGCACTTACTAAGAGGAATGAAGTAAACGTAGCTTTAAAATTCTATATGAACGGAACACAGTTTCGTTGATGTGAGTCCCGAGACATCGCAACAATATAGCTGAAAAAAGGATCTGAAAATAGGACAGGAAAAATGATATGTCAGGTAAGTTACTCTAATAGAACTGGTGCTTATTTAGAGAAACAATACAAAATAAGCTGAACTATTTAAAGCAGTCTAGGATTTGTTTTACAGAAGTGGTTCTCATTTTACTAAATAGGGTCGTTTGACTATATTATCAAGATGGTAATATCTTACAACATGTGAGACTCAATAAATAGAAACATTTTAACATCAAGAAACATTTTGTTGTGTTTCTTATAAAAAGAACTATAGAGATGAAGCCTGAAAAGATAATATCGTTTCTTTCTTTCCTGTTTTAATATATATTATTATTATAATTATTTGGATAAGGAATAGTGCACTAAAATGACCTAAAATATCAATTATGCTCTTTAGTCGATTTAGAGTGTTTCTCCAAGTCCGATTTCTTTAATTCCCTATGTTCTATGAAATACCATCCTACGTGTTTCTTCCGCTTGTGCATCAGTGCCGGGCCTTCCCCTAGCAATTGGCATGCGGTTTCTCTCTCTTTCCTATAGTATTTGCAGTCCTAGTTGGATTAAATTGGATTCTTAACTTTGTTAGATGATTATTCAATCAACATTGACTGTTAACTATTCCCATAATAACTCTTAAGTTTTTCTTTGTTAAAAAGAAAATTTTCTACGTCGGATTTTGCAAATAGAGCACAAAACACGATTCACCAAATTCAACAATTAGTTATTCACCAAACTTATAGCCAACTAGTTATTCAATATTAACTATAATTTAATCTTAACCGGTGTTTACTACTGAGTGTTCCGCACATGTCAACATTTTTTTTTATTCTATTTTATATTCATAAGTAATACTGTATATTCTTTTAAAGATTGTACTTAAGAAAAATAAATAAAAAAAACAAAAAAAAATATTTTTTTTTAGTTTTATGCAACTCTTAAAGCGTTTTAAGTTGTAAGTCCAAAAAACCACTTTAGATTGTGATAGTCTTAGTAACCCTTCCCAATATAGTTCTATTTCTTCTTCCACTGCGCCGTTCATAAGAAGGGAAAGTGTTTCTTTGTCTACATCACAGTGGGATTCTGGGCTTATTAACATTGAAGCCGCGTTTTTCCTTGCCAGTTTATTTGTCGCTTCACTATGAAGGATTCCTGCTCGGAACCCATATTAAGTGCACCTGATTGTTCCAGCTAAGTATGTTCAGCTTATCAATGCACTTCGATGAATTTTAAACAAAAACATGATATCTAAAGTAATTAAATTTTATTTAAACCATTAATAAATTAATTTTTTAAACATTGCGTATATAGATTTTTTCTTACTGAATAAAAAAATAACTCATAAAAAAGACTTTTGTTATAGTAATTAAAGTTAAACCATTTGAATTATCACTTATAAATTTTCCATATAAATTACAGTATTTTTTTGTGCAAATATTCTCACGCTCATTAAATTAATGAATAAAACCAAATAATAAGTACTAAAAATTTGTGTGAAAATATTTCAATTTATTTATAATTTTTTTTAAATTTATTTCAATTTTTTGGTTTACATTTTTAACCATAAAATAAAAAATTTTATTGCTAATAAAAATTAAAAAAATATATAAAAAATAATAAAAATTTGATAATTGCTGTTATTGTTACAGTGATTTAAACTATAAATAATTAATTGTATATTTAATTGATTCCAATTAATTCGCTCTGAATTTTTACAATAGAAATTGCCCAATTCAAGTCAAATTTAAACTATGAAATACAGAAATGGCCAGTTCTTATAAAATTAAAATCAATTCGAACGCAATTAAAAACACAAAAGAATTCGTCATTAAAATAGAATAAATAAACTTAATTTGTGTTATAAAGAGCGAAGAATCATCAAATTATTAAATAAATATAATAAATTAGATAAATGAATTAAGTTTCCGCCCGGTAGTCGCCATTTTATTAAATTTTTCCTCAATTCTGTCTTCCAAGTCTGCCAAATCTGCATTAATTTGTGCGTGAATAATTTGCTCGGCTGAGATCAAATTTCATAGAAGAATTCGCTTTGGCTTTGGACTCACCTGAGCTGAGCTGTGCTGAGCTGGACTCACCTGAACTGGCCGGGGCTACAATATTCGGTTAAAATATTCAAAAATGACAGAACATAATTGTTTATTAATATTTTGCAAAACTGTTGTCGTTCGGCATTAAATACTTGTCATAATTTATTTGCGTATCAAATTTAATTAATTTGAATTGTTAATTTTTTTGTTTATGGCTTGCCTACGAAAAAAGATAAAATAGCCAAAAATGCGGAAATTTGCATCAAAAGAGTAACAATAAGAATTATAAGAACTAAAACAGTTTTATTTTTAGAATGGCAAACATATTGAATATATTAGATTTTAGTTAATGTTTATCTTTTCAAGAAATTCTATTTTAAGATTTCTAATGGTTTTCTATTTTTTTTGATTAAAAATTTTATCTGAAATTTATAAAGAGGTTTTTCGAACACTAATGAAACTACAATAACAAACATTTATTTTATATTATTTTAATTAATTAAAGTTTTCGGCTGACCATACAGCTGTTTCGAGTATTGCCAAATACCCATCATCAGTGGTCTTGGAAATAATTCTTGTATTTAATAATTCGTAAGTAATTTTTTGAGACTGCAAGTACCAGGAATCAAACTCGTGTCCAGCGAAATTTATTGTTTTTTGAACCGTTTATGAAGATTTGATAATTCCAATTATTAGTGTTAACTCCTTTTTCTCATTCTTGATGGAATGATTTTATAAGAATTTTTGGAACTCATTTATCTTATTAAAATTTGATAGTTCCAATTACTAGTCTTAACTCCTTTCTCCCATTATTGATAGCATAATTGTTATTAGAATTTTTTGATTCATAAATCACATTTTGAATCATAAATAAAAGCAAAGTTAATATTAAAAAGAAATTATATCACATAATGCTTTTGAAAACTTAAATGAGAAAGTTTACTTTATACTAAATTCAGATAAAAAAAATATTTTTGTAAATGTAACAAAGAAAGACGTCGTTCTGGTATTGTAACAACCAGAAAATAACAAAGTTATTTGCTTGATTGTTCGATATTTTGAGTGGCTTCTTTAAGGAAAAAAGGAATATTTGATGTATGAAGCACAATTTCACAATTTGTACCAATCCCGTCATTTATGGAGAAACAAATTTAATACAAATCGCTCATTGCATACAGAAATTACATACATTTTTAAAATTTTTGTAATATTTCCCACTGTATATGTTTCCCTACAAAGTATTTCACAGTGCTTTATCTTTCGGAGATGATTGCTTAGTTCGAAAAACGAAAATAAAAGTAGGGATGAGGGAGACCATTTGTGATATTTACTGAGTTAGTGGGTTGTATATCGAAAAAAAACTTGTCAAAAATCAAGGGTCAAAAATCCTCTCATATATTAAAAGTGGTTTATCCAAATATCTTAGATTGCATTAGTTTTAAGTCCATTATATATTTAAAATGGTATTAACTTCAAATGAAAGTCTTTAGTTCAATATATATTGGAAATACAACTAAATGCATGCGAAAGGTTTTAGTCTTTAAATGAGAGCCTTTAATTATATTGTATATTAAAAATGGGGCACACCTCCGATATGTTTGTGTTCATTTCTGGGATAGTGCTAATAGCTCTCGAAATCAAAACATTTTAAATGAAGTTACTTTATATATATTTATATTATAATATCTATCTAATATCACATAATTAATTTAAATTAATTTTTTTTTAGCATTTTTTTTTTGTATCTATAGTAATAAAATTAAAATATATTAAATTTGATTACGTTAAATGATTAACGAGTTCTAAATTATAAAATTCAGACTATTGCGGGTTCCGACTGCTGTACTTAGACTGTCAAGTACTTAGTGAATGAGTTATATAGAGTTGTTAAGTAGACAGGCTATTAGAGTACGTTATATACCATAATAATTGCATATAAATAATTGTAATTATTGTCGCAAATACATTAATTTAATTATTTTATGGCTGGATTATAATTTCATTCTAATATAACACAGCAAGTGAATTTGTTAATGAACTTTCATAGCAAATCAACAAAACTCCAAGTTCGGACATCAAAACAAGTACAGCTTTGAGTCAATTGGCTCCTGATTCTGAACTTTAAATTTGGCACTAAATTCGGAGTTCAATCTTTGGTACTTGCAGTCTCAAAAAGTTATTTGCGAATAACGAAATATAAGAAATATTTCCAAGACCACTGATGATGGGTATTTGGCAATAGTCGAAACAGCTGTATGGTCAGCCAAAAATTCAATTAATTAATATATAATAATTTTTTTTTTTACAAATTATTACTGTTTAATAAAAACCTCAATTTAAAAGATTTGAACAAATAATGCCTTACTCAACCAGTTTTCATATAAAAGTATTCAAGATATGATAAGATTTGACGCTAACATGAGGTAAGCCAAGTATAGTCTTGCAACAACAATCTTCTATTTTTATCTGCATCTACACTCGAATTACATGAATTTTAATGTTGCGATAGAATAATTTTATAAATATAATCTATAAAGTCAGTAAATTTCATCAGAATTCAGTTGAGTTTTCCGACCTTACCTTCAGTTTTAGTGTTACATATTCATGTGTGTGCCCCTGTCATTGTAATTAAGAAAGCCTACTGTTTTTGAACTTATTTTCTGTTTTTAAAGAACAAAAACCTGTCTTTCCTGATTCAGTTACCTGAATCCGGCTCCGCTGCACAAAATCTTTGAAGACTTGGTAGCAGCAGATCGCTGTGGTTACAATGTCACATGCCAACAAATTATATATAAACATCGCTCCAACTAACAACAAGGTTTCTGACAAAAAACCTTATACGCTTTATTGTTTATGTATATAAATTTGTATATATTACATTATTTAATGATATACATATATATGTTTTAATGTTATTGGCAAAATTGACAAAATAACCAAATTGTGTTTGTGCAGCTCATCATAAACGCACTGCTTTGGTTAATATACAATTTTATGCAAATGCCTGATTTGGTTAAAGTTGCCTAAATGCCAACTTCTATTTTGGATTTTTATTACAGATCGTCGTTATTAATTTATGCAGTTATTTCTTTTATGGTTAATATATTTATGATACAATAAAAGCTTACAAAAATTATATATTGCATTAATTATTCATTTTTGTATTTTTCCCTAATTCAATAAATAAAATAATTTCAAAAAAAAAAAAACTGTTTCGTACTTAAAATTATTAATTAAAATTTAGTTCTAAACTAACTAATATCAAGCATTTCTTGGCTACAATAGGTCATATACGGTCAGCTGCTAAGTTATCCAAACGAAATTGAAAACTCGTAAATGATACCGCAAGAATCTCGTTAAAATAGAACCCACAAAGCATCGACGTCCTAGAAGTCGTTATAATAGATAGATTACAATGGTTGGTAGTGAAAATGCTATCCAAAACTAAAATGTAAACTCAGTGAAAAAGTGCATATGTAACTGAAATTCTTGAGGCTTTAGAGCCGAATACAATTCACAACGAAGATGACCATCAAGAACTGATAAATGAGAAATAAAACAATCTAATTTTAATTTCAATTCAATCACACTATATTAATAAGAAATTGATTGTTCAAAAAAATAAAATGGAAATAATATTAGCATATATACATTAATATAATTTCATTTTACAATCATATAACATAATTAATACATTTTAAAGTAAAATAGAAAATATAAATTCTTCATTTATATATATTATCTATAAATATATATAAATGAGTTAGTAATGAAGGCTTACTTATAAGTACTAAGAGGCTTAGTAAGCAATTAATTTTAAAAATCTCAGCGTGCTCTGATTTCCACATTCGTTCTATAGAACCTTTACCATCTACATGGATAATGTTTAGAATTAATCGAAACCATAGAACAAAATTCGTTGAGGTAACTGAAATATTTCGGAACAGCGCTTTTAAAAAGTTTTTTGATTGTTAAGTAAAACGTAGACCCATATTTCATTATTCGTAGACGATTAAATAACATTTTTATTTTTACAAATTCTTTTTATAAATATTTTGAATATAAACATTTTTAGTCTGTCAAATATTCATTATTTTTATGCTTAGTTCGATTTTATTTTAAGTTGGACTCATACAGGTAATGCTACTGATCTTATATTCATCAAAAAATCCAAAATACTTGAGGGGTTGTTAATCATATTAAATGCAACTTGTATATTCCTTTTAAAATCATTTCTATTTCTTTCCATCTGTTCTTCCCATTATTTCAAAAGAACTGTTAGTGCATATTCCATTACCGTATAAATACGCCACAAGATATTATACTCTCTATATATCGTTTTAAGTCCTCCATGTACAAAAATGAACTGTCGAAAGTTTTATTTGACATAATAAGTAGAGCTAATACTATTTTAATTTTTTTAAAAAGATATAAAAGTTATACAAATAGATATTTATGAAAATTAAAAATTGCTTAAAAAAATATTTTGCACATTCTATTCGATACACATATCTCCACATCTCAAGTCAACTGACAATAAATCTGAAACACGGATGGCGCCGTACATATTTTAATGATTAGATCTTAAAATCTGTTTCCAGATAAACTTAATAATATTAATAAAATGTGTGAAATAAAGAGAATAAAGATGAAATATAAAAAATAGAAATAAAATATATAAAAAATTTTGTTTTCTTTTTAACTTCTTTTTAACTTCTTTTAATTTCAGTCAATTTTCATATTAATGTCAATGTGTATAACCACTTAATAAATCATAACTTAAGAAATATTTTAATTAATAATCATAAAAGTATAAAAAATTGTAATGAGCGATTATAGCCCACAATTAGTGAAGCTTTATAATGTTAATACGGCGCTTTATGACTAACGAGACACCGAATATCTAGCGATACATAATTCAAGGGCGGAATGCTGTCAACTGACCCGTCGGCTATTTTCTACGGTTTTGAAAAAGATGAATAGAAATATCTACTATGTAGCGTGAATAATAAATAAACAAAAGAAAGTTTTCAGATGTGTCCAACCTAACCTAACTTAACGAAAATTATCTATTATCTATTACTTAAGTAGCTCCTGTTTTATAAGTATTGGAACAGATATATCAGTGTTTAGATGAATAGAGAGTTTCTTGTCAACTTCAAATCACAAACAGTTTTAAAATTATTTAAAATTATCTAAAAATAATAAATATAATTTTGAGTAGTTCAATATTTACTAATAGACGTAATGACACATACACACTCGCATATAAACACAATTAAATAATTAAAACGGTCACAATAATAATAGCACCATTTTGGAAGAAAGGAGACCTGCTGGCTGTTCAAAACTAATAATTGGAGATAAAGTTTTACAGGTAGAGAGCAGAAAAGGACAAAATGGGAAAGAAATATAAAACTGGCCCTTAAGAATGATAAAGATTTTATTACACTCACTATATGCCTCAGTAGTAATAAGTAGGTTTAACAAGGAACAAAAATGAAAGAAATCATATATGTTCAAGCTTAATTGATTTAAAAATTATTAATAAATTTTAATATTTGAAATCAATATTTACTTCTGCTATTTTATGCATATAATAATTAATATATATATAATATTCTAATTATTATTATTTTGTATAATAAAATTTTATATTATATATTATAAAATATTTTCTTTTTACATTTCTTTTAATACATTATAATACTGATATTTTTTTTTAATTTGTAATAGATAAAATTAAAAACAATAAGTTTATTTCCAGAGAATTTGATATTTACCCAGATTCATATTTGGCAAGCCGAATACTCTTACTTACTATACCTATATATATATATTATAATATATATATAATATATATATATTAATAATATATATATATATATATATATAATATATATATATATATATTATAATTACAATTATTTAAACGAAGATATAGTAACTAGCATTAAAAAATATAATTTAAACAAAAATGAAATAATTAAAATAAAATTAAAATAAAATTATATAAAATTAAATAATAAAAGAAATAAAAACAAAAAATAAGTGTGAGATAAATTAAAATAAAAAAAATGAACAAATAAAATAAAGTAAAACAAAATAAAATTAAATAAAATAAATAAGAACTAAATAAAGTAAAAGAGGATAAAATAAAAAATATAATAAAATAAAATAAAATAAATTAAAATAGAATAAAAATAATAAAATAAAAAAATTAAAATAAATTAAAATAAAAAAAAATAAAATAAAAATACGAAAAGAAAACAAAACAAAATAAAATTATAATATAACAAAAAAAGTATTAAAATGAAGAATAAAATAAAATAAAACAACTTAAAATAAAATAAAAACAAATAAAATAAAATAAAAACAGAACAAAAGAAAAAAAATAAAATAAAATAAATTAAAATAATATAAAATAAAATAAAAAGAAAATACATGAGGACAAAATTGAAATACATTAAATTAATAGTTTTAATTAATTTAATTTTAATAACAAAATTTATTTTTTTTTGCAATATTTAAACAAAATATTTTGTTGGATATGCGAATACAGATTCATTTATTATTAAATAAGTTTATTATATAATTTTTATTATTATTTTATCTCATAAATCTTTTAATTACTAAGATTGGACACACATGCTTTCAAAAGAGCCACTTAAAGCTTTTGCAAAAATCTATCTGACCCTGATAAGTTAATAAGTAGATATACAATCCAATGAAGATGTTACTCTATCGAAATACCAGTATTTAGGAATTCCTAAAATGTATGCAGATATGTTTAATAGTTTACTATTTAATATTATTCATAAGTAAACCAATCCCACAATGGAAATATGTATAGTTACTAGACCTACGGCAATGCGGCTAAACTCTGTAAACTCAGTTCGAGTTTTGTGTACATATTTTGTGCACTAATCGGCATACAACAATTAATGACGCCGGTGATCCGATTGATGCACTGCTTTGATAAGAAAGGTGTCTGCATATATTTACATAAATAGATCTTTTAATAAATGCTTACCGAACTATTGGAGAGCGGCAGACTGCAGACACATCATATTGGCGCCATTAATTTTCATCGCTTTGTCGTTACTAGCTTCATTTATCATTTCGCCTATTGTCGAAGAATCTTTATTGGTTGCTGAAGATTTGCGCTGTGACGCATGTTCGATATACAATAAAACCAATTTCAGTTTCAGTGAACTTGATAAAATTCGCAATGACACAGTTCGGTATAATCTGTTGACTTTGGTATAAATACTAGTGTTCGCAAATTTTTTCCTCAGAAACTTATTTCATTTCTAACAAGTCAATCAGTTATTTGCAAAATGCGTGCATTCCTTGTAAGTTGTACCTTTTAAGTGTTTACTTTGAAAACTTCTATGTTTATTTTACATTAATATTTTAATTTGTTATGATTATCAGATTCTTTGCTTGGTGGCTGCCGTTTATGCTGACAAATTAGGTTACAACTATCGGCCAGTTGATCATTCCGGTTCTGGACTTTCATTTTCTCCAGGTGGCAGTGGTGTCTTAAGTGGATTTGACAATGCTTCACCATCAATTGAAGCACCCTCATATGCCGCACCCGCCGAGGAATTCAGCAAGGAATTTTACACTTACTCAGCTCCAGATAATGAGTTCGATGACCCACAAGCTTCCCAACAACTTTCTAACTCACTAAAACGCGGTCTACGTGTGATTTTCATTAAGGGACCAGAAAACAAAGGCTTGGAAAATGCTGCTCTTAACTTGGCTAAACAAGCTGGTGAACAAAAGACTGCCATCTATGTACTTAACAAACAAGCCGATATTGGTGATTTGGCCAACAAGCTCAATGCAATCCGCAACAACAACAACCAACGTCCAGATGTACACTTCGTCAAATATCGTACACCAGAAGATGCTGCCAATGCACAAAGAGCAATTCAATCTCAGTATGATTCTTTGGGTGGATCTACTCAATCTCACAATGGTGGTGTTGCTCCTGTTATTAACTTTGCCTCACAAGCACCTGTCAGCGCTCCAGTTGCACGTGCCCCAGGTAATGCCTACTTGCCAGCATCCATTTTCCGTACACGCCTCTAAATTTTAGTTAAATTTATTGAATAATTTTGAGTCTTTGACTGATTTGTTAAGTTTTTGTTGATTATTTTTACATGTAAAGTTTAAGCCATAAAAAAATAGTTAAATTTTTTAATCAATAATAAAAAAATTTTTTAATACATAAAAGATGGTGTATTTAAATTATGTCATTATTCTCATATTAATTTCCACATAAATTAAATATTTGTTTAAGATATTTATTTTCTATGATTCTTTATCAGAACTTAAGATAGATTTCTTTCACTACTCAGAATGCGTGAGTAGAGAAGAGCAATATTCTTTGTTAATGACTTTAAAGAAAATATTGAGTTCACATTGAAATGGTACAAGTGTGATTAACCTAGAATGTATAGGAACATTGGTTCCACCTTTTTAAAGTGTTAAAAGGGTACAAATATACGACTCTCTTTTTAATTTAAATATATTGAAGTCAGATAATATAACACTTATACATCTTATGACTTTTATTCTGTAATCGCTCTATAATCTTTTCTCTTTTTTGTGTGAAAGTCCTTGGTTACTCTCAGAGTTTACTACATTCTTCTTTAATTTAATTAATGTAAGTCCTCTGTAGAAATTTCGTAAGGATTAAAACTCCCACTTACTGCGGCCAACAATTGTTAAAATAATAATGTCAGGATATATTATATTTATATATCCCTTTATCCTTATCCATTCATTATTTTAAATTTTGTATATATATTGTTTACTCTTATACCAATATAGTGGAATAAGTTCAATTGGATAAAAAAGAATATCGGTACTGCAAGTATGATCGCTTCAGACAACCCATTTCTAGTATCAATTATTCTACAAATTAAATAATTAAGATTATTAATCTATAATAACAGCATTAGTTCTTTTGGATCAATAAGAATTGTTCTGAATTAAGTTCACTCACTCGCATACTCGGTTTAGAGAAATAGTTATCCGATACTACTTAGAGTATTTAGGAATACTATAATGCTTTATAGCATATATTGATGGGTGGTGAAAAGTTGTTATCTTCATCAAAAGCGCTTGAAAATGGTTTAAATAAAAAAGTTGATATTAGGAAATGGTGGAAGAGATAAAGGAATTGACAAGTAATTGTTCTATGTATTTAGTGAGATTGCCCGGTTATATTGTATGATTCATTATATCAGACTATGCATTATATAGTCATGGTTATATGGTTATATGAGCCATTAAAAGTAATTAATTTAAAATTCCAAGTTTTGTTTATATAAAAAGAACTACAGAATTAGTGAATATTTTTCTTGAAGAATTTAGTAACAATTTAGTATTAAAATTTTGCTTAAAATAGTAATAAATTTAAGTTAAAATATACTGAATTTATATTTTTAATATATAAGAAAGGTTAATAGTGTTATGACAGTATATAGCATCGATTTTTATAAGATCACAGGGCCAAATCAATACTTTTCACTCCAACCTCTCCGAAGAGTTTTGGTGGCCTAATGCAACCAAGTTGTGAGAAGACGGTTAGTTTTACGAAATATTTGAGAGATCTATTCAGATAATACTTTTGCTATATTTGTCTACATATTACCTATTCTAATGATATTATTTTCACAAATTTACAAGCAGGTTTCACAACGAGTAAATCATTATTTTTAATAGCTGCGGCGGCACAAAATTTTGCAAATTCAACTGAAACATTTATTGAATAGAGGTTAAAGTTTATGACATTTGCGCTTCAAATCCTTTCAAGCCTTTGAAATAAAAGTTTATTACGTTAAAGATCTCACTTCAAATACAGTGTAATAGTCATAGATCCTGTGTCTATATTTTATGGAACGAATGTCGGAATTTAGCAAAACATATTAGGACATTATCATCTGCTCCTGTTTTTGCTGTGTCTAACATACAAAGCCGAGATATACCATAAAGAGCTATCGATATTTTCTCCGACGATCTAGATAAAAATCATCTCGAATATGACCGTTGTTGCGAAGTGTTAATGAACTTTGAAAGTTAGTTAACAAAAAACGCCCAAGTACGGCTTTGGATCAGTTGGCTAATGAATACTGACTCTGAGCTTTAAATTTGGCAGGGCACGAGTTCAATCCATGGTGCTTGTAGTCTTAAAAAAATGATTTACGAATAATGAAATATAAAAAATAATTCCAAGACCACTGATGATGCTGATTTGGTAATACTCGAAACAGTTGCATGATCAGCCAAAAGTTCAATTAAATAAAATAATATAAAAGGAATCTATTGTGTTAACCCAAGTTGTTTTCACAGAGAATGGATTTCTTACGAACGTAAGTACTTTCAAAGGTTTTGTTTTAGTCAAATATATACTTCCGCTAATATGGATAAGTCTGCGTGGGCCAGCTTTTGGTTACGATTCCAAATTTTTTATAAAACAATAACATTAAATATTTCATTTTTGAAAATTACTTTTAAAAAATGTTTTGGAAATTAGGATATATTTTAAAATGTGGCAGTTTTTTTTTGTTTTTTTTTTGCAAAAGATAGATAAAAAATCTTTTCACAGATTTCTCAAGTCAAGGGCATCACCAAATTTTATATATCATTTTATAGAAATAAAACTATTACAGATTTTTTATTAAATTTCTCATATAGACCCTTATGTTACTGATAATAATGAGGAAATCATATTTATTATTCATTACCATTAATATAAAAAACTTTTGTCGTGGTGTAAATTACATAAAATATTTTTAATATATCCACTGACATGAAGAAATAGGCATAGTACGAAACTAATTTAAATATATTTACAAAAATATTTGAATTAATAAACAAAATATGAATTCTACACATTTTCACGCATATTTTAATATAATGAATTATATTTGAATGAATCATCTCCTCAAGAGAAGGTTGAAACCGTAAGAAATTAGTTAACACCAAGGCACTGACAACAACTACAAAAGTTTATGATAAATATTTAATCTTTTAATAGCGGAATTATGTTAAAAATGATGGCTTTTAATACAATATTTTGAGTGACCAAACTATTTTATTTCAAGCAAATTGTGCAGTAGCAGAAGCATATAAAAGAGATACGAATCGAAGATTGGAATCATTCTAAGTTTAATAATCAAACGTGAAGAAACAGTGAAACAGAAGCTCAAGAAAATGCGTGCTTTTATTGTACTCGGTTTAATAGCGGTAGCGTGTGCTGACAAGTTGGGATATAACTACAGACCAGTAGGTCACTCCAGTTCAGGATTATCATTTCAACCAGGTTCTGGTGGATTAAGTGGTGGTTCAATTGGAGGTGGCTCTCTAGGTGGTGGCTCACTCGGTGGTGGCTCACTCGGTGGTGGCTCACTCGGTGGTGGCTCACTCGGTGGTGGCTCACTCGGTGGTGGCTCACTCGGTGGTGGCTCACTCGGTGGTGGATCACTCGGTGGTGGCTCACTCGGCGGAAATGGTCTCAGTTCACTCGGTGGCGGAATCGGTGGCCCAACCTCATACAATGCTCCAGCTCCATCCGCTGAATGGGAAAAGGAATTCTACTCATTCTCAGCCCCTGAAAATGAATTCAATGACGATAATGCCGCACAAAGAATTGCTAGCTCTTTGAAGAAGAACTTACGTGTAATTTTCATTAAATCACCAGAAAACAAAGGTCTTGAAAACGCTGCTCTCAATTTGGCCAAACAAGCTGCTGATCAACAAACTGCCATCTATGTTCTCCACAAACAAGCTGATGTTGGTGATTTGGCTAATAAACTCAATGCGATCCGCAACAACAACAACCAACGTCCAGAAGTACATTTCGTCAAATATCGCACACCAGCAGATGCCGCTAATGCACAAAGAGCTATTCAATCTCAATATGACTCATTGGGTGGATCATCTCAAGCTCATGATGGTGGTGTTGCTCCAGTACTTAACTTTGCATCACAAGCTCCAGTTTCTCATTCAAATCCCCAATCTCCTGGTAATGCATACTTGCCATCTTCTGTTTTCCGCCGCCGTTTCTAAAATGGTATACACGTTTTTTGTTAAATGAGGACTGATTTTTGTTACTTTGTTATTGTTATTCTTTGAAACGAAATAAAAATTATTTAAATTAAATATTTTTTGTTTTATATATTCAACTGAGAATAAGTAAGCTAATTTAAATTAAAAACTTATTAGTGTTAGCTCAGATATATCAGATATTTGTGATTTTTCAAATCAAAGTAGAAATTCAAAGTTACGTGAAACCTACTCATTGAATCGATTTATATAGTACTTGCTGACATAATTCTTACATTATTTATTGACGACGTTATTCAAGGACCTGTGAATTGGTGATACTTATGGAAATGAAACTCATGTGGAACAAGTGTGACAAAATATGCACATAAAAATTTGGTTGTATGCTAACATATAGCAAGACCTCCCAATGAGAATAATAGTATTCTGCTTAGCCAAACTTAATAAAACTATATTCATAATTTTTGATATATATGGTAGGAGTATTTGCTGGTATATAAGAAAGAATATTGATTATGTACATCTTAAAA
Source organism: Teleopsis dalmanni (assembly GCF_002237135.1). Classification (NCBI taxonomy): domain Eukaryota; kingdom Metazoa; phylum Arthropoda; class Insecta; order Diptera; family Diopsidae; genus Teleopsis; species Teleopsis dalmanni. Next base: position 165,248,262 of record NC_051847.1, read on the forward strand.
TGGAAAGTTAAATAAATATATTATTTGGTAGTTTTCATTGATAGAGCTCGGAAATGTGTCTAACTATATACACATTAAATCATCAGTAAGACATTAAAGATGATTCAATCCGACAATATGTGTTTCCTATAGTTCTATTCAAAAATCTGACTATTTGTTAGTTCATGAACATTTCTGTTTGTATTTGTTTCAAAATCTTGGTTTCAATTAATTAATTTAGTAAAAGCTATAGATCCTTATATAAACTTCAGGAATCTTCTTTTCTCTGTGCAAGAATCGGGATCAAGCTTATCCAATATCTGAATATTCATATTCAAGAACTTAAATTAATATCTATTCTATGCATTTCTTATTTATATTATAGTATTTATATTATAGTATGGGTTCGTCTCAAAAATAAAGTTATAGATAACATCACACAAATAACACTTTGTAGGAACGTATCTAATAACAGTGATACTAATTGATTAAGAAATCTTAGGAAACCAATTCTAAGATATTCACGAATCGAAAATTTTTAATACAAATTCTGGTGTTAACCAAAATACAATTGAATTGCGAATTATTATTTAATGGAGTTCGAGTTGCAGTTAGAGTTTCAACTCCTTTGCCAAGATGTGCCTCATTTCACCGCCTCATGAATTGGGAAAACCTGGTAGACTAAATATTTTTTAAGATGTCAAAGAACGGCAAATCTCATTTCTATCACTAAGTGAAGTTAAAGAATTGTTAAGGGTGACCATCTATTTTACTTAATAGTTTAGTTAATTTAACCTTTATCAAACCTCTTGATTATAATGTCAAAAGAAAGATCTTCATAAACTTCAAAATTGACAGAACACCAGGGAATTTTGAATATCTTACAAAGGCGATGTTTTGATATTTCTGCAATTCATCAGGGGTGAATTTAACTGCCTTACTTCTGATCAGTATGGCCTGATGATAAAAACTCTTTGTGATAAGACGTTTTCATATATTTAAATTGTCAAGAAGTCTTTGTGTGCCGTTTCAATTAGACTTGATGTAATTTTCACAGTCTTAGTTGCATGTAGTTTTTGTTTAGAATTTATAAAATTTCTTTGAAATAGCAAATAATTGGAATTAAAAAGGTTTAGATATATACTAATTAATAAAAATATATTTATAACAATTTTAACAACTTTAACAAATAACAATTTTTTAACAGATCAGTCGAAAGTTTAATTACTTAGACCATTTTAAACGGAAATTAAAAACGGCGACGGAAAATAGAAGCTGGTAGATATGAGTTTCCAGGCACTTGGTAGGATGGAGCACTTACTGGTGCCTGTGAAGCAAAGTTGATAACAGGAGCAACACCACCATTATGAGACTGTGAGGATCCACCAAGAGAATCATATTGTGACTGAATTGCATGTTGAGCATTGGCAGCATCTTCTGGTGTACGATATTTGACGAAGTGTACATCTGGGCGCTGATTGTTGTTGTTGCGGATTGCATTGAGCTTGTTGGCCAAATCACCAATATCAGCTTGTTTGTTAAGTACATAGATAGCAGTCTGTTGATCAGCAGCTTGTTTAGCCAAATTGAGAGCAGCATCTTCAAGTCCTCTATTTTCGGGTCCCTTAATAAATACAACACGAAGAGCACGTTTCAGGGAATTTGCAATTTGGTTTGAAGCTTGACCATCATCGAATTCGTGTTCGGGTGCAGAATAACTGTAAAATTCTTTATTGAATTCTGCAGCGGGAGCAGCATATGAGGGAGCTTCAATAGAAGGTGAAGCATTGTCAAAACCACCAATTGGAGCGCCAGCAACAGGTCCAAATGAAAGTCCGGCATCTGAGTGATCTACGGGATGATAGTTGTAGCCCAAACTATCGGCGTAAACAGCAGCCACAAAGCATAAGACCTGAAATTTAATAATTTTAAATTTTTATGCACAATCTCGGATTGCATTTTACTCACGATGAATGCACGCATTTTGCAGTTTGATGTTTTGTTTCTGTTTGTCAGTTTGAAAGTGAAATTGTTTCTGTTGATTTGAAAACTCGACCTCTTTTATTTATACTAAAATTTAATCCAATATCAGCAAATCCAAATCGGCTTATAGTTTGGCATTTTTGTTGCAACATTGCTCATGACTAAGTCTTTGCCACCTACAAAAGCTGGTTCCACTTTTTGTTTTTATTTTTTAATGTTTCATATTAAAATATTTCTTTTGTTTGCTTAAAGAAATTTGTTAAAAAAAATTAGCCAAATGTTAAAATATTTAGTTTTGCATAGTAATTAACCGAAACAGCACGTCATAATTATTTTGATGCGGTGAATATCAAATGAATTATTAAAAGTCATAAAAAAGCAGTAAAATATTTATCTAAGCTCGTAAAACATTTATCAAAGAACATAAATTTATGTATAAATCACCAAAAGAATAGTCAAATATCGAAGCAAAATCGCATAAGAATCAAATTAAAAAAACCTTAAAATTTTATGAGTTTGTACTTTTAACAAATATAAAATATTTATAAAAACACAAAAAAAAACTGATGTTCACTTAAGGATTATTTTAAGCAACAGCTCCTTCAACATAATATAATAATATATATGATTAATTACAAAAAAAATAATTTATATGAAGCTTAATTATTTGCACTTCAACAAAAATTGGATCAAAAGAAGTCCAAACTCAACACACAGATTTACTAGATACGCGAATACTAAACCCTCATCTATAGGCCGATTTATTGAGTAGTAAATTATCAATAAGCCGATTTATTGATCATCTATAAGCGGCTTATTGATAGACTTTCTTTTCATTATTTTTGTTCAAAAACTTTACTAAATTTCATTTAATTTAGTAAAATAAGATATACATATACATTAAGACTGAAAAGTTTTCGGAAATTCTCATTTAAAATTCGCGCGCTGTATATTTTTCGATATTTTAAGTTTATGTAGTTTGGCAGCACTGTCCTTAATTACTATGCCAAAAATGAGCTCGATCTGTCAGACAGTTCGTTTACGGCAGCTGTTGAAACCAGTTCACCTCAGTAGTGCGTTGCGAAATGTCTTCGACGGTCGTACGACCGTCCTGGAAGGCTTTGTACCACTCATAAACTTGAGTTTTCGATAAAACTGATTCCCCATAAGCCTTTTGTAGCATTCGCAACGATTCTGCACACGAAATTTCGTTCGAAACACAAAATTTGATGCAAACTCTTTGTTCAATATTTTTTTCCATTGTTTTTTTCGCAACGCCCTACTGAGGTGAACTGGTTTCAACAGCTGCCGTAAACGAACTGTCTGACAGATCGCGCTCATTTTTGGCATAGTAATTAAGGACAGTGCTGCCAAACACTACATAAACTTAAAATATCGAAAAATATACAGCGCGCGAATTTTAAATGAGAATTTCCGAAAACTTTTCGGTCTTAATGTATAGTAAATACTAAAGGAAACTTATATGGAATTATGCAATTAATTTAAACAGATTTGTGTAATTAAGCTCGTAAAGGCCTTCAGGAATTCGAAAATTTACTGATCTCTCAGAAAAATGTGAAAATATGTTATAAAATATATAATTAATATATTTTTGTTTATTTTTCATATAAAATGTGTTATTAAAAATAAAAAAAAAAAGAAAAGAAGAGGGGTGTTTAAGATATAGATCAAAACTAATGAATATTTCAATAATAAATATTTTTTTTGTATTTATTAACTTTACTTTGTATTAAAATGTAACAGTTCGGAATCCAGTTAAAAAAAATTTACATTTACTGATACTGATTTTGAGGTACAGGTTCAGTGATATATATTAAACGGAACTGTCATCCAAAGCATCAATTGCTTTAGGTTTGCCATTTGATCTATAGATCGCTTAACAATTTTTAAATATATTAAAACTTATTGCAAGTTTGGGATTTTTTGCGTTGATTTTATTCCACGATGTATTCTGTGCTTGTTTTAAATCCACAAAAAATTAATGGCATGGAGGCCATTAGGTTGAAAATTACAATACGCGTCTAGATAGATAGGTGGATAAAGTGTAAATGAAGTCGGTATTTTTTAATTAGCTAAAAAGGCTGTTTTGGTTCAATATTTTTTGTAGTTTTGGTTAATCAGTTGAGAATTTCGGAACCAGTGGAAAGAGTACAACTAACGAAAATAACCAAATATTGTAAAGTAAATGTCGTTTACATCGTTGAGCGAATTAAAGAACTAGTTCCGATTACCTTAAGCGTGGATATGAAGTGAGACAAAATATAATCTGGTATCTCTTTTTTGAGCATCGGCACCTAAGATCTACAGCAATTTCGACACAATAGGGTTACTATAGCTACCGTTTGTTCTATAATTCAGTATGTCGTAAAAATCAATCATTATTTTTAATGGAATATGGATTATTTCGAGATTCAATTTTACTATTGCCTGTGGAATATGTCTGAAGTTTTAATTTCAGAGTATATGGAACTTGTTGCGCTTGACCTACATGAAAATAATTATACATCAATCTGCGATTATAATTGGCCAAAATAGAGATTATACATCAGACATTATTGCAGAGGCACCGAGTTTTGTTGGCGTCATTATTTTCTACTATATTTGCATGCCTGAGATGCCAAACTGAAGGTGCCTTGGAACTGCTACCTATTAAATTCAAACAATATGCGGACTGATACATAAATTCGCTTTGGTAGCTGCCTGACTGTCTGTGAGAATATAGACTTTTTCCTTTTGGTCAAAACTTTTGTTTAAATTATTGAAGAAGAGTTATTTATTATTGGTTATTATTTAAATTATTTGATTATAAAAAAAAATCGATTTGGTGTTGTATTGTATTATATTCCATTGAGTGTGCAGAACACTACCATGAATGTCAAAAGCCTGAAAATAATTAAGAATAACCGCTAACTCTAAGGTGGTATCGGATGCTTTTTAATGGTGTTTCAGTTAGAAAGTCCATATACTTGGCGAACACCATTTACTGCAGGTATAGGTACATGTAATCTCATAATCTTTGGGTTTTTTTCCTGTATGCAATTACTTAATATCAGAAGCTCTTATTATGTTTGATATATATTTCTGTTTGAATAGCAAAAAAATAAATCTTCAACTTTGACTTAAATTTTATGAATGGAGTTTACCGCTTTTTAATTTTGTTCATAATTTTACAAAATCATTAATATTTGAATATATTAATGCTATTTATTGTGCAAATACACTAAGCATTGGAAATAAATAAAAAAAATTTTAAATACTTAAAAAAAAAAATATGATCATAAACATGAAAGAAGCCGAACAAAATATATGTATAAAATATATTTTAAGATCACAAAATGTTATAATCATAAATGACGAAATCGAAGAAAAAATACTGAAATAATTCCGTTGAATTTCCTGACTGAGTTAATTTCCGTATTATTAAAGTATTAAGAGTTTCAATTTAATAAGAATATATATGAAAGAATATATACCGAATGCAAGTAATATTGAATAGTCAATAGATATTTAAAGAATTGATTTATGTCATAATATGATTTCTATTCCTTTCTTTTCTGCAGGTTTTGATATAAATGAAGTAGCTGCAATCAGAGCTTAGACACGATACTTACAGCAGAAATATAGATAATTGCCCTAGATATACAAAACCTAAAAAAACTGCAGACCCTCTAAAGCTCATAGACGAAACCTATTGATTGATTTATTGATGGTTAGTAATTTAAACTATGTAGCTAAAACCGTTTATTAAGGTTGATATGGAAAATTATAACTGGCGTACAATAATATATATGTAAAAATAACACTATTTGATATATATGGTAAAGGTTCATTTCACGAAGTTTTAATGGTCATAAACTCCTTGCCTTTAAAATGTGTGTGATATATAAAAATGCACATCTCTAGTGATCTTATTAGAACAATTTGAAGTTAATTTGATCACAACAAGCATCAAAGAATAATGAATCACAATTAAAATGCTACCACGCCTTCATTTCTTAGCAATAATCTTTATCGCCAGACAAAGCTGCAGGCTTTAATCAACGAGAGTTATTTAATCTATTCTCATTAGTTTGATTTAAAGGAAAATCATGAACAAATAAGTCGATCATTAAACAACATAGTACTGCAGTGCTTAGGAAGTACTGCAGTGTTTCTCGACATTAAGCAAGCTTTTGGTAGACTATGACTCTAGTCTAGCCTAGCATGACGAGCTTATTCCAAAAATCAGATAGTTATTACCTTCAAATATATAATATATAGGATTGCTAACAACAAACGAGGTATTTTACTGTAAGTAAAGCTATTAATGTTGGTGTTCTACAAGGAAGCTTTCTGGGTTCAATTTTATTTACAGTAGACATGGCATACTCAGAGAACAAGTGTTGTAACTGGTGATCTATTCAAAAAATTGAATTCCAAAGAAACATCAGAAGCTAATATCGGAAACCTTGTAAAGAAATTTTCAATAAAAAAATATTGAATTAAGTGATTCAGGTAACTGTATAATCAAGGATTCACGTGTCATTTAAAACCCTTTACTGAACATATCCCTAAGAGTGCCGTCTTAAATGAATTGCGCTAAGGAAATGCGACATACCAATTGGCGATCTACGTGGAGATTTACACTTAAACCTAACCTAACCTTATCTATTTGAAATATTCTCCCAATACGATAAGTATTGTCACTCCTACTTTTGCTGATCACTCAGCAATTTTATGACATCAGAAAAAAAATTAATAAGTAGAAATTAAAAAACTTAGAATTATCTATTATACATTAAGACCGAAAAGTTTTCGGAAATTCTCATTTAAAATTCGCGCGCTGTATATTTTTCGATATTTTTAAGTTTATGTAGTTTGGCAGCACTGTCCTAAATTACATGCAAAAAATGAGCGCGATCTGTCACACAGTTAGTTACGGCAGCTGTTGACAGTTCACCTCAGTAGTGCGTGTGCGAAAAAAAAAATGGAAAAAAATATTGAAAAAAAGTCTTGCATCAAATTTCTGTGTTTCGAACGATTTCGTGTGCAGAATCGTTGCGAATGCTACAAAAAGCTTATGGGGAATCAGTTTTAATCGAAACTCAATTTATGATGGTACAAGGCCTTTCAGGACGGTCGTACGACGGTCGAAGACATTTCGCAACGCACTACTGAGGTGAACTGGTTTCAACAGCTGCCGTAAACGAACTGTCTGACAGATCGCGCTCATTTTTGGCATAGAAATTAAGGACAGTGCTGCCAAACTACATAAACTTAAAATATCGAAAAATATACAGCGCGCGAATTTTAAATGAGAATTTCCGAAAACTTTTCAGTCTTAATGTAGATAACTTGTAATTGTCTACATCTATTTTTTTCTAATGTGCCGGTAAGAATTTTTAAAATTTAAATACATATTGGCTTTCTCTATAAGTGAAGATTCAATATATAAATTTAATAATAAAGGATATTTATTAAATGTGTCAATTCCAACATACTTAATTACTTGTAATATTGTACCTACATTACGGAAACTTATTTATTTATCCAATTGGGATGTGCAGCTTTCTCTTGACCCATAAAACTTAAGCTCTATAGGTCGCTTATACTACCTGTACTTCTGTATGGCACAGAAGAATGGACATTATCACAGAATGGTGAAGCAACACTGGGAATTTTCGAGAGAAAAGTTTTTCGTAAGATGTTTAGTCTTCTACAAGTTACGACGACCACCGCATTCGAATGAATCCCGAGTTCTATGGATTTTATTACAAGATTGATATTATTCAGCGGTATGATATGATTTAATGCCTTCACTGGCTTGGTCATGTCGTAAGAATGGATGAAGATGTTTCAGCGAAGATGCGTGTCTCTTTCTCTTCACTACAAAACTTTGAAGTTTTATGAGTTATATATGTATTATATATTATTATATATCTTAACACAAACATTCATATAGGCTTGAAAGTTTGAATAATATAATTAACGGAAAAAATAACATAATAAAGTACAAATATATAGAAATTTCTGCTATAATATATCAAGCCATCATGTCGCAAATTACTTTAAATTATTAAATGAAATAGAGCATAATGCCCTACGCTACTTTTATTTATATTATCAAAATATAATAAAAGTTCACATATTTGTCAATTTCATATTAATTTCTATATTAATTTCTATATTAATTTCTAATTTCTATACTTTTTAGTTCTACTTTATTACTACTGAGATTGATCTAACCATACTTATTTCATTAAATCCAACTTCATTTTTTTTTTGCTTTACCAACTAATGATATGGTATATACTAATATATATATCTCTCCATATTTGCACAGCACGAAAATGAGTATCATATATATTATATATATTAAAAAAGTTTGTCATAAACAATGTTAATAATACAAATTGTTTAAATTTTATAAATTTTTATTTTTTTTCAAACACAATAACAAAAATAACAAATATCAGTTCTAATAAACAAAAATCCTTTCAATTGTTTATAGTTTAAAAGCGTAGACGGAAGATAGAAGATGGCAAGTATGCATTACCAGGAGATTGGGGATTTGAATGAGAAACTGGAGCTTGTGATGCAAAGTTGAGTACTGGAGCAACACCACCATTGTGAGCTTGAGAAGTTCCACCCAATGAGTCATATTGAGATTGAATAGCGTGTTGAGCATTAGCGGCATCTTCTGGTGTGCGATATTTGACAAAGTGTACTTCTGGACGTTGGTTGTTGTTGTTGCGGATCGCATTGAGTTTATTAGCCAAATCACCAACATCAGCTTGTTTGTGGAGAACATAGATGGCAGTTTGTTGATCAGCAGCTTGTTTGGCCAAATTGAGAGCAGCGTTTTCAAGACCTTTGTTTTCTGGTGATTTAATGAAAATTACACGTAAGTTCTTCTTCAAAGAACTAGCAATTCTTTGTGCGGCATTATCGTCATTGAATTCATTTTCAGGTGCTGAGAAAGAGTAGAATTCCTTTTCCCATTCAGCGGATGGAGCTGGTGCATTGTATGAGGTTGGGCCACCGATTCCACCACCGAGTGAACTGACACCATTTCCGCCGAGTGAGCCACCACCGAGTGAACCACCACCGAGTGAACCACCACCGAGTGAACCACCACCGAGTGATCCACCACCGAGTAAACCACCACCGAGTGAACCACCACCGAGTGAGCCACCGCCTAATGAGCCACCACCAAGTAATCCATCACCAATTGATCCGCCACCAAGAGAACCTCCACCAAGGGAACCGCCGCCAATTGATCCACCGCCAATGGAACCACCAGAACCTGGTTGAAATGATAGACCTGAATCTGAGTGACCAACTGGTCTATAATTGTAGCCCAACTTGTCAGCGCAGGCGACCGCAATCAATCCGAGTACGATAAATGCACGCATCTTGGTTTGTTAAGTGTTACTTTTTCGAATGGCAACTGTAGAATGATGAACCAAAAAGAACTGACCTTTTTATATAAAACAAAAAATGGATTGATGTTAATGATTTCTGTTTCGTATCTATTTTTTTGGTAAACAGGTCAAGCAGAATTCTTGGTTTAAGTAGCAAACTAGTATTTTTTGTTCGAGCACAACGAATTTTTTGTTGCGTCACAAATATGTACGAATTCACTTTTATTTGAAAATTTGAATAATCTTCCACATAAAAAACTAGAAACTGTTTTGGTCTTGTTTAAGATGCGAACGATATCAGCAGAACAAATCCGAAACCCAAAGTTGACGCCGACAGAAGGTAAAAAATGCAATTTAATTTTAAAATTTAATTTAATGACTTTTAAAAGAATTTATATAAACTCATACACGAAGACAAAGAAATATAAAATATTATTAACATTTACAAGTCTATAGTTGTCAATAAGTAAAAATTAGCAAAACAAATAATAATAAAATTCGCATAAACGCCTCAGAGAAGATTATAACAATTTTGATCATTTTTGGTGCCAAAATTATTTTTGTTTAGTGTTTGCATCTTCTTGGTACAATGTTAAAGACCTAATTATCAAACTAATTTAGTGGATATAATAACGATCAATTTGTGTCTTCTTTAGGCCATAAAAAGAGATGTTTTGTTTACAGTTTTTAATTTATGCACGAAATCGTGAAGGCCAATCCACCCGCATTATTTGCATATTCGTCCAAAAAATTTTGCAAATCCAAAACTCGTTATGCAAAGCAGCGAATAACTCGCTGCTCGATAACTCGCTGGTTTTAGACGGAGCTGGGGCTCCATGTTGCGAATGATTAAAACATTATTAATGAGATCAATTTGTTTAACAACCAAAGCAACATATGAATTTAATAAAAACACAAAATGCGATTTGTGCAATTAAAAATGTTTTCCACATTATATTAGTCGAATTAAAATTAATAAATAAAAATTTATAAAATATTGGAAAAATATTAAAAATAAAAATTATTAAGTTATAACGTTGTCTTCACAATAATTTGTTCATTGTTTTTAGACACAAAAATTGATTTCGCATCTCGTTTCGATGATCTTTTAGAGGTGAGGTTACAGTAATAAATCCTCTGATATGAACCAACGTGAACTGGTCAGAAAGAAGATACCATAAAATAAATTAATGTATCGAAACTGAAATAAAAAACGAATATTTTGCATAAAAATACACTACCAATAATCAAATTTATTTTATATTAAACTTTATTGCTTTTTTATATTATTTTATTCCATATATCAATTTATTTAATTTATTTTATATAATTTTATTTCTCTATTTCTGTTATTTTATTCAATCCTTTGCACTTTGTTGAATGGAGAGGACGTTAATTCTACTAAAAGTTTTAAAATGGGATAAAATTGGTGACGGCGATCATTGGAATATATATTTTCCAGAGCAATTTAGTATAGAAAATGATTAAGCGATATCTGTTCCTTTATGATTTTTAGATAATATTATTTAAAATTAATAGAATTTTATTTGACTACTTTAAGTGATATTCAATTTATAAAATAAAAAAGAGTCTACATCATCTAAATTTATAGAATTTAGCAGAAAGAACTTGTTAATTTATTAAATTCATCAATTTAGAATTTATTAAGAAATTTTAAACAAAACTATGTTTTGTTATCATATTATACAGATAGTCGTATAGAGTATGGTCGCAGCAATTTTATACTTCTTCTGATAATGACCAACCGAGCATGTATTTGAGAGACTCAACTGATAATTGTTGATTTCATATTGATATTATTATGTCGACATTTTTTGCTGAAAGAAGATCGACTTACTTTTTGTCGATTAGAGAACAGCTTTCGATAACCTTATAAAAGATTGAGTTTACGCTGCAATGTTTGATTTCGGTAGCCCTAAAATCCGACTCTGCAAAATTAATACAACTCTGCCGAATGACGTTAAACAGTGCCCGTAACTCCGTCAAGGTAAAATCGAGTCTCTGGGAATCTTTAGATATTTTGCGAAATTTTAGACATCACTCAAGTTAGTTTGTGTTATTTTGACAATCCAATTGAATCCACTTAGACCTATTGGCCCTTTGTGCTATCATATAATGGAAAAATTCAGAGTTTAAAACCACCTGGAACATTTGGAAAAGTTTACAACGCTATTGACTGGAAGGTATTATAGTTGATCAAGGTTCCTAAAGAAGAGGGCCGCTGTGGTAGTGAGTCACCGCCATGCATGAGCTGGAAAAAAAAAAACAGCAGATGAGATGCATTTTCATCATTCTCGCTACAACTGCAACAGTTATATTTGAAGGGATATTCAA
>NC_051847.1:165260102-165284819 GCF_002237135.1 Teleopsis dalmanni
TTGGAATATATATTTTCCAAAGCGGTATAATACAGAAAATGATTTAGCAATATCTGATCGTTAATGATTTTTAGATAATATCATTTAAAATTAATAAAATTTTATTTGACTACTTCAAGTGATGTTCAATTATAAATAAAAAAAGAGTCTACATCATCTAAATATATAAAATTTAGAACAAAGAATTTGTCAATTTATTAAATTTATCAATTTAGAATTTATCAAGAAATTTTAAATAAAACTATGTTTTGTTATCATATTGTACAGATAGTGGTATAGAGTATAGTCGCAGCAATTTTATACTTCTTCTGATAATGACCAACCGAGCATGTATTTGAGAGACTCAACTGATAATTGTTGATTTCGTATTGATATTATTATTTCAACATTTTTTGCTGAAAGAAGATCGACTAACTTTTTGTCGATTAGAGAGCAGCTTTCGATAGCCTTATAAAAGATTGAGTTTACGCTGCACTGTTTGATTTCGGTATCTCTAAAATCCGACTCTACAAAATTAATACAACTCTCCCGAATAACGTTGTACAGTGCACGTAGCTCCGTCAAGGTAAAATCGAGTCTCTGTGAATCTTTTGATATTGTGCGAATTTTTAAACATCACTCAAGTTAGGTTGGGTTATTTTGACAATCCAATTGAATCCAGTTAGACCTATTGGCCCTTTGTGTTATTATATAATCGATAAATTCAGAGTTTAAAACCACCTGGAACATATGGAAAAGTTTAGAAAACTATTGAGTGGAAGGTATTATAGTTGATCAAGGTTCCTAAAGCAGAGGGCCGCTGTATTAGTGCATGAGCTGGGAAAAAAAAACAGCAGATGAGATGCACTTTCATCATTCTCGCTACAACTGCGACAGGTATATTTGAAGGCGATATTCAATATACCAGCATGGTTGTCCAATCTACAACGATCTGTAAGTAAATCTACCACAAGATTCATATCTCTTTTGGGTACCTTAATGAAAGTATTGATATGGTGATCCCTTATAATAGGATCTTTTCAATATCATGATGGAAGTGATCATGTGCAGGACAGGTGTTTATCATAATAGGACAATTTCATATAGATGCCATGTTATGGTGATCCCTTATATTGTGATCTTTTCAATATCGCCGTGGTCATGTGCTGGGCAGGTGTTTATCGTAATGGGACAATATTTAACAAACTTCTTGCTTAGGCCGACGACAGCGGCATCATTAGGCGTAGCAAGTGTGGTATTACAGCTGCCTTTGTGGCTATTAAAAAATAGTCTGCGAAAATGGGTTTAGCGGTGGATAAGAGTCAAGGACATTATTTACCTTGCTACCGCCGTAACAAACAACAACGACGTTAGCCAGATGTCTTCCAAGTAAATTTTATTTATTGAATTTATACATATTGATACTCTGGTCGAAATCTTTAATTAATATTTTATATCAATGATACAACACATACTTGAGCTATAATTGTTTCCTATCTAAGTATGAGGTTATCTGAGCACAATTTACATAGTAAACAAAGTTGAGTAAACTTATAAGGACAGTAAAGAAGAAGCAGGAATATGGATCAATAAGTTTAGGTAACCCACAGTAGTTAATCTGAAATTTGTTGGTAAGCTAAAAGAATCACAAAATATTTGATTGCATTAAAGTCTTTTAATGTTGATATATCCATTAAACAGGAGTATATGGTATCCTTTATTTTTCAAACTGAACTCGACTTCCAATCAAAAAAATATTCAGTGCCTTTGAGTTACTTTGATATATATAAATTTAACCATAATATAGGCATCGAATACAATAGCCCAAAGTGAAACATTTGAAACTGTATGACTTTTAAAGTCAATTGTATCTTATGTTTTATTTTAGTTGTATTATTAAGATAAAAACGACATAATTTTAAAAAAATATTTGCAAACATATAACCTTCCTATACTTTAACAGGAAAAGATGGAAAGTAATTCCTCTCCCTACCTTCTCTTTACCCCATTCCGTTGTTCTGTTTTTATCTCTGAGTTACATCCGCACTAAAGCACCAGGATCTCTGTCCTATTTTGCCACAGATACTAAGCGTAATTCTTTTAGATCCCTTAAAAGAAATTACTGTTTTTTGTGATCGGATTTCATGGTTTTTCTGCAGCATTGCTTTCATCTTGTCTTTTGTCTTATCAGTGATCCGCATGAAGAACTTTGGTACACTCAAATAAGTTCCAAAAAAACTTAGTTAGAATGATAACAAAAATTTAAAGAATGTTTAAAGATGGAAATATAAATTATATATTGAGAAAGAAAAAAATGTGCTAATTAGATGTTACAATATTACACTAAAGTTAAAACTTCTGCATATCTTGACATAGTCCTTTCATAAAATTACTGAGATGCTGCTAACTTCTTTCTTCCTTAAATAAATACACAAACATTCGATTTGAATAGTTTTCGCGTTTTAATACACAATGAAATGAATATTTGTTTAATAATTTCAAAAAATATGAATAATTTTGCATTCATTAAAAACCTTTGAATATGCAGGCCATCATAAAAATATGCGAAACTTCATGTTCAACAAACTGCAAATTGATCAATATTTTTGCTTAGTGATAAAATGTTCAATAAAACTAAGCTAATAACAATAACTCAGTAGTAAAAAGTAGAGTATTATCTAAAAATAGATAATTATAAAAATTATTTGAACATAAACCATTGTTTTGAGCGCAGTGAAGCGCATTGTATATTTGCATAATTTTTTCATAAATCGATTTTTATGACTGCCAAAGCAATAAAACATAAAGAAACTGCACAAATAGTCATAAATATTATTTGCAATAAACACCAATCAGAGAAATAAGTTCATCAATATTTAAATTTTTATTGTATAAAAGGTGAACAACAACAGAGAAGGATTCATTCTAAATTCAATCATTCGAAGCTTAACAGCAATACTTCTCCACAATACTAAAGGATACTAAAGGAAATTTAGCAAAATGCGTGCTTTCATTGTAGTTTGCTTGTTAGCTGCGGTATACGCCGACAACTTAGGATACAATTATCAACCAGTTGATCACTCGAGCTCAGGACTCTCTTTCGTGCCTGGCGGTGGTGCAGCAACTCAGGATGCTCCCAGTTATGCAGCACCTGCAGCTTCATCAGGATTGCCATCTTATGCTGCACCTGCATTATCATCAGGATCTCCATCCTATGTTGCACCAGCAGCTTCATCAGGAGCACCATCTTATGCTGCTCCTGGCGGTGAATTGCAAAAGGAATTTTTCACCTACTCTGCCAACGATGAAGATTTCCACGATGGTGCCGCATCTGATCAAATTAATAATGCA
Organism: Teleopsis dalmanni; assembly: GCF_002237135.1. Taxonomy (NCBI): domain Eukaryota; kingdom Metazoa; phylum Arthropoda; class Insecta; order Diptera; family Diopsidae; genus Teleopsis; species Teleopsis dalmanni. The sequence continues at coordinate 165,263,433 of NC_051847.1, forward strand.
TTAAAGCAAAGTCTCCGTGTCATTTTCATAAAGGGACCTGAAAATAATGCACTTGAGAATGCCGCACTCAATCTCGCCAAAGCAGGAAGTGACCGTCAAACTGCCATTTATGTGTTACAAAAACAAGCCGACATTGGTGATTTGGCCAATAAACTTAATAACATTAATAACCAAAATAGCCAGAAACCTGAAGTTCACTTCGTCAAATATCGCACCCCTGAGGATGCTGCCAATGCTCAACATGCAATTCAATCGCAATACGACTCATTGGGTGGTCCATCTCACTCTCACCATGGCGGCGTCGCTCCAGTTATTAACTTTGCTTCTCCTGCTACTAGCCATCAAGGCAGTTATGGTGGTGAGGCCAGTGCACCAAGTGGCAGTTATTTACCACCATCTGTACTCCGTAGCTTGCGTCTGTAAGAAGAAACTGCTTTTTTGTTGAAAATCGATCGTTAATCCTGTTGACTAATTTTAGAAAATACTGTTAATAAATGTTGTATAAATAAATTTTAAATTTTGTTTTATTGAATCATTTCGAAATAAAAAAAAATACTCAAAGAAAATTGAATTGTTGAATTAATTGAACTATAGTAATAACAGTAGAGTTTTAGTCACTCATACAGTGTTCGTGTACATATGATGCTTTAAAAGGAAAAATAGTAAGAGAAGATCTTATTTTAATTTATAAGATATCTGAAATCACATTTGGTTCAATAATAGTTGAATAAAGTTACTGAAATCGTTTCTTGTTATCGTAGTATATGAACAAAGAATATTGGTAATAAATGCAGTACTCCGCATCTCACTAAGTCGGAAAATTGTCGATGACGTTTAGGCCCATCTTTGAATGGTATATTTATAAGTAATTGGCATACGTGAAAAAGTACTACTATTGGGAATAGATGCATTTAAATGTTATTTCGGACAACTAAAGTAACTTGAAAATATTTCTATCAAGGCACAAAAATATTTTTGTACTGAACACTAATTGCATCGTCTTTCACATTTGTAAGCCAATTATAGACCCTATTTATTAGATGCGATAATGAATTCAATCATTCGAGTGAAGAATTAAGCAGAATTTATTTTATAAAACATGGAATAACGATACTAACAATTATTAAAATGATCTAATGTATACCCTAATATTATATATTGACAGTTATGAAAATAAGAAGATAATATAACATCAACGAATAACTTTGGATTTTTTTTTTTGGGAGAAATTGTATTAGTGAATACAATAGATTTTATAAAATCAAATAGACGAGGGGGTTTACCGTAATAGGTTGTATTATATTTAGCTCTAATATGTTGATGCAGATAACCTTGATCAATACATATGGATAATGAGACTACGAAGAATATAATAATACGAAGAATCGTACTTGGTTGTGCTACCAAGGAGAATGGTATGTTTAGTTCGTAAGTGGCATCATTATCTTAAGTAATTAAGTTTGATTCGTCAAAGTTTTCTGTGATGCGTATATTATCATCATTGCGGCGAATAAATTTAATAGATCAATAAACTCTCTGTTGAGTTTAATATTCTTGAAAGTAAGAGTAGATAATATTATATGGTATTATTGACTTATTGATCGCAAGCTTTAACCTCTTATTTTTGTTAGTAAGGCGGGCAATGCCTACTGCCCACAATCCGGTACTTCGATTCGCATGAACTAAACATCTCCACCTTATTCTAAGAGAACTTGTCAAACTCCATGGCTACGTTAGTATTACTTGGGGGGTAGGCTCCCTATTGTTCATTTAATACCACCATCGATTTGACCTACGTCTAGGCCCCGCTATTGCTTAAGGTGGCTAGTCTCGTACTTCGACTTTTCTTGATATAACTGCTTACTCCATATGCCTTCTGTCTAGTCCTGCATTCTTTAGCTTCAGAATCGTTCTAGCAAATATTACTATGCGATAACACTTTGCTTCACTTTTTCATTGTTTCTTCTGTCATCGTTCTTGAGGAAAAAATACTACATTGCGTTGTTTTGACTTCTGGTTCATATCTTTAGTTGACTAAGTTATAACATATAAGTTCATATCTTGGATTTTTCTTAACCACTAAATGAATCAGAAGTGATATAAGTTAGCTATTAGAGAAAGAGTGTTGAATATTTAGATCTGCATATGTACATTATGCATATTTAAGAAACATATCGTTTTAAGAAATATAAAGTTTTCTCTAGCCTTCTAAATAAATTATTTTATGTAAGAAATATTTTATTTTACAAAAAATAAAACCCAAAAGTATTTCTGATAGAGTTCGGTGGGATGTATTATTTTTCTTTTGCTGCAAATCTAAGTATTAAAACTTTCTCTTCTTTAAAAGGACTCATCTTCTTATGTTCAGAGATAACAATAAAACTTAAAGTGACTAAAAACTAATTAAATAAAAATACGAATATATATTAAGATCACTGTTGATGAGTACTTGGCAATACTCGAAAAAGTGTTGTATGGTCAGCCAAATTTCAATATATTAACCAAATTTTTTTAGTTGCTGCTTCTTCATTACCGTTCGGAACCCTTTTAGTTTTCTTTTTGCCATGAGACGCGTCACATTCGACAAAAAAATCTATCTTAAAATTTAATTTATAAATTTTGGTTCCTCTCTCTCTCTCTCTCTCTCACACACTCTCTCTTTCTTTTTCATTCTTCGTAACATAATATTAATAATTAATTAGTTATAGTAATATATATTTTCTAATATGCTCTTGGATTCGCTAATCAAATTCAAGCCCAAAACAGCTAAAAATGTTTGATATTTACTTGAAGAGCTGATCAATGTGGTAAATGTAACAAAAATATTTGGTCCATTTTTAATGACGTATATAAACTATATAACTCTTGGGGTACTAACAAAGTTTGTTACTATTTATAACAGAAAATATTTCCATAGAATTTGCTTTATTTATGTTTGCAGATATTAAAGAACAAAACGGAGTTTCGATTGTGCAAAATGACCGATATAAGTATTGCTTTATAAGGCTATTGAATTTGTGTAGGGTGTTTCGATATGTCTTAGTATACTGCTTTAAGGGCAAGTATATATATAAATAACTAATGAAAATTTAAACTACGTTAGATAACATTATTAACTTAATAATTAAAATGTAAATCCGTTCGTTGCTAAGGTTAGACCAACTATTAACAGTAAAATTTATGATGCATCAAAAGCGCTGCGAGCAACAGCAACAGCAACGACAACAACAACGACGGCGACGGCGACGATGGCAACAACGACGATGACGATGACGGCGACAATGGTTCAATTGGTATTCAAGAGTTATGCTGATATGGATACTGTGACAATAGAAGTAATTTTGAATACCGAGCCAAGATACAAGTAAAGCAAGATCATTGGTACTCCAAGAGCACCCACAACACTAAAAACGATAATAAAAATTTGCATAAATAAAACGAAAAACATTTTTTTAGTTTCGAGCGGTCTGTGCATTTTTGTCATTTTTCTGATAAAATTAATATTAATAGAAAAAATACTTAGCGAACAAAAGAAGAAAGAAACCGAAAAATATAGTAAATGCAAAATACGAAAAAAATGGTAATTTTCGGTACAATGAAAAAGAAGAAAAATGAAATCATTGCTTGGATGGACCATCGAATAATAGGAGGAAGTTGACGCATAATTCTAATTTATGGGGAAACTAAACTTGAATATTATCATAAAGATGAATAATGGCAAATTGAATATTTGCGAAAATGTGCAGATTTAAGTATAAAATCACGCTCTTGAATATGCAATTCATATAACGATTTTATCTATCCTCATAACAACACTTACAAGGATTCAAAATCAAAAATTAAGATGCGTACATTTATTGTAAGTGGAAAAAAATTAAAAAAAATGAAATATAAGTAAAAATTAATTTTAAATTAAATTTTTGAATAGATTTTGTGTTTGGTGGCAGCAGCTTGTGCTGATAAACTTGGATATAACTATCGTCCTGTTGCACATTCTGATAATGGCCTCTCATTCCAACCTGGTGCTGATAGCTATAATGGCGGTGCAGCCACTAATGATGCACCTTCATATGCTCCACAAGGTGGTGAATTAGAAAAAGAGTTCTATTCTTTCTCTGCTAATGATGAAGACTTCAATGAACCAGCTGGATCATCTCCTGTGTCAAGCTCTTTGAAACGTGGTCTTCGTGTTATTTTCATTAAGGGTCCCGAAAACAATGGTCTCGAAAATGCTGCTCTCAATTTGGCTAAACAAGCTGCTGAACAGCAGACCGCTATCTACGTTCTCCATAAACAAGCTGATATTGGCGATTTGGCCAATAAACTTAATGCTGCTCGCAATGATAATAACCAAAAACCAGAAGTACACTTTGTCAAATATCGCACACCAGAAGATGCTGCCAATGCTCAACACGCTATCCAATCTCAATACGACTCATTGGGTGGTTCTTCTCAGTCTCATAATGGCGGTGTTGCTCCAGTAATTAATTTCGCTTCTCAGGCTCCAGTTGCCTCAAACAGTCCAGCCTCGTATGGTGGCAGCGCTTCTGCACCAAGTGCATCTTACTTGCCTGCATCAATTCTCCGTCGTTTCCGTCTTTAAGGAAACTTATTTGGAAGATTTCTATTTTTTAATGCTGTTGATATTGTTTAATGTTTGTTATGTTTTTTTTTGTAAATAATTTTAATAAATACCATAAAAGATAAATTTAAATTTTTAAAAGAATAATATCTTATTTTAATACATTTAAACTATTTTTTGATGTCTATATTTATTAATCCCAGTTCTATGCAAAATGGTTCTATTTAAAATATTTCCAAATGTTTTTGATTTGATGTTTAACAATTTCTAAGAGAAATTTACTATTCTCTCTATGTTCTTCACTATTTTGTATCTAGAATGCAGATGTGGCTAAAATGAAGCCAACGTCGCTTTCACTATTTGCAAATGAAACCTACATCTTCTTCCCAGAGAAGAAAGTTAATCGCTTCATGGGGAGTCTCCCATAAACCATATAGTCGAAGTTACATTCTTTTTCAATAATTGGTAAAAAAGCTTAAATCCAAAGACAAATGAGAGGATGGGATGAATACATTAAACACTATCAAAATTCAAGAAGGTTAAAAATTGGCGACAATTGATTACCTAAGTTTGAATCTTGATGACCGTTTTTAATAGAACGTTGCGATCACTTCATCTGCTTTATATTCCGACAAAACGGCCGCAGTTGGAACAGTGTCTCCGACTCCCTAGTATATTAATTAGTAGATGGACTACTAAAGTACACCCTTCTTGGAGAGACCACTTTCGCTTTATTTCGGGGAGGGTCTCTTTGTATTGGCGTTGCAAGTCATGCTCTTTTTATTTATATTCTCTACTTTTTTTTTTTAGATCTTCACTTTTTCACCGCATTTTTTGGTGTCTTCCCTATTTATTACTATAGTTTCTACATCTCCTTTCTAGGTCTAGGAAAAAGAGAAATTATAATTTAAATTTGGTCACTGTGGCGGTGATTTCAATGCCTCGTCACTTTGGGCAAAACAGTGCTGTTCAGTAAAATATGTCGGAATTTGTACTTATTAGGAATAAATATAAATAAATAACCTTTAAATTTAGGCACAGAAAAAAGAGTGCCGAAATAGTAGTGAAGTTAAGCAATTGACAATTGTAAAACATATCTTAAGGTCTTGACCAAAAAGTGGCTAAAATTGCTGTGAGCATTCGTCAAATGACTGCTTGTATAATATGCCTGTTTGAAACCAATACCCGAGGTTATTTATAGTAAATTAAAAATTTGAATTAAATGTAAATTTGTGTTATAGTTTAAATATTTAAAATTGATACCCATAACTTCGGTTATTACAATCAAACTTTAGTTGAATAAAAATTAGTTTAAATTAAAACTGCTCTTTAACCAAAAACCGATTTATAAAAGGCTATTGAACCAAAAGGTTAACTTAAAGTCTTGCTGGAGAGCAACAAGCAGTGAACTACGGCATGCATAAGGACACTGTACTCGAGTAGCTAAGTGTAATCTTTCAAAGGGTACCAAGCCAATGTGTTGATATTCAATGATTTCACCTGTGTGCATATTTGCACCAAACAACCAAAGCATTTACTCCACTGGAGGGATGTTAGTACTATACACAGACGACGTACACTGCAGCTTCAAATGGATGCTGGATGAAGTGAATGTAAAAATTAAATAGCTCAAGCGTTTGGTTTTTTGTCGTAGTTAGGAAGCAAGTTGGGGTTTATGCCTGCCTCTTAGATTTCAAACAATGCTCAGATTTTGTTGACTTTAGTTTCAAAGCTTCCTCTGACATGACTCGTTTGTCGTTTTCATCTTTCTTCTTTAAGTTATTTTAGTTATTTCTGACATATTTTTTTCCCTTTGCTGGTAGAAGACCGTGGTACAAGAGCAGTTACTGTAGTCAACTCCACACCAAGGTTAAGATAAATACGAAAGATATTGAAATTTATATGCATGCAACTACGAGTACACTAGAAACACAGCAACTAACATGTTGTGTGGGCGTTGAGCAGTGGGTGGGTAAATTGTTTTGATGCTCACATATTCGTACATTGAAAGGTTTATGCAGTGTACCAGCAATTTACGTGCTTATGTGTTTAAATGATAGAATTTTTTATTTACTCCGAAGATCCAGTGAAAAATATATAATGTGTACGCGTCTTATGGGTGATATATTAACGGAGTACTACGGAGTACGGAGCTTACTTCCGATTTAACGAATTTGAGTTGTTTTAAACTGTTAAACTTACAATTAATAAAATAAATTAAATAAGTGGAAAGCTAAGTTTTCAGTAGAGCGTTTAATTTAGAGTTAATTACCCAAACATATTTTATGTTTCGTATTAAGAAACACTTCAAGTGTTCACATTTATTTATTAACATCATTTTTGGCAATAAATTTATACTTTGGTCTTTAAATTTACGTTAATTGTTATTAATAAATAAAAGTATTTAACAAGAAATTGTTTTCTTTTGGATATTTTAAATTAAGTTCAACTAAATATGGCACAAAAATAAAATATAATCAGTAAATAAAGGAAATAATTTTAATCTTTAACTAATTAACTATTTGATGATATAATATTTATAAATAAATATGCAAACGTAAAAATGCTTACGGATAGCATTTTTTCATTAAAACTGTTTCCGGTTTAATTAAATTTAAAGAACAAAAATATTTGAAATATCTACTTAGACAAAAAATAAGTCAGTAATTAAATCCAAACAAAAAGGAAAAAAGTTTATTTTTCCAACTTTTCTATCACAAACATGGAGTGGTCCCTAAAACTTTTATCCTTTTTCGAAATCTTTTTTTATTATTTTTTTTTATTTTATATTATTTTTGAATGCCGTTATTTAAACCAGCTCGGAAAAAGTTTTGGCGTCTTATTATTTGTTCGCTGCCTTAATAAGTCAAAAAGTTAATATAATTTTTTCTTGTTCTTTGTAGTGGGTTTCCTATTAAACTGTCAAAAGTTCAAATTTGTTAAAGGATTTTTATTAATGTTTTGAAGAGAAACAAAATATCTGCGCATTAGAAAAGTTATTTTGATTAAAATAGTGAAATTCATTATAATATTGATAACACAATGACAAAATGTGGATTTCCTGGTGGTTCTATTTGTAGTTTAGTTTATTTAATATCTTCATTAATTTCAACTCAAAATTGTTAAAATAATATATACTTTAGCTATAGCAAAAGTAGGTAGGTAGGTCGGAGTGGCGGCTTTGTTTCCAAAAAGTCCACTTCAGCTTAAATGATGACCCATTGTAGTACCACAGGAATGGCATTTGTATGGACATTAGATTTAAATATATACTAATATTGAAAAGGGTAACGACTTCCTTATTAGGTAAAGGAAAATCAACCTAACAGTTTTATAGAACTATATAAACTTGGCCAGGTTTCTAATATTACAGGATGACAGTCAGATCGGTGAGAAAAGGTGATCCAAAGATTTTTAATCTTTTCCTAGCTAAATCAGGACACTGGCACATAGATGGAGCACGGTCTCCTCCTTAGAGCCGCAATCTCGACAAAAATCATTATATGATAAGAAGTCACTGACTAGTTCGTTTCTTGTCCAAACTATAGCTTAGCAACATATAGATTATTTTAAAAAGGATAAAGACGTTTTGATGTATTCTAAATTAGAGTCTAACGTGTGATGGCAACTCCGCTTCAAAGCGAGTTTGTATCCAAAAAGTGGTCATTCAAGTGTTACCGTCAACGTTTGTGAGTCTTGAGTCCACTATTTCGATGTTGAAACAAAATAAAAGACGTAGGAGTAGTATTAACTCGACTCATGTTTTTCGAAGCAAATAAATTGTCCAGAAGATAGTCATTCAGTTGATACCGTCAGTGTTTGCGAGAGTTGAGTCCACTATTTCAATTGAAATCAAAATAAAAGACAAAGACGTGGGGCTATAAAAAGACGATCACGAAAGTGTTCGCGTCAGTGGTTGCCTGATTTAATTTTAGCACTTTGATCTTGAACCAAAAGTGGAGTCGAAAGAATCATGTCAACACGTTTCTTAATCTTCAAATTTGGGTTCAAAAAACGGTCATGAAAATGTTACCATCGGTGTTTATGAGACTTGGGTTTATCAGTTTGACCATGTGATTCAAGTGACTAAGTAGAGGTGTCAACAAGACTCTTCTACACCGAAGCGAGTTCGTGTACAGAAACTAGCTGCGATGCTATTAGAGTTAGTGTTTGTAATGCAATGGAATTACTTTTCTATAGATAGATAGATTACTGTTTCATAGATCTATCAGTTTGTTGATAGATTATTTTCACACTTTTTGGTTTAGTGAATCCAGAAATTAGTGAAAAAAGACCCTGAAAAAAAAAATAATCAAGATCATGCATCCAATCAAACAGGTAAAAAGCCTTCATTAAAATCAATGAGTAAAAGTAGAAGTTTTTCCAGCAACTATCCACTTAGCTAGATTTATCTTCCTTTAGTATTTAACTCCTTGTCCAATCAAAAATAATTATGTGCAATAAATAATTTTTATTAAATGAAACGATGGAAAGGTATTATGAAAACTTCCTATGAAAACTTGCTACAGACATAGGATTCATAAATTGAATGATCATTGAAATGAATGAATTGTCGCTGTGATCATCAATCAAAAGAGTTTGGACTAGTAGTTCAATTTCAGAAAATTTATTATGTTAAGAGTGAGAGAAAATACAAAGTGTCTGTTCAGATTTTTTCATAAGAGTCGAGGCTATCTAAGGCTTCTCAGTGTTGTGAAAGCAGTGTTGTTCAGTTATAAATGTAAACATTTCTGTGGTTAGAAGCAAGTTATTACAATTTCTGTGTCACTCTGAACAATATGCATTTTCGTCAATACCCAAAAAAAGACAATTTTGACCCCATTAGTTTCTGTATAAGAGGTCTTTAATTTGAATAGAGTAAACAACATTTTTGTATTTCAACTGTAAATATAAATCGTTAATGCATTGAATTAAACCATCAATTCGAATAAAATTGATTAAAAAAAATTAAATAGAAATTTTTACACATAATATAAAATTAATTATTTTCTATGTCCGAAGAAGTTTTAGTGGATTCAGAGAGCATTTTCACTTACTCAGTGGATAATGAGGACACTGCAATTACTATTGAAAACTTGGATAGTGTTTTCATTGAGCAGACGAAAAATTTGCGCTGTTTGATGCAGCGCAGTAATAACCAAAACAGTCTTGAAATTTGTCAAAAATGGATGATTGCATTTCATGCCACACCGAATCGTAAGTCAGCGAAATTAGCAAGGAATTGCCTTAGCGATCTTCTACAAATGCAGCTTCAGAAGCAGGAATGTCTGACGCTACCATTTACCAACTTGGAGAACTGCAACTATGACTTGGAGCAGGTATTGCAAAGAGTGGACTTTTCGAAGCAATCAAAATCAATTTTGAAAAAGGCACCAGAATGTGAAGTGCAAGTCATTCATAAAAATTCAAATTTTATGGAAACTAGTTCTTTGGAAGAACTTGCAGTGAAAAAAAAAAATTCTGAGAATATTCAATTAAAAAAAGATTTGCAGATCTTAGAATTCCGAGTGATGAGAGAATCAAACAGAAACTTAATGTTAAAGGCGAAGCTGAAACAATATGAGACTGCTAACGAAAATTATTTAATGGAATTTGGGGACATGGGAACGATGTTTTTAGATTCCATAAAAAATTTAACGGAGCAAATTGGATCCTACAAAGGGACCCATGTACTTCCAATTAATATGTTTGAAACTCTATTTAAGGAGTTTGCTGATGAGGAATTTACAAAGGTATTGAAAGATTTGGATAAGGATTTCGAAAAAGCATTAAATCGATATTTTAAAGTAGAACTGGAGAAAAGATGCAAGTCAGTCGCAAACGATGCTTGTGAAGTCTACAAAGCTGAAAAGATTGCGGCGAAGGAAAAATATAAAAAACGTTTGCATTTAAAAACATGGGCCCAAAAAATTAATTTCAAAATAATTCAGGTAGAATGTTTTACTGAGGTACGGCAATTTTTGTCATCAATCCAAGATAAAACTGAAAAGGATTTGTCAAAGGCTTTACGAGAATTGGAGGATAAGTATCAAGCAAAAGTTAGCAAACTTTTCTAACTTTGATGTTATATAATGTATTTCTACTTTTGTTTTTTATTAATTTGTACATATATTTGATGGTTGTTTCTATTAACATTAAAAGACTTTTTTTAATTATATTTTATTTATAATTTTTTAAGTTAATGTCTTTAATTTTCAAAAATTTGAATTCCAATTTTTCGGATCTATCACCATAGATTTAAGATTGGGGTCCAAAACCACAAAACCACAAAGTCACGAAACTACAAAATAAGTTTATTAAGTTCTTTTTTCAGGTCTAGTTTATTGAAAATGGGCTTCAATATATCACCTAAGCAGTGATGCAAATTTCAAAGCTTAAAATACGATAGTCACTAAGTAAAACAATGCAAAAAAATTTGATTCGTCAAAGTGTTCCATATTTTCTCGAATTTCTTGATCATTCAATAATCTTCAGTTAATCAAAGAGATTATATTTATTTTAGTCTTTAATCCCTTAACAGTTAGGTTATTACTATCTTTTCCAATATGGGATGAAATCAATAATTTTTTGTATATATTTGAGAGACGTGTCCAAGGATATGATATTTATATGTACCTCTTCCATAAGTAACCTAAAGTGTCACGTGTTTTGATGGTTTGAAGCACATTTTACGTTAGTTTAACATGCAGTGACGATGTAGTATACTTGTTTAATCAAAAGGTCACGCGGGGGGAAAGTTTCGCTGGCTTTACTGATGGCACAGTTTTCTTACCCAATTCTTACCCAATGAAATTATTGGTTGATAAAGTTTTGTAAGATATTGACTGTCTCCCAAACTAGTGTGGAGTTTGGTGTGGTCGACCCTATAACTCGAATGGCTACCTGATTATTTGACATAAGGATTATCATTTCGTGACCATAATCCTTGTTTAATTTATGAGCCATTTACATGCTAGGTCATATCATCGGTAGTGTTCTTGAGTTTGTTCACTTTTTGTACCCCATTCTTTACAGTTAGGTGCAGGTTAGGGACATAAGTACATACCTATAAATTAAAATATATCTCTTATTCACAATAGTGTGACTTTAGAATAGTTTGAATTGCAGTAATCGTTGGATTTTTTGAATGAAAGATATAGTATTGATGTAAAAAATTTATTTATTCAATTTCTCTAATCAAGTAAGATACATAAATTAGTTGTATTTCTTTGTTAGTAAGAAAAAGAAAATATATTGCGGTTTATCATCTTTACTCATTAAATTATCGTGTGGCATCTTACATCACGATCTAACGTTTTCATGTCCAGTAGTGAAACCAGTAGCATTGATACAAATGAGACTGTTGACGGAGATTTGGAATTTGGAAATGATTGTGATCTAAGTAACCAACAGAATATTTCGCTCAAAAGTTCTGAAAAAAGTCGTTCGCTAAAAGAACAGGTTCTATTTTCAGTGGCTGAAAATAGTGCAGGCAGGTATTTTAATGGATCTCATGACTTAGTCAAAAATTCGGTAAGTAAATATTATAACGCCAACAATTTTATTAGAAAATGTGTTCTACTGTATAAGTTCCATGATTATTCTAAAACAGAATCAGGATCTAAGCTCTCATGAGGCAATAATTATGACATCAAATCAAGCAAATAGTAGCACTGCAATGGGTGGGGGTGATGCACCCATATACCCATTCTGTGACAATCAACAGAGTGAACGCTTACCAAGTGTTTATAGCAGTGATACAGACCTTACAGAGCATGGAGATGCAAGTTTGAACTCTAACATTGAACATGATGCTTCTGGAGATTTTAGTAGTGAAATACTTCCGCAGTTATATCTAAAGAAAAACGAAAATGATTGCTTGAACAGTAAGAAAAGAGTATTTATCCCTCTCTCAAGTGAGACTGAATCACTAGGTTTAAATTCAATAAATGATTTAAAGACAGAGCATGATATATTTTGTTTGAATAATGACGCCGACGCGAAAAAACAGAACAAAAAAGAAGAAATCAATTCTACTAAGGCAGATGCAGAAACCGATTCAGATGTAGCCTATAGTAACTTTTTTCGCGATCTTGGCAATTGCTCTACATATTCTTTGATGAATTCATTTGATATGGGAAAAATTACCAAACACTTTGAAGCATTGAGTTCAAATTCAATCAATGAATTAAAAGAGTCAGTTGAATTACACGAATTACTTGAAAATTGCAACGTCGAAGATCGAATATCGCTGGTATGTGATTATTTTAAAAAGAAATTGTCGCCCTTAAATGAAAAAGACCAAGAAGAAAATAGGATTAAGACGGATATGTCTGATAAAGATAAATCAGCTGCAAACGCATGTCTAGGTGATCACGAAAGAAGTGAAATAATGCAAAAAACTAACAGTAAAGAAAAGGAGGATGCTACGAAATCTGACGAACTTCCTTCAGGGTCAAATTCTACAGAAGCATTGAAATTGGATAACACTGAGCAGTCGTTAGGTGAGAATAATATAAAAACTATGATTGACAACGAAGTGTTTCATGAATATACCACCAAGATATTTGACTTAACTGGAAAAAGCGTGACTAATTTTCCGCATAATATTAGGCAGATGTGTTTAATACTTAACTCTGAAGCTGATTTCATGGAAGACGTCATTGCAAATCCAGCAGCAGATGAGGATATAAAAAATTTCTTTTATGAAAAGTCGTTGGACCATGTTCAAAACATTATGGCAAGCTTCTCTCGCAAGTGGGCTTCACAGTAAAGTTTTCTGACTGATTCGATAGATCAGAGATGTTTGAAGACTTTATTTAATATAAGCATGGAATTTGTATAGCCATATCTTTGAAGTTATTAAAATATTTTATAAAGTCATTTTTAAAACAACGAATTCAACTAAATTCAATTTATTATAGTCTTGATACATTCCATTTTAATAAAAAGTGCAATTTTGATGTTTTAAATTATTAATTTCAAAAATTTATTAAAAAGTTCAATTTATAAGAAAGAGAGAGTTTAAGTGAATAGTTCAGCATAAAAGCCTCTTAATACTCAGATAACTTTAAAATAATATTAAATTTAATTTTAATATTAAATATGTTAATATATTTAATACAAAAACATTTTAAATGTTAAATATAAATATATTAAATTTGAATTAAATTTGAGTTGATATATTATTTTATCATTCTGCTAAGAATATTTTTTCAACAAAAAAAGAATTTATTTTCTTTAAAAATTTATTTAGTTATTTTTTTATAGAGAGATTTCGACTACAACAACAAAAATTGTTTTTATATTATTTTATTTAATTGAGTTTTTTGATACCATACAGCTGTTCCGAGTATTGTCAAATACCCATCACCAGTGGCCTTGGAATAATCTTGGAATAATTATATATAAATTTTTGTAAATTTATTAAGACTGCAAGTACTAAGGGTTGAACTTGTGCCCTAAAAATGTAACACTCAGAGTCAGGATACTTGACTTGTATGTTGGAACTTAGAGTTTTTTACTGTTAAAATTTATTAACAAATTCAGTTGCTGTGTTATATTAAGAGTAAATCATAAACCAGTTGTAGAATAATTAAATAATTAATTATATATTTTTTTTTAATTGTACAATTATTCTTTTGTGGAGGTACTATTTTACTGCCTGATTTTATTTCTTTCTAGTATATAGATCCATAGAATCTAGGAACTTAATATGGAGAAATCTCGTATATAATCTCGTAATTAAGAACGTTTTCTTATTATCTGTTTAAAGCAATTTTTTTATATTATATATTACATATTATATAATACGCATTATATATATTATATATTGGCTATAAAAGCTATGTGGCTATCTGGTAGATTTATCTCTTGAAAGTGTGACCGAAGTAATTTTCAATAACACCATATATTATAATGAAAGACGGCCGATACAGTTTGCTCCATCCGTTTCCTAACTATGACATGACAATGGCAGATATATGAGTCTTTGTATCTGCTGGCAATAAACTTTCTTTTAGCAATGAGACATTTTTATTATTAAAAACCAGAAACCATTAATACCTAAATATATTTATTGTACTTTTTATAAATTTTATAAGTTCATAATTTATATAAATTTAATTTCGAAGGCTTTTATCAATTTTAGCACATTCTAGGGCTGTAAAACTTTCTTGAAGGCATAATAATATCACCTAAGTGGTTGTAATGAACCTTTCTTTTGGTTCGTATAAAGCTGGGGTTGAACTCAGCCGTCCCCAAGGTCCACACAAGAAATTTATTTAATGAAACCCTGTCACTTCTGATTGCTCCTAACTTCTTAGCTGCAAATAACTTGGATCGAATATCACAGACGCAATGGAATCACTGACAGAAATAGACACGATATAATACCAGTACACGTGACTATTAAAGCTACGTGAGTGGTATTACAGGTCGCCGATCACACGCCCTTCCCTGTTCACTGTTAAAGCGCCCAGGGGCCGGAGACGTTAGGTTACTATTAAAGCTACCTATCGCTTCCGACACTATGGTATAGACTCACGTGACTGTTAAAGCTACGTGAGTTATACCCCGTACAACCGAGATTCAGATACTATTGAAGCCCTGAATCCTGCTTACCTATATCTACCAGTCGTGCCGCTGTATATATTAACAATTCTTTAATTTACTTCTTTAATAAATCAACAACCTCAGTTCTTTGTGTATATTTTTTAGTTTTAAAATAAAATTTAAATTTTCACAGATTAGTAGTATTTTGCTATAAGTTATTTATTAACAATTCTTTAGTTTAATTTCTTAGTAAATCAACAACATTAGTTCTTTGCGTATATTTCTTAGTTTTAAAATAAAATTTAAATTCTCACAGATTTGTAGCAATTTACTATAAATTATATATTAACAATTCTTTAAATTCTCACAGATTTGTAGCAATTTACTATAAATTATATATTAACAATTCTTTAATTAAATTCTTTAATAAATCAACAACATTAGTTCTTTGCGTATATTTCTTAGTTTTAAAATAAAATTTAAATTCTCACCAATTAGTAGCAATTTACTATAAATTATATATTAACAATTCTTTAAATTCTCACAGATAAGTAGCAATTTTCTATAAATTATATATTAACATTTCTTTAATTTAATTCTTTAATAAATCAACAACCTCAGCTCTTTGTGTATATTTCTTAGCTTTAAAGTAAAATTTAAATTTTCACAGATTAGTAACAATTTGCTATAAGTTATATATTAACACGGTAATCTCTGCTGATGAATCCAACACCACAATTTTTCTCGTACCCTTAGTCGCCGAACAAAACAAAAAAGACCCCACTTCTTCCTGCTGCACGCACTTTTATACCATCAACGATCAACGGAGCCAGCTGTAAGTACGTTAAAGTTCAACGACCGTTGATCGAAGCTCGTTAACTGATCCCTCTGCAATGCACCAGTGACAGTCCAGCTTTAGGGCGAATTCCATATTTTACTCTTGTGGAAGCTGGAACTTGTTTTTTTTTTTTCTTTACGATTTGACCTAGTTCCACAACTTTGCACCAAAGCTTTCTTAGTTTGACAGTTCTGTTTTGATCTCGTTTGTTGTTTATTCTTTTTTTTTAACAATGTGTTGTGCCAGTCGAAATGTTTTTAAAGCGTGGCTCTTTTTTTCCTTCTAAAAAAAACAAATTATAAACAAATAATTACGAGTACAATTGATAAAACAATCAATTTTAGAAGAAAAATCTGTGAATCATAATGCATATTAATTCCATTGCTGGATGTCTGTTGTTGTGGGGTGGCCCGTTGTGTTTTTGGTGTGGCGTGTATTGCGGGAGGCTGCGGTGAGTTGGTTAAGTTAATGTGCTTATCCGTACTTAACAATTCCCTTCTTTATTGCAGGAACCGTCGATTATATGTATTCAAGTGAGTGTTTCTTTTATTGTGTAGGCAGCTATACCCACGATGTTGTAACGATCAAATTTTTGGTTGACAAAATTTTGGCCGTTACATGGTGAAGCCATTGTCTGCCAGGCGTTAGACCTTCACAAATAATATGTATTTCCAGCTTTTATTTATCCATTCTACAGAAAAACTACAGACATCAGTACCGGAGAGCCCTAACTTATCTATGTGACACTGCGGGTTGCGGTATTCATTGAAGTAACCTGATTAAATCAATAACACAAGAATAGATATTAATTCTAGATTAATCTTTTGTTTAATCTATAGATCAAGCAAGGATGAATTGCTGGTGATGAGGATGAAAATAAAAAATAAACAAAATCTTTACATATTGATAATGTAAACAGAAAGCATATTTAATAATTTTTAATCGTAATGGTAAGCATTTTAAAAATTTGTCACCTAAACTATGTTGATCCAGCAATTACCGCAGAGATCTGATAAGTAGTACAGTGCAACATACAATATTTGTCGCCTTTATATTCAGGTAGAATGAAAATGACATATGACATTAGATAAAAAAAAATTTTATGGGATTAGAATGATTTGGAAAGTGTATTATATGACGTTGGATAAAAGGAGAATTCATCATTAAACTTCCAAAAACAGTTCTTTGATCAGATAGGTGAACAGTAACCCGTGAAAATCAACCAAAGCTAGTAACGATACAATATCTATATCGAAAAAGGTATACTATTTCTATTTTGGAAACCCACGGTATAATATTCATAATGATTTCTTTTGATTTAGTTAAGTTAAAATTGAGTAGTCGAATAGAGTTGAATAAAATCATTTATATTTACTTTGCTGAGAAGAAAAAAAATATGCATATGTCATCGAATTGATTTTATAGATTTTTTATTATTGAATATAAAATGTAACACAGCTTCAATATATTTGATTGAGTATCAAGTTGACTAATTAATGTAATGTGTTCTACGAGTGACCAAATTAATTCACAAACCAGTATCAGCCTCGTAAAGCAGTGGCAGATGGGCTCATAAATTAAAAATCTCGCATAAAACAAACTCGATTATGTGTGGAAATAAGTGCTAAATCAACGAAACGAGCCTAAATCATGGAAGATGGGCAGTTTTATCTCATTTAAATTAGGTGCGTATAGAAAACAAAAAGTTTCAATGACAAATTCATAAACAAAATGCAATTTGGAGCTTATAGGTTTTAAGGTGTTTCTTTTTTTTTTTTTTTGAATTTTCCGTAGCCATTAATTTGGAGTAGTTTTCTTGCATCTTTAAATGACTTTATTTGCTTAAGTGTTGACTGCATAAAAATTGAACTAGAGATTCTGAGATCATATATAAATAGTCCAACGTTCAATAAAAATATAAACATTCGATTTAATTTGTCAATCAGAGCGTGTCTTGTCGGCTTTTATTAAAAAAAATAAATAAAATGCGTGCAATAATTGTAAGTGCTTTAATCTACAAAAAAAAATATCCTTTGTATAAGGAACATAAAAAATAAATAAAAAGAACAAGTCCTCGACATTTGATTTAAAAGGACAAAAAGGAACTCCAATAAATAAAATAAAATCAAAAATATCAAATGTCCTTAAATACAATACATGTGTAGTGTGAAGTGTAATATTTTTAATATTATAAGGAACAATAGTGTAGTGAGATCTATTGTTATAATCCTGGAAAGAGGAAAAACTTGATAGAATTTCAAATCATAACTTGTCAATAAAATTAAATAATAAAACTTTTATTATAAATAAAATAGAATAATAAATATATATTTGCATATATATATATGTACATGTATATATTTATACATATATTTCATTAATGTATATCTAATATTTTAAAAATATTAAAAAATTCTTAAAATTCTTAGTGTTCCCAATTTTTTAAAATTAAATGAATTTTAATTTTGTTTATATATTTGTTAATCAAAGAATATATATAAGTTATAAATCACATAATATATTAGAAATAGTAATCCTTTTCTTATTCATATAAATTAAAGTTTCTCATATTATTCTTCAATATACCTTACAGATTTTATGTTTGTTAGCAGTTGCCTGTGCGGATAAATTAGGTTATAATTACCAGCCTGTAGCGCATTCAGAACAAGGTCTCTCGTTCGTTCCAGGTGCCAGTGGACATGAAATACGTGGCGAAGCTCTACTATCACAATCACAAAGTTCATCTTCTCAACATGCATCAGCACAACAATCATTAGTTCAACAAGCTCCCATACAACAGGCATCCATACAACAAGCACCTATACAACAGACATCATCTCAAGTGTCCCAGCCTGCACCATTAATTGAAGAATATGAAAAAGAATTTTATAGTTATTCTGCTCCGGAAGAAGAATTTGATGATGGTGCATCTAATCAAAGAAGTAGTAATTCTTTGAAAAGAAACTTACGTGTTTTATTCATAAGAACACCAGAAAATCAAGGACTTGCAAATGCTGCCCTATCCTTAGCCAGACAAGCTACTGATGAAAGAACTGCAATTTATGTCCTTACCAAACAAGCTGACGTTGGTAATTTAGCTAAACAACTTGAGAATCAAAAGTCACAATCAAGAAGTATACCTGAAGTACACTTCGTTAAATACCGCACACCACAAGATGCCGCTCACGCTCAGCAGGCCATACAGTCGCAGTACAACTCTCTGCCTGGTGCTTCACACAGCGACCAAGGAACCGCTAATGTTTTGAATTTTGCTTCGAAAGCCACTGGCCCAGCTACTAACACTGCCCCAGCTAGTCCTCATGCGCAATATCTACCAGCAAACCCGGTGCCAAGTCAACAGTACTTACCATCTAGTTTGCGAAGATTGCGTTTATAAAACTTTCGAATTATTACCACATTAATTATTAATAATCTTGGTTTAGGTTGTTGTTTGTTGACTAGTTTATATTAAAGCGAAAGCGAAAGCAAAAACAAATTACAAATTCAATTAAAATTGTACTTTCTGGTATTTGTGTGGACAAAAGGATAACAGTTCCGAGCAAATTTACTCGCGTAATTGAACATCCCAACTGTAGTGCCGGCCCGAGCGCAATTTGTATCTGTGTATGCGAAGATTGCAGCAAATTAAAAGCTTTTAAATTTTCTTTGGGAAAGTTTTTGCTTGAGTTAGTGCTGCTGGCAAAAGTTTTACTATTACAATGAAGGGTATCCTGCAAGGTTAGCATTAATGCCGGATTATAATATTTAAACTTTTAATAGTGATGATTTGTTCAAACAATGCTCGCCACTTAGTGAAACACTTTTGCATACAAGAACAAAAGGATTCGCTTAGAGAAAGTGTTTGGAGAAATGTTTGCACTGACTTTTCGCGATCCTGAATTTATTTTTGACTTTAAACCTTACAGGAATCAAATGTTCGTTAAATAAGACTGCAAAATTTACTTCAGAAGTCTTACATAAATCATTACTTCGAGGGTCATTATTAAGTCACAACTTCCTCATTTTTGTATAATAATTTTGTTACTTAAATGAAGGCATGAAAATCAAAGGGACAATAGCCAATAATAATATTAATTTTTTTTTAATAGAAAGTTACTCACTAGAAATCCATTAAACCCGACCTACAAATATTTGTAAATACTCGTAATTATACTTATATTATATTATTGACTATCTATGGCAAACTGAACTATGATTATGACAGAATAATTTAATTTCCAGTAACCGAAGCTTAAATATTTTAAAATGATATTAAGTAACTTAAATTAGGAAATTAGTGGAATCATATACAGCATACAGCAGAAAGTTGAATATCAACAGCATATTCATAGAGCCCTAGCTGTAGGGTTGTTGATTGCGCTTAATAGAATTGATTTCTTTAATCTTATATAATAAATTTAAAAGAAGATATTACCAAACAAATCTAAATACATTTTTCGTCTATGCACAATAAAATAATAATGTTTTTAGACCACTTCTTTGATTTTAATATAAATTTTAGTAGAGAGCTCACGAACAATAGTAAACTACAACAACAAAAAATATTTCAATTTTTATAAAATTATTATTATTTTATAAAAATAATTGTTGTTGTTCATTACTATTTGGAACCTCTCTATTAAATACCACAGTTTCTGTTAAAGTTAAAAGTAAGTTTAGTTAGGTTCAAGTATCGTTAATTTAAAGACGTCAGAGCAGTAGGGGATTTGGGTATATCATGTAATATACCTCCAGCTCAAAAAGTACACGGATTTTGTTAATAAAATACAAATTTCAATTTTATTCCAAATTTATTTTATCTCCTTCAAAATATGCTCCTTCTGAAGCGATACACATATGCCAACGCTTAACCCAATCTTCCATACACTTTTTGTAGGCCCGTGAAGGTATGGCTTTTAGTTCCTTCGGCGACCACGAAGGGACAATTTGAGTTTCGGGAACAGAAAAAATTCACGCGGCGCCAGATCTAGCGAATATGGTGCCTAAGCGATGACAGTGGTGCCGTGTTTGATCAAAAAATCGCGTACAACAAGAATTTTCCATAGTAAAAATCGCTAAATGCACTTGAGGTAGTCTCACATTAACAGCTGTTGTAAACAAACTCATTGACAGATGGTACCATATGTCAAGAAAGAGTGTACCAACATAACAAAAAAAAAATTTGAAAAAGGTCTATTACTTAAGAAGTATTTAACAAACAACAAAATCCGGACACTTTTTGAGCAGAAGGTACTTTATTCATTGACGAAAGATATTACTAATAATCTGTGTCTCCGTTGTATAAGTTGTAATCCTATCTCTTTGTGATCGATGTTGACAGTGTTTTTTAAAATATTTTTGGTAAATAGATTAATACTAGAAACACAGAAATATATTTTTATAAAATATATTT
>NC_051847.1:165284919-165388414 GCF_002237135.1 Teleopsis dalmanni
AACTATAAGTTCCTCATTGACTTGTAAACCCAACGTAAGTCCTAACAAAATGGCTTGGATGTAGTCATCACAGCTGACGTCATTATTTCTATAAACAAGCTCTTTTGTTCGTTCTTTAATATAATTAAAAAATTTTTATTCGAGTACAGTTTTTTTATCAATATTTTTTATATGACTCAATGAATGTACTTATTTATTTATGGTATTATAAAAGTAAAACTTCTTTCGTAGATAAACTGAAAAATAAATTATTTTAAAAAAATTTGATTTTTGATTTTTTACAAGCAAATAATAAATACTTCACTATTATGTTATGTTTCAGTTATGTTTATTAAAAATTTTTTATCTGAAACAAGATTTTTTATCTATGATTGGTGGTGCAGTGTAGTAAACTTCTTAACAATGATTTAAAAATGATTTAAAAAAGATTGTTTTTATTTCGTTGTATTTTACAATTTTTACGATTCATGAAATCATAAATTTATCAAAAAATTAATCTTTTTATTATGACTTTAAGTATCTTATTTTCACTATTACACACTGCTTTGTCTCTCAAAAAACTACTTAAAGAAATATGAAAAACATATTAAAACATTGTGTTTTTTTCTTCTTGGATTGAACGAACATCATCTGCAACTTCAGATTTCATGATGCTGTGATGCTGTGAAGACGTATGAAGTGTGCAAGATGAATATTTTAAAAATGAAAAATGAAGATGAGCAGAAAATACTAGGCGCTCATCTGTTGAGCATAGTAACTTTTTGAAGTCATATCCATTTTTAATGCTACAAAGCAGTACGTGCATACCTATCTGTATATCTGTGTATCTGTCTGTCTGTTTGTTTGTCTGTTGTAACGTACAAATCTATCTAGATATGCACTTAAATTTATGTATGCATAAGTGCTTCCATGTGCAGATGTACGTGAAAAGAGCTTCTGCATTCGTTCGGTTGCTTTTGTCGTTGTGTTGTAGTACGAAAATGCCAGTTTAGAGCGAAGTTTTTGTCATACCATGGTATGGCATGGCATGGCATGGCATGGCATGGCATGGCATGGCATAATTGTATTTAGCAGCTTTGTATGTATGCACATTTGTAAATTTGTATATAGATACATTTTGCATATTCTTGAATTTGTATACATATATTTTGTATAAAGACTTAAATTGTTGCAAAATTAAAAGACAACACGTTATGCCAACTTGTTATTGCATTAACATAAAGTAACGAACCCTTATTTAAAGCAAAGTATTTACTCTATTCATAGCTTTAATACTCGTTTCCATCCCCGGGAAGACTTTGAAGTGCTCCTTAAATGAATTTGTTCTCGTTTCGTTAGCTGTTTGGCTGTGTCTGCGTTAAAACCGCGTAAAGATTTCTTACTTAAGATATTCATGACCATACTTGGCGACTTGTATCTTGCGGCTTATATTTGGTAGCTTTGTTGGTACGAGTCGAGTATCTCTAGCCATGCACATATGTGTGCATAAATCTTTTTCTAGTAATGGATTTTATCTTTTAAATTCATATTAACTCTTAGTTCTGTTCTCCCAGTTCTGGGGGCATCGTCCATTCAAGTTTTCCATTGTATGTGTTTTTAAGCGATTTGTGCTTTTATAGTGATTCGTTGAAGCTTACTCTTTTTTACACTGTTTGTTTACTTTATTAAAAAATTTATTTTTCTTTTACTTTATTTCAAAATATAATAGATAACGTGTGTAAATGTTATGAACCAACAACCAACAACCATCATTTGTATATTTATACTGTTTTCCTTTTGTATAAAATTTGTACTAAATTTGCTTTGTATGTGAAAAAAAGATAAATAAAAAAGAAAAAAAAAAGAATCCATTCTTATTTTAGATAAACATTATTTTAACTTTTTATAAAAAATTGAATTTCTTTAAATTAAAATATGCAAACATTTTATTTTTAATTGGTCTGTACAGTTTTATGAGATGCTTTAAGAAAAATACTGCTTAATTTATGGCGTTTTTGGTTGGGAAAGCTAGATTCAATATAGATTTACACCCGAACTGTTGAATTTTGTTGCCCAATTGAACGTTTTTAGAGTGATCTAACATATTAATAGTTGTTTTACTAGGCATTTATATTTTTCATAAATAAATATGTCAAATAAAATTACACGTTACATGTCAAGTAATACAAAACAGCTGTGAATTTCAGGTTATACTTGCTATTCTGACAAAATATCTACTGTTGTAAATTAAGCTCGATTGTTAGACATTTCTCTCGATATTTACCAGTCGAATGAATACTGCATTAAATGTGAATCTGGATTGAAACAGTTACACCAGGGTGTATTTCACAAGGGTCTAAGTCCCATAGAGATGTAAAAGAGGCAATTGGCTGTTAAAGAGAAGAATTTGAAATTAGACTTTTAGGTAACTTGATCTTGTTAACTTTAGAGCATTAGTGACAAGATATCCCGATTTTAACGGAACAGTCCTGTTTTTGATATGTTATCGCATCGTTGGGTAAACGTTCCTTCAATGCATAGGTTCATTACAGGCTTTTTAATATTGTGTTTTCAGAAACAGTCACTATATATACCTTTCTTACTTTTATTTCAATTTGGCAGTTTTCAGTAGATTCATGTTCCATAAAGTATGTTAATAGTTCTTGCTGGTACACTGACATTGCGATAGTTTTTTACAGCTGTTCTCTGTGATCTGCTTCTACTTCATAATTATCTAAAAGTTATTATTTAGTTTTACATGTTATATGTAGCAACCTATATAGCCTCGAACGCCTCATTGATCTTCATGTATGGGTGCTGTTTGATAAATCTGTGACTTTAAATTAAAGATATTTTAATATATATTTTGAAATTAAAAATTTTTTGCTGAACAAAACAGCGTCTTTTTAGAGCATAGTTTTCTTTAAGTTCTATACATTGATATTTTAATCCCATTCTATAATAAGTTTACTTAAGGGCCTCAAAATAAACGTTTGTTTCCGTAATCGTCTTTTCATTTGATTCAAATTTCTTACTATCATACCATTAAAGTTTGGTAACAAGAAATAGTCGCAGAGGGCTCAATATAGATAATGTGATTGATGAAGTATTAGTTTATCCTCCAACTTATAAGATCCCGGCATCCGTGGATTGTGCTGATAGAAGTTTGAGATTGCCTGATTTCAAAAACAGTTCAGATGATGTAGTTTGTTTGAAATTTTATAGTAGCTTATTAAAGGATGAGTGACTTCCCAGGTAGTAACTTAGTTTAACAGTACAACGACAAAAAGTCACTATTGTTAAACTCACCCTGAACAGTGATAGGTAGCTTTTAGTAAAGTTTTTGAGAATAATTTTTCTCAAGCTGCCATAAATGTACTTTTGGATTATGTCCTCAATTCTATAGACTTAGTCATTGTTAACCTGTACAAAAGCTTTTGTGTGTGGGCATTCGTCATTTTTAAAGCAAAGCAGTCTGTTCGCACGTCTTAAAAAATATCTGTCATCATTTAAATAAGATACATGTCAGTTTTGACTTTCTTTCAGTTACAAATATATCAAAATATGAAAAGAACACTGTTGCTTGTTTCTGTTTCAGCTGACCTACTTTAATATATATATGCAAATGTATATAGTTTATCATGAAATCTAAACCAAAGAAACAAAAATTATATTTCAATGTAAAATATTTTTGATTAAAATTATGTTTTGTGCATTCATAGAGCTAATTTTTTTCTATAAAAAGAAAATGGCAATATAATCGTGATGCTAATCATATATGGTTTAGATTTTTATTCAAGAATATATTACACTTATATGTGCACTACAAAAGTTCAATATGAAACCATATAAATAGATTTCGCCAACTTTTTTGCTTAAATTCGATTTCGTGCAGAATAATTTTATTCGTAATATTTCTTAGACCTACTACATTTCATTTTCAGCAAGTTTTCTTGAATGTATTAGGTTGTCTAAATTTTTTCAAAAAAAAAAAACAGTACACTTCTGCAGTACGATTTAAAAGGGTTTATTACCATAAAACGTCCTTTTTTCATAAGTTAGCCAGTTAGTTGGTACTCCATTATAATAGCTCCAGTACTAACAATCAGTAACTTATTACTGTTATCTGTTCGTTTTAGTGTACTTAAAAATATTGAAGTATTGAAGAAATATTGAAGTACTCCAAAAAGTTAATGGAGCCGTTCTTGATCTTGAGCGTCGCAGAAGAGTGGTTTCGGGATATTGTCTGGGCTGTTCCTTAAATCAGTTATTTTCGTACAATTCGACTTGACTCTGATCGTGCTGTTGAACTCATTTTATTATTACTAAATTAATTATTATCGTACTCGACACCTTTAAATTAATCTCGTTGTTTAATATAATTGTAGTAATACTTTAATATTATTATATTATTAATATTTACTTAATGTTAAATATTAAATATTATTATTAATTATTAAAAATTAAATGATTATATAATATTAGTGTGAGCGAAACTGAAATGAATAAATAAAATAAAATACTTTAGATTCAGTTATGTCAGTACACTGATTTTATACTCCCAGTAGTTAATACTTAAGTCTGGGCTATCTGGAAAATGTTTCTACCTATTCTCATAAATCTTATTAATTCTTTCACTTCTCTTTATTCCTTTTTATGATGCCCACAAATTTGTGTTCATTTAATGATATTTCTATTGAAGTTATATAAACGTACATATAATGAGAGCATTAACCTTAACATTATGCTCTATTTTTATATGGAGTGATGTTATATTTAATCTAAACTCCAATGCTATGCAAAGGCAGGTGTTAAAGTGTTCCAGAATAATTCTGATTTTCAGTTTAAACTTATCTAAAGTTATCACTGTTTGATAATTCTCTTTCAGTTTACCCTCCCTACTGAAAATTTGTTTACAATGCAATCCAAAACATGTCTAAATAAAAGTATCAAAAATCTGGCCCTGGTCAGGCGTTGTTGTGAGATTCCTTAAAAACACCTTCATTGATTGGGAGCTGATAAGCAAACTTAAATCGCTTATATCAAGATTTTTATTGTATAATAATCGAATCAGTTTTCTTATTTGTAGTACAAACTAGGTATATATATACCATCTATATATAGTCTATATTCCACCTAATGTAAATGGAATAGTTGAACGTTGAAGAATTATAACGACTAATTTTCCAATAGAAGAGTCGGACAATAATAAAATATAACAATAAAAATTTGTTTTTAATTAATGGAACTATTTTTGGCTGACCATGCTTTCAGTATTGCTAAAAATTCATATTATCACTGATCTTTGGCAATACTCGAAACAACTGAATAGACAGCCAAATTAATTAATTAAAAATAAAATTCATTACAGTTTGACCTTCCTATTTAAAAAATAGTTTCTTTCATCATAATTGACTTAAAAATTAAGTTTAATTAAAAATTTTGGTTAGGTTTGGATGCAATCGAATAATTTGGCAGATATATGCGCTGTATCTGATGTATGTTGTTATGAAGCCCCAACGCTCTGTTCATACCTCCAATTTCAGTTATTAGTGTGTAGTTACTACTTAAATAGACGATCATTTAATTTTGATGATAATATATTCTGTTTAAAAAAATAAATAAAAATATTGTTAAGCTTCTTTTCTTTTTTTGTAACTTAAAAAATTATAACGATTGTATAGACTTCTCAAACACAACAACCTTAGCGTGAAGAACAGAAAACTGATCTATAGCCAGATAATTAGACCAGCATTACTTTATGGGTGTGTCGCGTATAGCAAAGCTGCGGACTCTACTATACAAAAGGTACAAGTCGCTCAAAGTCAGGCTCCCCGAAGACTTTTCAAAGTGCCTTGGTACATCCGCACAAACGACATGCTAAGAGACCTTAGAATAGACCCGATCAAAAAATACATAAGGAACAGAGCCCTGAACTTATATGCGAAAATTGAGAGTCTATCCTACTTACCACTATCTAATCTTAGAGTAATCAGTCTCCGCACGGGGAGGTACGCAGATCTTAGATCAATCACTGAATAATCATGAAGCTTATGAGAGATATACAAATTAGTCAATGAGATGGGTGGGACCCTGTAGTACCCCCATCTATCAAAGAGTAAAAGTACCCAGTTGCGCTGACTCGAAAAAAGGATCAACATCAACGATTGTATAGTACATATAATATTTGATATTATGTCTCTGATAAGAGTATTGCATTAAGACGTGTTCAAAGAATTGTAAAAAATATCATTACTTCTCTAGTCTGTGACAAGTAAGGAATTTAAGTTTGTTTGCAGTTGGATTTAAAGATATCGTAGGCGTTATAGCTTGGATTTGAATATGGATTTTTATGCTCAGTAATTTTTATTCAAGATCGCATTAAGACTGTAAAGGCTGTCGTATTACTTTAGCCCGGATGCTCAAGCATATCTTAATCAAATTAGGACTACGTTATGGCTGCCTTGTACAAATTTTCGAATGTATCTCCATAATATATACAAATCAGTTTTTAATTTTGGCTATTAATTGATTTAAACCTATATATAAAATTTTCTTTGATCCTGTTTTTGTTTCACTCTTTTGTTACTTACTGTACAAAGAGATTGCAGAATTTATGTTGGCTTATTAAGAAGTGTACCATAGAACCGAGCCGTATATTCCAAGCTAGCTTGTTTATATTTGTATCTATGAAATATTTTATTAATCTATTCTTGTTAAATTACTACGAAAACATGTATACTTCATAAACTGATGATAATATAAGGAATTGAGATTGATTGTGCTTCAAATAGAGCATAGGGTTTCAATGGTAATTCTTTTTTTTAGCATATAAATCGATAATATTTAATATAAAAATATTATATATTTATTTTGTTGGTTTACTAAAAATTATCTTTAAATAAAATTCACCCTTTAATTATTTCATTTTGAGTTTCCTTAAAAGTTGTCAGTACCCAAAATATTTCACTTCTGAAAATCGACTCAATCAAGTGCAGATGATATGAACCTGAGGGTGTTTAATTTAGAGTTCCTTTTAAATGTAATATAAGCTTTTCAAAACTTAATTTTGTGGTTATTGTATATGAAGTCTATTTTCTGGTAATCCTTTATATTTATATCCCTTATTACTATTTGCATTGGAGAATATGGAAAGCCTAATTGCGATATTTCCTCACTCAAAATTTGTTTTACTTGCCAATTACGACGCACAGCTAAAGGTTATGAAATAATATTTTATTTTGCATTCGTTGAATAAATATTTATGTTTATACATAAAAGTTAATGTTTATACCTTACACTTTTGTATATATATATATAATACAACACATTATGTATAACAAATACAAAAGTATTTAATTTGAGTTATATTGATTAATTTATGAGGCTTTAGCAAAAAGTAAGCCTCAAGTGGAAATATTGTTATTAATTTTCTCATTCAAGTATATTGTTATGACAATGTAATTATATTCAATTGTATATATAAAATAAAAAATATGTATATAGGTAAAGATATATTTTTATACCTGAGTGTACTTGTATGTATATATAAATTTGCTTTTAATTATTCTTTGAAGGTTCTTTGCAGTTAAATTGTTTCTTATTGTTGTTCGCAGATGCATTACAATGGCAATTGCGATTGCGATTTTATGAATGCACTGTCTAAAAAAGGGCATCCATACCTGAATTCTTCATGCGTCAGAGCGCGTCTATAGACCATGTAACTGGCTTTAGACTTGACAAAAAAAATCTTGCTTGTAAACGCATGTAGTTCGTTCGGTCTGTGAGTGTGTGTGGCAACTGCATCTGATATATGCAGATGTGAACGTTGAATTGCTGTAGCTAACTAAATGCATAAAGCGACTTCACATCAATGCAATCAGTGAATTCTCAACTAAAAACATTTAATGGCATTTTAGCGATTTTTACTACTTCCAATCTGCCGTTTCTGTCGTTTCTGTCGTTTGTGTCGTTTCTGTTGCAAAAACCTACAGGTGAGTTCTGTGCGCCGGTTGAAAATAGTTAAAATAGCAAAATAGTTAGCAGGTTAGTTTCCCCAGTTCTCAGTTTTCGGTTCTTTAGCGTTAACTACTCGTACAAGTGAGCCTGTTCTCCACTATTTTATTTATAGTTACTCGAATGGCAGTAGTTTTATTTTACGAGGTACGTTAAATGGTACGTATGTACCATGCATATTTTGGTAGGAAAAATAAACCGGATTTTGCCGGCCGGTCTCTTACTCTTACGTTAAGTTTATATATAAACTTTTGCTGTTTTTATCTGTAGAGTGAATATTTAAGCAGTAGTTTTTAATAGGTTAAGAATAGCCATAAGAAGGAGTCGAGTTTTTATGCAGCAAAGGTGTGTAAATTACGTAGTAAAGTATTTGTCTACGACGACGGCTATTAATGGAAGGTTATACTAGTACGTGGGCTAATGGAGTCGCATTTCGAATTAAATAATTCATTTCAAATTGTATATCAAAATTTGTTCTAGTATTAGAAAATTCATTTTCAGTCGTGTTATTTACACAATCTTTTGAATTATTATTAATATGAATATTGTTATTAACAATTAAATATTTTTTTTTTACTTTTTATTTCTTGTTTCCTGAATAAATTTGCATTTAGTTTTGTAAAAACAGTTCGTTGCAATTCTATTTTTAAAAGAGCTTGAAATATTATTCAAGCTATAGTATGCAAATGCTTGGGTATTTGTCTAAAAACGTGTAAAAATATTCCAGTATTTGCGAGATGTATAGCAATTGTCCGAAAATGTCCAAAAATATCCAAAAATGTTCAAAAATGTCCAAAAACCTCAAAAAATGCTCTAGTATTCGCGTTTTGTGTAGTATTTGTATAAAAATAAATAATATTTATAAAATAAAATATATAAAAAGATTTGCTATTTGCTTGAACATCGTCGGATAGCTGGAACATATTTAGTGTATGACTAAAATAATTTTTTGCCAGATATATTGGATAATATAAAAAGCGTCCGCAATTTTTGTCATCAGATGGTATCCATATATCTGGCAACAGCAATCCAATTATGTCAGAGGAACATATAAATAAAAAAAGAATATTGTTTGAAAGGTGACATATCGGGCCACATTTTTTGTGTAAGGGAAGTTGCATTATTCGTTAAATTAATTTGATTGACCGAATTATAATCAATGAAACATTACTGAAACACAACGAAATTTTACTATTTTTTCATTTTTTGCATTAAATCCCATGAAAAATTGATGGGAACGATCATGACCAGTGACATTTCATAAACCTGGATGGATAAAAAATAAGAATATGTTGTATGATTGATAGGATTGGAAGGGAATTATTTACTCCGAGCAGCTTCAGTCTGATGTAACAGTTAATTCAGTTCTCTACTGCTTACAACTTGACCGCTTCAACAAAACACTTTAGAATAATCAATCAGAATTAGCCAACAGAGAACGAGTTGTACTTCATTAGATAATGCTGGGCCACACATATCTTTGATTACCCGGGATAAATTGAAATTCAGTGTATAGTCCGGGTATCGCACCACTTGATAACCAAAGTTTTATGCTGACAGAATTATTACATTAACCGAAAAATGGCAAGAGGTTATAAATAAAAATGACCATTATGTAGTTGCTTAAAAGAGATTTTATGAAAAAGATTTATTTATTTAAATGCATGTTAAAAATGTTCCAAAAAACTACAGATACTTTTAATATCACCAAAGAAAGGCACATGGTTTTTTATTTTTTCACAGGCGTTAAAGTAAATATTAATTAATAACTATATGTTACTTTTTTTTTCTAATCAGTATATTCTATATACATCATCCTTTTTGTGATTTCATTAGTGAATATAAACCAAACAGATTTGAGATTTCGATTAGACTTCAATTTTAATATTTATTTTGGACCTTACTATTAAGCCTGAAATACAACATTAATCCATTCTATTCCATAAATTATCTTACAGCTTTCCTTTTAAATTTTTTTGGAACATAGAGGTCAATAGCTTAGCCATAACTTGACGAATATTCATTTTCAAAACATCAGGGGCTTGAAAATTGTTTGCAAGATGGTATGATCTTGATCCTTAATTCATATCATATACTCTTCGTAGAATTACATGTTCGAAAAAATGTACGTGCAATAAAGTTAAAAGAACAAACCCACCCGTCTAGTTGAAATCCCTTATATCACAAATTAATATCTTCAATTAAGATATTAACAACAAAAAAAATTGTTGACTATATAACTGTACCCATCAGAATTGATAATTTGTGTTACAACTTGTTATTATGAAAAATGTGCAGGGTTATGAAGCCTCCAGACAAAATCCTACACCATACAGTTTTTTTTTTGTGGTCTTTTGAAAGTTATTTGTGGATGTGAAACGGTTTCTGACATTTCTACTATAGTTAAAGTTAGATCAGTGGAAACGTCACTATTTTTGTAGTAGGCTTCCATAATTTTAACCATTTAAGCTACTATGGCAAAGCGGCAAACATTTAGCCAAAGATATGGTACCTGGACGTCACCATATCTTTGTTCAGCAAATGCTATCGAAACAGTGCTGCCAAATCGTCATGTGCCATATATGCGTGCCAATATACATTCGATAGGCGAATATAATAGCTGCAGTAAACATTTCTGAAAGCTTTTTTTTTGGAAATGTGGGGGGATAATTTGATGCTACCAACTATCCATTTAATTTTATAAACAAGAGTAATCTAATAAATATTATGTCAATGGGATGGCTTTAACTTCAATAAATATGTGTAAATGAAAAAATTAATTTGTTGCTTTAATCCCACAAAGTATTTTCATTCAATGTACAATCAGTTTTACTTTTGGTAAATTGTATTCAAGTTATTCATAATCACCTTAATAAGCTCGATGTACTGTGTTCCGAAAACGTGGGATCGTTTGAGGTCACCAAAATATCTATTTAATTTTAAAGTACAAACTTTTGACAATTACTTCCTGCTTTTTCTTCTAGTCAATTTAATATTTATATATCTATTTTGAAATATGCTAACACTTGTATAAATAGTATATATCATTGTATGTGCTTTTAGGCATTAATTCTCATGACGACTTTTTTTAAGTTTCCCAGAGAGAAAACCTTATATATTTTTTGTTGTTAATATTTGAAAAAAGGTACTGAATTGCTTTTGTTTGCAATTTTTATCTGAATTCTTTAATAAAATAATGGTTAAATGAGGTTAAGAGTGAATGTAGTTTCTTCGCAAATACTCTACAAATTGCTTTCTTTTGCCTTCCGTAAATAAGATAAGGTTTCTTTTTGCTGTTTTTATTTTGTCAATAAATATGTTTTATATTTTTAAGTCTATTTGGTACGCTGATAGAAACTTTATACTTTTGTATTGAAATCGTTTGATTTCTCTTTTTAATAAAAACTTCAAGAATTGCGACTCAAATGCATAAAATCTATTTTTATAAGTAAAATTTAAAAATATAGAGCTATGTTCGATACTAATCATCTACTTTTGATTACTTTTAGTCATAAAAATAGTTATTTTCATTGCAATAGCACTTGAATCTCATTGAAAATCTTATAAAAAGAATGTAGATAAAAACTATACAATATACATTCAACTTATATTAAGTTATATACATTTTATACTTAATAACCACTATTATAATCTAATTGAGCTTATTAAGAAAAATCTATTAAAGTTTAAATGTAGCCATTATGGAAGATATTTTCATCTAAAGTTATAGTGTACGTACAAAAGAAAAGTCAGTTTATTATTAAGTATGATTAGCAAAGTCTTGACTGTCATACAATAGCATAATTTGAGCATCATAGTTAAGTGAAGTTCACTTAAGGAAATGAAGTCGGAAATTATTAAGTGCAAAGTTGAATGGCCTTTAAGTTTTCTCAAACATTTTATAAGAAATCTTCAAATGCAATGCAACCTTTTGTATAGCTTCGTAAACCTTAATTGCACTTAAAGTTTAAGGATCAACCATTTATTTATCAAAAATCAACAACAAATTTACCAAAGCATTAAGAAAACGTGCTCTACCACAAATTGATCTTGAATAAATAATTTAAGCAATTCAATGCAAGTTTTAATTTTTTTTTAAATTTTGCATGACCAATCCAAGAAATTGCGGTTGGAGCAATCATTTAATAATAGCATTGATAACTTTTTGATATAAGCAAATAGTCGTGATTTATATTAAAAAAATATTTGATGAGAAAAAAAACCATTAATTTTGATTTTTAATTTACAATTTTGTTGCTTTTCAAGATGTATTTGGACGATAAACGCTAAGGAGGGAGAGTCATTGATTTTTATGACCCTTTTTAACTTTAAAGAGTGTTAGCCTTTCTTTACTATTAGAAAAATTTATGAATTTTAACTATAAACTAAATCACTCATAAATAATATTTTTAATACTTAATATTATTAATTAATCATAAAAAACTGCAAAAATGCAATTAAGATAATTTGTTTGTGTTTAATTTTACTACTCCTTTAAAATGGAATGTAAAAAATCAATTTTATTTATTCTTATTAACTTTAAATATCTATCAAATATCACATACTTTTCATATTAATAAAATACTGAATGATATTTTTAATTTTTCTTTTCAGAATTTCTTCAGACTTCATCGGTTGCGCAAACTAGGCTTAAGTGATAATGAAATAGGTCGTTTGCCACCCGATATACAGAATTTTGAGAATCTAGTCGAACTAGATGTTTCACGTAATGGTAAGTTATATGGCTACTTTAAATTTGTATCATATAAAATATTAAAATAAATATTATTAATAATTTATTTAATATTAATATTAATGCCAATATTTAGCTATCATAGATTGTTAAAATCAGTGATCGAAAACAATATAATTTTGACGTTTAAACACACCACAAACATCTAATGATCTATTCCAGTTTCGTATGATCTATAGTTCTCGTATTAGTCCAGTACAAAAGTATCGGTATATCATTTCTCAGATATAGAGACGATTGCATAGGACACTTAGCATAGTATTCTGGCCCAACTTAGCTCTGAGTTCAAGATAGCTGTTCTTATGTTTGTTTGAAATTTAAGCACTGCACTGCATGAACGGGTTTTCAATTTTCTTATACTACACAAAAATTGGTGACTAATGTGGTTCTATTGCATTAAAATGACAACTATCAGTGCTTATAAACAAGTTGTCTTTAAATTCCTATTATTCTCTACCTTGACGTTACTATGGATGTATTTTTAAGAGTACCAGCTTATGTTTACCTATAAATCATTTAGAGAACCATCTATCTTTACTTTCTAGAGCTAGCTAATAATTCTCTAAAACTGGTAACATGTACAATATTTAATTCGACCTGGTCTTTATACAACAGGCTAGTTTAATGATAGGCTAATTGCAGCTCTTTTAGGTTACTGCTGTATAGCTAATAATGCTTTGATACTGATAAAATGACCAATATTCTAGTCGACCTACTCTTTAAACAATAAGATTATTATTAGGGACCGCATCTATGCTGATAATTTAATTGCAGCACTTTTAGGTTACTGCTGAGGAAATTGTACCTTTCAATCAACACTTTCAATCAAATTTACGAAAGCTTCGATGAAAAAGATATGATTACGCAGTTTCTTCATTACTGTCCAGCTTTGACTTACAGAAAGAATATATGTTGAGGAAAGTAATTTTTTGACAGTCTGTTAAGTTATTTATCAGTAAAAACAGATGTGTTAAAATTTACAAACTTATTTACATACTTATTGCTGCCTTTCTGTCCCAGTGGAGCATAGGACCTCCAACTTAACTGGTTAGATTTACTACTTCTAATCTAATTGCAGTTTTTTAGGGTCACTGGTGTATAAAAAGCCATGTAAAGGAACTATGTCTCTGCAGAATTCATTAAATAATTACACACTAACTTTATGATTGCCCAGTTTTTGGCAACAGAAGTAACATATTATCAGGAAAAAATTTTCTTAACCGTTCTTTAAGCTACGTAAACTGACTGTTGGTGTATAAGAACCCACGTAGGGAAGCTCATTTTTTCGTTCAAAACTTGCTTCAGAAAGAGCAGAAACTTGGAAGAAGAATAAATAATTAGGTCTTAACTCTATGACTGCTCGGCTTTGTATAATAGAAGAAAATACGTATAGGGAAGTACTTCTTAAACAGTTTGTCAGCCTGCTTATCAGTTAAAATATAGAATCAATTACATAAGCTCAACTACATGTATCTATTTTATCGACTATGATTTTTTCCATGTACATACATAGGTTTCAGAGGAATTTAGACACATTTATTGGTTTCATTATTCATACATAATATGTAACAGTAAATATCAAGAATTGAATCCCATCAATTTTGATCTATCGACTCCCGTGCCAGGAGAAAAACCCAATATGACAACTTAATCTGCGTTATTCATATTTAGTGTTTTGCCAGTTTTAATGGTTTATTTGCTCAATTATTGTTGCACTTGTAATAATTTGAACACTAACACATAAACCACAGCTATATAAGTTAACAAATTATGATTGAATTGAATTAGTATTTGTTCTGAGAAAATATTTCGTTTATTTGCTAAGATGGCTTGCATTCCGCATATTGCAGTAATTTCGTTGAGACAGAGATAAAAGGAACATTTATACAAATTTCAAGTTCAATTTCTAATTAAAATTTTTATGGCCAATGACAAGGAATCCATTTCAAATAAAATGAAATTATTTTTCCTAGTAAATTCTCTAACTTCATATCACAATTTTTAATTAAATTATTCCATGTAGACCAATAAAGTAATTTGAATTCATTTCTCTTTAAATTTACTTAAGAAGTGTGTTTTCAATTTAAATTTTTATTTTTTATGATTCCAAAAGTACTTTTCTAATTTCTAGGGCACAAGATAGATACATAAAACTATAACTTCAAGCCTTAAGTAAGTAGTTTTCCGTTATTGTGGTTACAATCTCTCTAAATCTTACTAACAAATTGAAGACTTGCATTTGCTATTAAATATGATCGCTATCGAAAATAATCCCATTTTATTGGAATTTTTATTAATGTGCATTGAAACTAGTTTCTAGGGTATGCATAGTAATATCGCAAATATCTAACTTGATTTGATATGCTGATTCCAGAAATTCTTCATGTTAAATTTTATATTCATTTTATATCTTTTTTACTGCTTGTGCTTGAAAATATTAATACATATGTATAAGTATGTATATGTTTACATGAGTCAAAAACTCCGTTAAGTTCACTTAAAATGCAATTTATGTTCTTTGATTTTATACTTGTAAGTTGATCTGACCTCTTAGAATGCCTGACGTGCATGACAGATGTAATTGATATCTCACATCAGACGTACGCTTAAATACTTAAGATTTTACAGTATGTTTACATTTTGAGGTAATCCAGAATACTTAAACAATCTGACATTAAAGCGCCATGCTCATTTATTATAATTTTTTCCTCAAACCGGTACTGAGTGATCCCACATGTTTCCGATAATGTCGAGTTTCCTTCAATTTGCTGCGGGGGAAATTGTTTACAGAGCAACTATTTTGCTTTTTTAAGACTTCAAAGGTAGGTGCTTCCAAAAAGTAACAAAACACATTTTATATTGTTAATGTATCTTGTGTTTGGGGTAAAATTTTAGAAAAAAATAAGCATTAATACGCTAATTAAACATTTGTGGATGAGTGCATAATTTAGATATAATTTTACATTTCTGACGAAGTGAATCTGTATACAAAACCTGCCCGATTTGACGTCTTGTCAATCACGCGTGCTTAGAAGTTTATTTGAATATGATTTCTTTTTCAAAATATTGTTTGTATTCCCATGATTTTTTTAATCACTTGTTGAGCTTCCAATTGTTCTGTTCGAATATTCACCCATTTACCCACATGCATATCCATAGGTACATCTGTATACGAGTATTTAGTATGAATTTTTATTCACTCAATCGTACAATAAATAAAGATGAATTTTTTATTTTGTATTCTGTATTCTGTATTTTGTATCTACCTTGAGCGAAATTCGCATAGATATAGTCGAGGTTATTAGCGATTGTTTGGCTCGTTCGGAGTGGCACTGCTGTGCATTATTCGACACATTGTTTATTTTTTTAACATTCATTAAACACAAGTTTTGATTTAATTTTTGTTATGATTTTAAACAAAAACAGAAACAAAAATATTATAACCATAACCAACTATTCAAATAGTTGTGCTTTTCACAGTACCAAATTCTAGAATCTAGATGGATTGATTTTCCTATGTGCTGTGGGTTACTCTGGTTGCGGCTTGTTTTGCTGCAGTGACGTCAATGTTGACCGCCGCCGCATGTAAATTGTTGAATGCAATTCGAAAATTATGACTGTGAAGGAATGCAATTATGATGTATAAACAAATAATTCTGCCGTTCGTAGCAAATAAACCCAAGCAAAACTGCTGCTTACTTAATGTGCAGATTCGAATAAAATCTGAAATAAAAATTTATTTAAAAAAATTTCTAAATATTTATTTAATTTTTGAACAATATCAATAATTTATAAAAGAATCTAATAAATGTGTTCTCTGGTGTGTGCATTTATATAATGTATCTTGTATTTGTATAGATTTAAGTTGAAAAATTCAAACTACTTATCCAATATTTTTGTGCTGTACTCGTAGATCAATACATTAAAAATCTAGCCAAAAATATAAAAATATATTTGTTTAAAATTGTATAATAATTTTGAATATAAATGTTTATTCAAATTAGTTTCTCTTATTTATAAAAAAGAATACATATGAAATATTTTTTATAATTATTTAACAAAAAGTATCAGATCAATACATATTTTATAATATATGATTGATAATTGCTTCAAATCTATATCAGTCTGTTTTATAATGCATGATTGATAACCCCTCAAATCTATATCAGACTGGATCCCACATTAATAAATAGTGATACGTAAGTTCGTCAGATTAATATATATTTTATAATGTATGATTGATAATTCCTCTAAATCTACATCAGTTCGTTTTATAATGCATGATTGATAACCCCTTCTAATCTATATAAGTCTGGATTCTATATTGATATAACTTGATACGCAAGTTGGTTCAGCTATACAATATTTAGCTGACTATTCTCACTAGATGCCAAACAAACTAGATAAAATATAACATATGGTTACACGTATGATATGGTACAATATTATAACAAAGACAACTCATATATATATGTTTCAATACCGTATAAAATAAATGTCATATAAAACATTTTTTTTTATTGAAATCTCTTTGTACATCAATAGGTAGATATCGTCATCAATATTTTTTAGTTCCTTGACTATTACAGCGAATAGTTTGAAACAAAGTTCTTTATCTAACCTTTGTTTTTAACTTGTCTTCAATTATTTCTAGTGTGAAAGATGTCATCTTCCATATGTCATATATGGTTTTCCATATTGCATTTTTGTTTCCCTGTGGTTTTTGAGCTATTGCATTCCGGGAAATTCGGTTTGCGGACTGTATGTCCAATTTATTACAACGCTGTCTATAATTATCAGTATTTGAAGTAGTTTTATGTTATCACAATATCATTGAAATATTTCATAAGCAGCCATTACGAATAACTGAGATTAATAATCGGAAATTTAATTACTATTCGTTAGCAGCGTGTACAACTGAAGACCTGTTACAGGTTTGCAATTAGATTTTAAAAAATCTATTTGAATTATAATT
This sequence comes from Teleopsis dalmanni, assembly GCF_002237135.1. Lineage (NCBI taxonomy): Eukaryota > Metazoa > Arthropoda > Insecta > Diptera > Diopsidae > Teleopsis > Teleopsis dalmanni. The sequence goes on from NC_051847.1 coordinate 165,302,643, forward strand.
AGTTCGTTCCACTCATTCCCGTTAAACAAACCTTTTCCTTCAATCTGCTACTCCCACCTTGAACGTTGGTGATATCTCCTCCATTTTATATATGCTTGAACAAACTTAGGTAAATCATGATTTGTAAGTCCTACAGGATAAGTTATAATGTACCTATAAAATGTTTTTGAATAAATTTTTTAGCTTTTATATATTAGTTACGTTACATCTTCTACTGAATAGTGTGATTAAAGTCATTGTGTTAATTGTGATTATTTATTGCGACCTAAATCAGAAGGCCATTTTTTATTTGTTAATTAAAAATTGTAATTATTTTCTCAGTAATTATAACTCAATACTTTTATGCTAATTATAATTACTATTTTGCTACTATTTGAGATTGCTACTATAAACATCGTTTAAAAATTCTATAAGAGTATGTTTTTTTTCTGATGAAAAATTTAATTTACAACTCATTTATCTATATTAATAATTTGTAAATTTTATATAATTTCATTTAAGTTAACGCGCTCTATAAAGCCAGCTAAATGTTATAAGTTGTAGTTTTTTATTTTGTTTATAGACTAATTGACAACATCATATCATATAAGCTGGAATGTTCAGATCGCATAATAATATCTGATGAAGATTATTTGCAAAAGCACCATATATGTGAATGGGAGATTTGTAGTTTCTTAAGTCTTCAATTATTCTTGCTTTCATCCTATAGAGTAGTGATTCCCAACCTCTTTTTGACCAAGGACCACTGTGATATTTTTGTTTTTAAAAGGGACCATAAAGTTTAAGAATAATAAACTGTATGATTATTTTAATACGATTAATGCATCTCTGATATAATTACTTGGGAATTTTTTATGCTTATTTTTAAATGAGTGAGGTAGACAAACTACAAGTTATGTATCCATACCTGTTAAATTTGATTTACAGACCATTATTAACCACCTCGCGGACCACCGGTGGGAAACCACTGCTATAGAGTAATAGATAAAGCGCTTATGTCATGGTTTTAGCTTTGAAGATACTTGGAACTATATTTCAAAATTATATCTCTTATATGATATGTTTTGATCTTAATTCATACAATTGATTCACATATCAAGAGGTCTGGTGGTGCAGTGTACATAGTAATCTAAGCATTCTTGATTGTTGCAGTATGAATTCTGTCTCACGACTATAATTCATGTGCTCAGATTGGTACTATATTAATTTCATATAGGAAGCTTTATAGCGAAAACTCAATTTAGATCATAAATTCAGCAAACAGTACATATTTCGTTTTTTTTTTGGTGCATTTTTGGGTTAATTCTTTTTTTTCTGTTTTCTTGACATTTAAATCTTCTATTAAAATACTTCATATCGAGATATTTAAAAGGCTACTTATTGAATTAATATATCTGGCAAGATTTACTGAAGAACAGATTTCTTGTCTTACAGTAAATGTATACGATCTGAATATTTTATTTGACTTTTATTTGCTAGCGTGTAATCCATTATTTTCTAGACTGTAATCCATTATTTTCTAACATTTTATACATACTTCTATGAAATTAACTGCTTTTTGAGCTAGTCTAAAAGTAATTTTAACTACATATTCGTCTGCATAGGTAGTAATTATTAATACATCGTCGAAGATGGGCATGTCGTAAGTAAAGGTAGTGTTCACAAGAGTCCCCAAAATGTTGCTTTGTGATATGTCTGCTTCATTAAGAGTAAATTTTAGATACTCTATGAGAATATTGGCAAGTATTTTCTTAAATAAAAATGAATCGAAAAGCAGAACGAATGTCTTATTATAGTTAATCTTACTTCAAATACCACAAAATATTTGAAGCATTTAATTTTAAATATACTTTTGTAGTTTTTATTTTATGATTTCATATAATCAATAGCTATATATATTATATTTATATATATGTATAAATTGTAGAAAATTTTTCATTATACTTTTGAAAAATGGTTTGTCTATCTTAAACATTCAAATGACTGAATCGCTTGTGTTTATTAAGTTATTTTTTAAACTACTTAAAATGTGAACTATTTCTGAATATAAAAATATATGTGTATAAAGTATGTATATATATATATAATACTTATTCTAGGGAGAAGTGTGAATCTATACAACAATTAATCTCTTATAATCAATTTGACCCACTCATTTGTATATTTAAATTTATTGCACTTTATAATGTGTTATACATATACCTACTTAAACTCAATTAATTATATAAACATATATATAGACAATTAAATGTACTTAACAGGCACACTCGTAAATTACCATTTTATCTAAATGAAAACTGCATTCACACATGGAATCTATTGTGTATTTTTCGACGACCCGACGATATTCGTTTAATAATATTTTGCAATTCCAAGCAATCAATAGTAGTAAAATGACGTAAATAAACACAAATTTGTTATTGCAGGTGTCTGAAGTATTTTAAGGCGATAGATGTATATATTTTGCAGGCAATATTCATTTGAAATGCGTTTTCCGTATTCGTCTATGTTTGAAAATGTTTAATAAAATAATTAGCAAAAGGAAAACTTCCCGAACACGATTTTGGAATAAAAGCAGCTCAAAAAGGTGTGCCCCACTGTTTGTTTGGGCAAACGATATGATTTTTTCGTACCTAAAATTTATTAAAATTCGTTAATGGCTGGAAGCACGCAATACTTTGCCCTACTATAGTCTCTCCAATTATGGCAGTCACATAAATGTGCCGTTAACAACTTAACCTTATAATTTTCTACTCAATTCGTGCCCTCACATTTACAATATTACAATATTTCAACAACTATCTCAACACATCAAAACCGCAAAGAAATCTTTGTGTTTTCTGTGTTATTTTAATTATTAAATTTTCTAAATTGTTATCACAGCTCATACATAACGAATAAATTTATTATTAATTTAAAAGCAATTTTAAAAAAATTTGTAGACTTAACATTGACAATGAACGTGAAAATTTTAATCTCAAATTAATTTTTTGTGTGTCTTCATGGAAAATTTTTGAAATAACTCGTACTTTACTGAAAACAGTAATTTAAAATTATATAGAGACTTACAAGTCATGGTAGCCCATATTACATCAAAAATTGTATTAAGCACAAATATTTCACATGATTTTTACCTTTTTTGAGGGCTTAAAAATCATAAAAATTTTTAAAGTAATGCTTCAAAAGTGAGATTCATCATGAGAATATTTTTAATTATCTTAAATAATTTTTAATATAACAAATAAAAAAAAATAAATATGTAGCAAAGAATATTACTTTTTAAGTTTTGTAGAAAAAATAGGTTAACTTAGACTCTTCAGAAATTGAATTATGTTTTAAATTCGTTACTACTTCATATAACTCTTTTTATTCGTGTTACTAATACAAATAAAGTTTTGATGTATATGTGCTATAAATATTATTAAAATAATAAAACTTTCTGAAGTTAAAAATCTATTTATATTTATTTAAACATAATAAATTTAATTCCATATGAAAGTGCGTCTGAATTATACATGCTACATTGGATCGGTCGACTGATAATAATGAATAAACACAAAACAAATTTATTCGAGGTAGTAACAAAGTCTTCTCGTTTGGTTTTCAATTTGTTATAAAATCTTCCATAGATACATCTTTCACAGATCTTCCATAGGTCTTTCATAGATCTTCCATAGATCTTCCACAGAACTTTCATAGATCTTCCAGAGATCTTCCATAGAACTTCCATAGATCTTCCATAGAACTTCCATAAATCTTCCATAAATATTCCATAGAACTTCCATAGATCTATCATAGGTCTTCCATAAATCTTTCATAGATCTCCCATAGATCTTCCAGAGATCTTCCATAGATCTTCCATAGAACTGCCATAGGAATACCATAGATCTTCCATAAATATTTCATAAATATGTCATAAATATTTCATAGATCTTCCGCGCAACATATCCTGTTGCACATTCCGACGTTTTACACTTTTACAACAAGGTACGACGTCTAATGCGTTTAATGGATTTTTTCAGAAGATCTAACAGATTTATGTATGCAATGTTGGGTTAGTATGCTGCTAATAGACAAAACACAAAACCCTTTCACTTATGGTAGCAGCAAAATTTCCTTGATCGGCAATTGGGTTTTTGGATTGTATTAGAAATGCTATTTTTCATCACAAGGTACGATTACTAATTTCCTTGACGTAATTCTTCAAAACACCTGGCAGTTCAGTGGTGTGATAAGGATAAGGTGTAATGTTTTCCATGTTTCATTTTAACAATTTGTTTGCGGGTCGTATTAGAAACTCAATTTTTTATAAGAAAGTATTATGGCTCATATGCTAGACGTTTTTTTCCAGAATATTTTATCACTTCTTGGTACCCCGCTTTTTTATATATTTGATATCATTGCATAAAATATTTAGTCACAGCGAAATGTAAAGCTACTTCCCCCAAGTTTTTATTGTAGATAGATAAAATGTACATCATTTAACTATTATCTTTCACTGTTAGATGTCACTGCTTTAAGAATTTTTATGGAACCAGTATATTGGATTATACTCTCCTTTTTTTCAAATTTTTTTAATAATAATTTTGTTTTTTTACGGGCTAATTGGTCCATAGATAAATAATTTACTTTTTAAAATATTTTTATTTGTTTTTAGATCAGGACGAGATCAGGACACTGACGATAATTCCGGAATAAGGAATAAGGACAGAACGTTAGGACAGAAAAATCAAGTTGAAATTTTTCATACTTTCTTTACTAATAATACCTATGTGGTATAAATTAAACTAAATAGAAGACTATATAGAAAATTAAGATAGAAAAAACAAGTCGAAATTTTTTATTCTTAAAAAATAACAACATATATTATAAATAAAACAGAAAATAGGTATAAAATGTAGTTATTTTTCAGTAATGTACCTTGCATTAACAGGGAAGTTACGTCGTTTAGCAATATTATTAATGTTATTGGCTGCTAAGTTAAGTACTGATGCCCTATTTTAATAGAACTTCTTCCGCATATTGTTCAATAATAACTCCCAAACTTTACTCATAATTCTTATTCTGCTTTTTCTTTTATTTCATACTCGATTATACTTATTATATGACTATCGAGAGTATTTCATAAATTCTTTATTATTATTAAATTCTTTATTATTATTAAATTCTTTATTAATGAAAATCATTAATATTTGGAATATTTGCTTTAAATTCAATGAAGAAATATTTCTATTCAGCTGTTTTTTACCTTCTGTTTATATAAGAAAAACATGCAAAAAATATTTAATTTCAAATGTTTGCAGATATTTATGATTTAAATGCTTTCAAGGTAGCGCAATGATAGATATTTTAAATTGGCGGTTTTCGAAACAGCTGTTCACACCAACGATTTAATTAAGCAGTATCTGTTTTTTTCGAATTTCTGAAGAATTTTGCAGAAAATAAGAAAACCATTCATTAAGTAAAAGATAATAAAACAATAATAAAAAATGCTTAGAACAAATAGTTTCGCTGTCAGGTGGGTAAAAAATTCATTATATTTTGTGCTTAAGTAAGCATAAATTCATCAACAAAAACGAAAAATATAAATTTGTAAATTCGCCGCAAACATAGATACTCACTGGAACGTTGTTCTGAATGAATTTTATATGGTTTCCTATTTCCGCTCAAGAGTTTGCACTTCTCAAATTCTGAAAAATAAAGTTTTTGGTGCGAATTGCAGTATTTTTTCTTTTATGATTTAGTTTGCTAAGACGACATTATGCATATGTAATTTAAAAAATATTTTAAATATGTTTTTTAAATAAGAATTCTTAAACGTTTTGCTTGGAATTACCACCTGTTCGTCCTCGGTTTAACACCTTAAATGCAAATATTTATTGTTTTGAGTTTTCTTATTTAATTAAATTTTGCAAACTTTTGTATGATTTGCATTGCTACAATTTTGATTAAATAATTCTTGTGAATGACAAAAGTTATGCATAAAATTATTATAAATAAAATAATTTATACTTTGATTACATTTGCATCTATATATGTTTTAAGTTTCGGGGAAAATTAAATTTCAAATTCATTTCATTTATTTATTTTATTTACTTTCTCCGCTTGTGTTTTACTTTCGATTTTAATTAAATAAATAATTTATTTATTTCATTTATTTATAATTTTTACTAGTTTCTTGCCAATTTATATACAAATAAACAATAAAATATTTAAAAAGAAGAACAAAAACACGGGAAGCAGATTAATATATAGTATAAATGGGCTGAAAATTGATTACTTCTTATTTATTTCTATTTGAGCCAGTCCACTTGGGCACTTTAACTCTTTCTTAACTCGAGGTATTTTTAAAACCCCTCTTTACGCCTTGACTGGATTATTGTTTATCACTTCATCAGACGAAGCAATAATTGACCTAAGATCTGCATACCTCCCCGAGAAGGCTCTAACCATTTTGAGATTTCATAACGCGGTGTTGGTAAGTCTGTCAGTTTTCGCAAATAATTTCAGGGCTATATCCTTTAGGTCCCTGAGGATGTCATTCGTCCTAATGTACCATGGTACTTTGAAAAGTCTTCTAAAAGCCTGGCTTTGTGCAATTTCTAGCTGGCGAATAGTAGTGTTTGAAGCTTTGCTAAACGCTACACAATCATATAGAAGTGACGGACAAATTATAACAGATTACTTTTATAAAAATTGTGAAAATATATTATAATTTAACTCTAGGACAATTATTTTCAACCTTTTCAGACGTTTCTATTTTATTTTTTAAAAAACGATTTATCGAGATCTACAAGATAGACCTATTTTTGGATTATCATTTTTTCAATAGACACAAGTCTCTTTTTCGGAAGCATTCTTTTGAGATTACAAATAGGCAGTACCGTATAGTCACGATAATTGGAACAGTCAATAATTCGGATATTGTAGTAATCACATACCGTATTAAGCTTCATTATAATCTAGATAATCCGAACAAAATGAAATAATCTGAATGACCTGGACATAATATTTTTTTATTTTTTTTTTGATTATATATAGTAACCTTTAATGTTGATATAAAATAGTACATTTAACGTGTAACGCATATTTCAGTTTGGTTACACATTTAGTTACTTTCGTTATTATTTTATTATTATTTCGTTAATATTTCGTTATTCTCGCTAATTCGATATATTAATAATCCGATCAACCTTTAGAATATAATTATTCGGATTAACAAAAGTGTACTATTGTTTTTAGGGCCTAGATATGGAAAACAATGTAAGGAAGTAGTTCGATGAAAAGGAGTTTAGTATTAGTTAACTACAATCGACTTGTAAAATGGTAAATTTTTTTTTTTATAATGTAATTGTTGAAGTTCAAGTAATGCTGTAATATATGATATATTAATATATATGTTATTTGTATTCAAGAATACAAATCCAAGAATAATTTTAGTCGGTAGGTGTTCAACAGATTACCGATTTGGTCCTGAATTATAGTGGTGACGAAGAAATCGCTTTTAGTTCTTTACTTCCACATCTTTTGGATATTTAAAAGATTCACATCATAGGGTGTCATTGATTCTGCGTAGAACTGTGACTATTTCCTAAGCCGATGCAGAGTGGCTATGATAATTTATGTTCACTTCAGATGTTATTCCTGTAGCGTATGAATTTGTCTTATAATTAATGATCGATTAAATCAGAATTCTAATAGAGCAAATCGGTTTGAATTGTTTAAGTAATGCAATATGAGATACTACAAGTATGGTAGTAAGATACTATGGGCGTGATCTTGCAGTTACAACTAAGTTGTGAACAGGTCTGTGGATCTTATTGATAATCAGAAGGCTTGGAGGCTCAACGCCAGAGATATAACTTAACGAGACTTAACAACGAACAACGCGTGACTGTTATTGATTGACTGTGAGCTACCACAATGTTCTATTTTAATTATAGCTTTATTATAACGAAGTATAACCCGCATATTTTGTTATAAAAGATCAACTACCTTTTATAACTTAAATTTATAGTTATTTACTAGATTGTTTTTTAAGCTTTATTAGGCAATTAGTATTCGCTATCATCGGGGAATATATTCTTAGGTATGTTATCAATAAATAATAATTATTGTTTCCGAAAGAGTAGAGTAGTGTTTCTGTAAAATTTATCATGACATACTTTGCTTCAATGATATTTTTCTCTTTAAAATACTAATACATAATGAAGAAAAGATATCTTTATTTATTGATTTGCTTATATCAAAGTAATTTTATAAAAACTACTATCAATTAAAAAATGTGTGTATATGATTCTGTCTTTCTGGTTGTAACATAAAGCCTTTATTATGGGTTTAAATGGAACTCTGTTATGGGAATAAGCTACGATGTCGTTGCTTATAGATGGAATGTTATTAAAGTTCAATATATGTTTCATGAAAGTTAACACTATGGTTACCTAACTAGGTTGTATTAAAAAAGCGCCATCTATATGTTAGAAGTAAAATGTTTCTTCCATTTGTGTATTTTTGTGTTACAAAAATAATTTTTTTTTTACATTTTTGTAATTTTACTCTTTTTATTGTTTTTCAATAATTTGTTATAATTTGTTTAAATAAAAAAAAATTGTTTAGTTTAGAAATAAATGATTAGAATACTTGATTTCTGTACACATTTGCAGCTGTAGGTGCATGTGTTATATATTATAATTACGTTTTCATAAATGGGTGTAAATCAGTTCACACTAACCCATCATCCTATTATTATTTTTTGCTACATACAGCAAAAAAAATTATTGTTTTTCTTGTCTTATTTATGATGAAAAAACTTAATGGAAAAATGATGTTTATCTCCCAATCGAAATAAAGATTAATAACTGAACTCTGGAAAAGATTAGTGAAATCTTGACTTGACTTTTAATATTAACAAAACATCTAACCTCTATTGTTTTTATCGTGAAACCACATAAAACATTTGCAACTAAAACCTATTACTTTTTTATGCGACTACACGCTTTACAACAACACCAAAACCAAAACCAAGGGCTTGTATTACCTGATCAAATGACATCGATGGCTTGAAAAATGTGCCAACTTTAATTGTGTTAAACAATCTGAACAGCAACGCGGTCTGTTGCCTTTGGCAAGAAATGCAACAAAAAAACATGCACCGCAATGTGCAATGTTTATATGGAAAACATTCCCTTGGCCTTCTGGTGTAGAAAGTATAGACCGTGGAGCCAAAGTAGAGCACACAGAACCAAATTGCAGCAAAGTGAAAGGTACATTCATTTTTCGCTTCAAAGCAAACTCACAAACTCACTAATTCACCTTTTCTTTTGTGTGCATTTACAAAGCACTTCCTAGATTAATCAACATTCTAAACACTAGACAAGTGTTTCAGCGGATTTTATTACCACTTTAAGTACTCAAGTGCAAGAGTCATGGCATAAGACTTTCCGTACATATACTTTTGGCAGAGTACACTTAGCTTAGCTTAGCTAAATCCGAATGCAGATGAAACAAAGGCGCTATTCTTTGCGAATAGCAATGAAATTATGGGAGATTAATTTTTGCTTTCACACAATTGTTAAGGAAAGACGCCGCCTTATTAGAGAATTTCTTAAACGCGTTTTAATCAAATGATTTGTGATTTTTAATAAATTAAAAGAAAGTATAAATTATATTTATTAGAGTGGACTATCATTAGTGCTTATTCGTCACTGTGAGGTCTGTGAGGTCCGCTGCTATTTATTTTGATTTACAATTCTTCTTTAACTTTTATTATTGCACCATGAATAATAGGCGTTGATATGGCACCGTTTGATGCATTACCCGTATATAAAAAAGTGGATTTTAAGTGAGGAAGTAAGGTTTCCTGCAATGAAATTGACTTACTGAATATGAGACGCAAGAAATTATATTAAAAAACAAATGAAAGCTTGTTTAACTTTTATTTAAATAGAACGACAAAACAATATTAATTATTTATGTCAGATAGGAATATATTTTGTTCGAGGTTAGTGAAGAAAAGGGGATTTTTCTGAGAGTGATTTATTAGTTTTTTGTTAATACGTGTTTAGAATTCAACACTATACATGTATAGTATCGCAAGATGTAAAATAAATAAATGAAATATTTTGTATATAAAAAAAATAATTTATTAAGTACTTTTACGAGTTACACGATCTCAAAAGATTTTATTCAATTCATTTTTGTCATTACTCTTGATAGGAAAATGTAGTTTAATTTTATAATGACGAGTGTTTATAATACGAGTGTTTTTTTTTGTATACGTATAGTATATCTATATATATACAGAAAGCATTTTTTTATTAGTTTTATTATTATTTTTGTTAATAGTATTTCTCTTGTTAATATTGTTTTTTTTTTTATTAACAATTACTTTTTTTAATAATATTATTTTTTTTTATAATGATTAAATACGAGTGTTTTTTGATCTACGTATTGTATATAGTAATAATTTTTTATTTTTTTTTAAATAAAAATTATTTTTTCTGTTAATATTGTTTGTTAATATTACTTTTCTTATATATTATTATCTGATTTACTTATTTTAATATCAATTATTTTATTAATACTATTTCTTTAATTGTTATAATTTTTTATTTATTAATATTATTTAGTATATTATATTAATTAATGATATGACCATAATTAATAATATAATATATTTTATTAATATAATAATATTATTTAATATATATTACTAATTATAATATAATATAAAAACAATAATTATGTTTTCGTTGAAACCATATAAAAGATACTAGATCACTAGGAAATTGTTATTGCTATTGAACGAAGGGCTTAGAAAACTAGTTTATAATTAAACTAATAAACCAATAATATTGTATATTGTATTACAATATTTTCTCTAATTTTCCTAGTACTTATTGGTGTCCAATTGTTTTTATTTTGTTATTTGTAACTAATTTAAAATATATATAAAAAAAATAGATAGAATAAATAGATAGAAACTAATATTATTTTAGCCAACTGTCGAATTGTTTTTGTATTTTACAAATGTACAATATATTTTTGTTTTTAGTACTTTTTCCTGTTTGTATAAAGATTTTATTTATAAAAAATATTTTTCTTTATATAATTGGTTTGTTAACATTCTATATAAAGGAAAATATTCTTAGAAAAATAATTTAAATAATAAACAAAATAAACAAAACTGCAAGTCTTATAATATTCATTTTATAACGTAGATTTAAACAATTTATATGCTTGCATCTATTTTTTATTATGTTTGAAAAATTAAAATAAGTTTTTTATATTTTGTATAATATATATTAGGTAAGAATAGAATAAATAGAATAGAAATAAACAGTGAACCGTAACGGATCGGAGCACCGCGACCATAGTTGATCTTTTGTGCTGCTACAGACCCTAACCGAACAGACAGAGTTAGGTTAGGTTATATCTTAAAAATCCATTGAAGCCTATTAGGCTATTATATTAATATAAAAATCGATTCGACAACTATTACTGTAGTTCCTCTTTATCAAACTCGAAAGATATAAAACCATTTGGTATCCCAAATAAAACTGACATTGCCTTTTAAGAATAGCTTCTGCAACTGGCAAAGATCCTGTCGAAAGTTAGTTTACTACAATGTATAATCTAATCTTTTTATAATTAGAAAAGACCCCACCATATCTATTTTGTATCTATTTTTAATACTATCCTTGAAGAGAGTTTCGTTAGTTAACCTGTTAAAGCTGTTTTCTGAATTTGGCACAAGTAGCTGAAATTTTAGTCTGCATTGCAGGTGTCGGTGTGCTTTAATCCTATCTATAAACAGCATTAGTTGACAGAAGCATGCTTAGCGAAGAAAACAGTGATTAATTTGTGTTCAGATCTGTTTATATTGAGAAACATGTGCTTGTTATTGACTCGAATGAGCTGTTTGACCAGCCTAAGACTTTTTAAACAGCTTATATTTTATGATTTTAAGTACTGATCCATGAAATTCCCCGTTTATGTCCTATATAGAAAACTACTTCGTTACTGTTAAATTCCGTATGACTAGGTATCCTAACGAAAGTTACTTTATTCATAGTAAACACCTTAAATTTGTGGTGTTTAAAGGTATTCGCCAAAATGATAGTGTAGGATTTTGGAGATTAAATAGCTGCCTGGCTATTTGAACATAGACTAATGTTCTAACACAAATTGGTTTAATTCAATATTTGATACTATTTTGACTACTAATACATTTTTAAGACACAAGAGACCTGTTCTTTTTGATTATAACCTTAGTATTGTGTCACATTAGGTATCAAAAAATAAAGTGGCAAAAATATCTTTGACAGCTAACTAATTTTTCGCCTCAAAAAAATTAACATTGAACATAAATATAAATTTTTTTTTAATAATTGAATTGAAAATAAATAGAAAAAAAAATATGTAAATAAATGTACTGTTCAAAATTTATTTCTCACTCCCAGACAATTTTCATTTTATATTCAAGTTTACAAATTTAAATACGACGTGTTAATAACCTTTAAAAATGCCCGCTCATTTACGGCCTATTTCTTATGCAAACAGATTTATGCACTCGAATAAAAATTATTTATATAAATAAAAAACATTTCATATATATAAATAGAAACAAAAACAGAAGTGAATATTCGACAATTTAAAAATACACCCATAAATGCTATAAGGCTTCCTTTTGTATGTACGAAGAATATATATGAAAAATATAATAAAATTGAATTTTTATTCTTAAAAATTAAAATTTTAAATATTTCAAGTATTTTCCTCTTTTTTTACATATGGTTATGCTTTTTTTCTTTTAATTGAAAAGAATTAATATTAAATTAATTTTTCACTTCAGTTTTTAATATATCAAACAATATATCATTTTAAATTGTTTTTGTTTGAATTATAAATATCGATTGTAATATAATATATAAAACTGAAAGCCAGTTGAATGACACAATCCTTTGAAGAATTTTTGTAATATTCTTTTTCTTTATATAAAAATTGCTTTGTTGTAATAAATATATGTAATGAGCAAATTGTATTTATTGTTATTAACTAATTAATAAAATAGAAGACATATTTTTGGTGGCGAATATAGACAGAAATCCCTACATCAATATGTTCAGTATTTAGTAAGCAAAGAAAACACTATATTAATGTGGTAATATAGTAATATATTAATCGAAATGAGTTTTGTCGTTTTGTGCTTTACTTGGTTACCGAGTAACTCGTTATTGTGAACTCTCCTAGTTGAATTAAAAAGTTTGACTAACCATTTTTTTTATGTATATCTTATATATCTTTTATCTTTATATATATATATATATTTTTTTTTTTTTATATATATATATTTTTTTATATATCTTTTGCATATAACTTTTACATTTCGTTTCGAACTGTGCTTTTTGACTAAAACGTGTGTGCTGCGAACAGTAAAAATATTTATGTGTTTTACATGGACCGGTACCAATATTTCACTAAAAATAATATTGTATAAGTTATTGTAATATAAAATATTTTACAGAAATAAAATATCTTTATGTCATGAACTGTCATTTGACAAAAGCTAGTTTAGAACATAAGATCTAAATTTATTTTTTCCATCATATAAAAGCTTATGCTATTACATTCATTCTCGGTCCGTTAAACGTTAACATATGTTTTATAGATGGTCTTATACTCTATACACTCTACAGACACTGATTTATAGTTTTCCTTAAGTACATGAACCAAATTCTTTTTTATTTTCGTCATTCGATCTGTAGTGCAACAGGTTTGTGTCGACAACAACAATAAATTAAGAACAGTTTGACATCAAATTTTTTCATGAAGCTTTTTTTTTAGCTTTTTTTAACAATCTCTTATAAAAGTCTTTTTTATTACTACGACAGTACTGGTAATTAATAAATTAATAAACTGCACCAGCAACAGAGAGTAGACTGGACATGTACAGACAATCCATGAGAACACCCCGACAAAAAAACATAATGATTCAGAAGCGAGAAAGTGAAGAGGCAGATCGAAGCTATGCTGGATACATAATATTAAGCGCATATTGACACGAATTGATTACAGAAACTTGATAATAATAGCAAGTGATCGTGAAAAATGGTTGTAATTTTAAAGGAAGTTCAAGATTTGTTATTATAACTATTAACGTAACAATTCATAACAAATTTTAAACTTCCTTTCAAATTATAACCATTTTTCACGATCATTTGCTATTATTATTATTATGATGATGATGATGATGATGATGACATATTTTTGTGATTATTGTTGCCTGAGAAGAAAACCTACGTCTGCTGGTTTTAGTTATACATTTTCTCCTAATCACTGTTAAATAAAATCTTACTGTTCATAAATTTAATGTGTTCTTCTGTGATTATTACGAAGACATCGATAATAAGTTATTAGTTAGTATTCGACTATATTAGAAATAATAAGAAGAAGGACAGTAATGAATTTTTTAGTATGTAATTTGTTGTTCATTGATCTTTTTTTAATGCAATTGACAGTAATGGATTGTTAGCGTTATTAAAGTTCTGAAGACAGAATATATAGTATGTCACTTATATAGCGAATAAGTAGAAAAATATATTTTCACACTTTTGAATGTAATCTTAAATCTTATCTATACGAAGGTGAAGGGTAAACCATTTTAAACACTTTAATTTTGCTTTCGGATTTATTGATGTCCCTTCGTAAGAAAATCAATTAATCAATTGAAAATATCGATATTCCTTTGTCAATAACACTTATCTGATATCTGATAGGTAATGAAGGAATAAATTTTGTTTGTAAACATTAAATTCGAGCATTTTCTATTTGGGTTTTGTTTCTGCTATGTTAGCTGTGAAACATACCAATAATGTTTAGATACAAAGTACTTATGTATCTCGAAAGTATTCGAATTTTGTGCGATTAGTTTTCATAACATAAAACTATCTAAAATCTTATAATAAAATTATTAAGCCTACTACTGTTTTAATAAAATTTTATATAAATAGAATGACATAAGAGAAGTGACTACAGTAAGTTCTTTCCAGCACCGTTACTCTCTGTCTCTCTCTTCCTCTTTCTCGCTTTATCACCCAGTTTATGATATGTTTTGTCCATAACAAAGTTAACACATTTCCGTTGCTAATGGGTTAATGCATTGTTGTGGTCACACTAGTATTAATGATGGGCAATCATCTACATCATCTCGTGGTTGGTTCAAGTATCTAAGCATTGATGAAAAGCTGTACTCGATGCAAAATATGAACGAACTGTGCTTTTAGTATACCATAGTAACGACTAGCGGCGGCGAGGTCAATGTATTGTTTAGATATTTTTTTATAATTTTTTTTCTCCTTATTTCACTATTCTTTTTAGTTATTTTTATTCTGTGCGCTTTGGTTCAATGCTTTGGAATTTCAACTTAATGACCGCCAACTGTTTTCCATCATTACGAGCGAAGCGATTTGTTGTCTGCTGATGAATTTCATATTGTGCTCTTCGGCAGGGGCACCATAAAAGTGGTTTATATTTTTCATTTATCCATGCAATCATGTGAACATTTGTTCACGCTTCTGCATCCATGTGTTGCCCATGGAAAAAGCGTGCTATGCCACTTTACGATTTCATATTCCAATTTGTTGCAAATACGAATCGTTTTCACACATGTTGAATGGCTGCTACGCATAGTTTTTAAATTCATAAAATTATTATTATAAATTAAAGAAATTGCAATTCATAAAAAAAAAATACCGAAGACATCATTAACAAATTAGCGTCTATTGGTTCATTTGTTTAAATGCAAATGCAGGCATTTACATTTCGCAATTGTAAATATTTTTATTTTATATTAAAATGCACTCAGTACTTTTAATGCATGAAACTTAATGAAGAAGAGGTTCAGGAAATTTAAATAATTTCTGTCAGTTTAATTGTCTTAAAATTTATTCATTTATTTTTTGTTAAAATAAATTTATTTATTTTTGTTATTTTTTTGAGCGTACCAAGTAATTTATATTATAAATTTACTTAAATATTTGTTAAATAAATAATAATTCTATTTTAATTACAATTAAAGGACAGTATATGCTGCATTAAAATAACGATTGTACAATAACAATAATTTGATGTAAACACGAAATCATTTGATCAAGAAATATATATACTTATAATAAACTCAAATTCACTAACTGAAAGCAAGTATCTATTGTCTTAAGTGATTTTATGTTATTAATAGTCAAATCATATAGTTCGATATATAATAATTGAGTACTCTTGAGTACAATTTTTAGTATTTAAAAATATTTTATAATATAATTAACCCAAAGTTACTAAATGTTTTTTACGCATTTTTACCCATAGCTTTAGTTTTAAATCGTACTATCTTTATCTCTCTCTTTCTACTTCTATCTCTCTCTTTCTACTTCTATCTCTCTCTTTCTATTTTTATCTCTCTCTTTCTATGTCTATCTTTCTCTTTCTATCTCTTTCTTTCTATCTCTCTATTTCTATCTCTCTCTTTCTATTTCTCTATTTCTATCTCTCTCTTACTACCTCTTTCTATCCTTCTATATTTTTCTCTCTTACTCTATGTCTGTCTTACTTTATGTCTCTTTTACTCTACGTCTCTCTCTCTCTTTCTCTTACTCTACTTCTCTCTCTCTCTTTCTCTTACTCTACTTCTCTCTCTCTCTTTCTCTTACTCTACTTCTCTCTATCTCTCTCTTAGTCTACGTCTCTCTCTCTCTCTCTTTATTTCTCACTCTATCTGTTTCTCTCTCTATCTATTTCTCTCTCTATCTATTTCTCTCTCTCTCTATTTTTCTTTCTCTCTATTTCTCTCTTTCTATTTTTCTCTCTCTATTTCTCTCTCTTTTTCTATTTTTCTCTCTTTCTCTTTTTCTTTATCTTGATCGTTAAATTATTCAGATGAGTCAATCAGATCCTTAAATTTAAGCTCTAGACGCCTTAGATAAATAACAATCGTTACGCAGTTTTAATATTAGTATATTTTTGCAGTATTATATGCTCTCTCATAGCTCTCCCACTGTATTTTCACTGTTCGCAAAGAAAGCAAACTACGTAAGTTTCTCTTACGTCAGTGGAACGGCACGTGGTACGACAGCAGCAGTAAACAGCGCTTTTCATCACCAATTTATATAATTGGTGATATAAATATGTTTTTGCTATAGTTGTCTAGTTTTTAATACTGATTTCACATGGACAGACAGACATCACTAACTATTTCGTCTAGAATAATGCAAGAATGTAGGCAATGTATTAACGTACTAATTGACAAGTCTTAGGAGTTTGGGTTCTAAAGCGTTGCTTTAATTCCTGCCCCTGCCAGTTACAGGTGTAGGTTGATTTGTCACAATTTATCAATGCTTACGGCTGGTTCTACGCATCATTACGAGGAATTGTGGAATCAAAACAAGTTTTAACTAATTGAGAAGGACTTGTTCCTCCCTCCACTTTACCTAACTTTGTGTTAAATATCATAATCTCAATAATGACGACAGATAAGATGATATAGTTTATAATATTACAAATATTGAATGCATGTGGTTCCAATCGTTGTCTCACTTTTAATAATGATTTCTAATAGCGGAATGAATCCTAGTAAAATATATGTGTAATAAATCAACAATTATTATCTTATTAATGCCAACAGAGAGAAGTTAATGCAGTTAATGAAGAGATTGGAATGCTATTCTCAGGCTTAGCAGCTTTTTGCTACTATATCAGTATTATATATAAGTAAAATGTATTTGGCGACAATTGAAACGGCTCATTATCCATAGTTCAATATATATGTGCTCTTAAAATATTTAAACTATAAATATAATAATTAAAAATTAAAAATAATTGCTATTAACATTCAAATAATTAAAAAAAAAAAAAATTAATTTCTATATATCTTTAAAAACCACGGAGTCAATCCAAAAGTCAATCCAAAAACTATTCGCAAATAACATAACAATATTTATGTTTTCTTACATAAACTATTTGTTTACTTTATTTGCAAACCAAGTAATTAAAAAATTATTATTTATTTTTATTACAAAACATTACTTTTATGAGCAATGTTTTTCCAACAATAAAAATAAATGAACAGCAGTTTTAACCTAAGCTTGATTGCTTTAGGTCTGCTGATATGAGTTTTTGCCGAGGCTTTCATTTCACTTGCAAAACGTTTTGAAAGTAGCTCAACGTTCTTTCCGCTATTAAATGCAGGTTGAAAATATTGAATTACTTATCATTTGAGAACGACGCGGCACTAAATCGACAGACACAGTTTGTTGGTATTGCAAAAAATGCATTTAATTTCAATTGTGAAATGCATGAGAATTAAATTTAAACGCCAAACATAATTGATTAATTTTATGGGTTCTATTTGGACAATTGTAAATTGAAACCTTCGAGAATTGCACAAAGCAGTTGCCTTTCGCTGAGCTATTCTAATAATAGTTGTAGTTACATTTAAGTATTTAAAATAGAAAAAAATACATATAAAACAAATATTTGCAGTTAAAAAAATATTTTATAATTAACTGATAAGCTGATATTTTTATTTATATATTAATTTGATATGTATTTGCGTAATGGAAAAATATTTCAAAAAGTAATTTAGTCATCATTTTAATTCCTAAATAAAATGGAATCTTGTTTGGTACATCAGATGAAATATCTTTAAAATCTATAATAATATACTACAAGGGTGTAATTTTGTACTATATCTTATATTATCCTTAACAACCCGACATCGACATATAGTAAAGGTAGAACGGTCAAAGAAGATCAATACTCCATACTCAATTTTAATTCCATAATTGAATACTCGTGGAATACAATAATTTGAATACTATAAAGTTATAGTTTTTGTACTATATTGTCCTTAACAACCCGACATACATATTGTATTCGAAAGGATAGTCAAAAGGCCCATATTCAATTAACGTTTGTGCAATTTTGATATCATACATCTATTTTGATATTTAGATATTTTTTAACAAATAGACATTTTTACCTATACTCTTTGTTATAAGTCAATCCTTAAAAAAGTGAAGTTGTTATTTACTATAATAGTTCAAAATTAGTTCAAAACGTGGTGCTGCACTTACATACGTGAGGACTAACAAAATTTCGCTTAGTTAGGTACAAAAAAAATATGACTTTAATATCGTAATATTAATCTTTATCATTTTTCCATTTTTTAAACAAAATTTTTATACATTCTTTAAAATCCAATTTTAAAAACAGCTCTCAAAATATATTTTAGATTTTTAGATTTGTGACTTCGGGAGTAATTGCAAAACTTATTTTGTTATTATTCAAAATAACCTGAAAATCATACGGCAGTAGGTTCGCGGAATAAATGATGAGCGATTTTTTTCAATCCCTGAGAGTACATAAAAATTTTCTTAACACTGCGAGCTGGTTTGTTATTGTCATGCAGAAAGTATCGATGTAGTTCACTTTTGGATGGCTTTATAACAGATTTTTGTGGTAAGCGGTGGTTAGTGTACGATTTAGCAGTTACCGTATATTTTGTCTTCAAAGGAATAATAGCTACAACTTTTCATTTGGTGAAGTAAATTGACATCATTACATTTGTTGCTTACTTCTGTTGCCTGGCATTAAAAGGTAGATTAGCAGATTCTGTAGTCCATATCATTGACTGCTGCATTGCATCTGGGTGGTACTTGTAGACTTCTGTTTATTGAACGCACATACACTTCTTTTTGACCTTTAGTGAAAATTTGAGGTGCCTCTACTGTTGATTTCTTCTTGAATCCATAATGATTGCCTTATATTCACTATAAAGCTATGACATTCAATCTAGTTAATCAGTTATCGTTTCCTAGGTCAATCTTTCATCTCTATTAATTTTGAACTTCACCAGAAGAACCCTAATATTTTCAATCGAAGATTTTGACCGATTTCTGTGAATTTTTTCTTCTACAGACAAATCTCCGAAATCTCTTTAAGGCATTCACAAGCTTTTTCCATATGCTATTTTGCACTCATTTATTATTTCCAGAGATTTACGATTACTCCTTAATCCAGATTCTCTCCACATTCTATTTGGCAATCATTATTAACTATTTTCATAGGCTTAAGATGGTAATCTCCGCAGCAATCCAGAGATTTACGATTACTCCTTAATCCAGATTCTCTCCACATTCTATTTGGCAATCATTATTAACTATTTTCATAGGCTTAAGATGGTAATCTCCGCAGCAATCTGTCAAGAGTGGCGACAAACCCAATCTCTTGCGGTGATAGCGGTGAAATTTGCAGTGATTCATTGTAATTAAGTTTGTGTTTTCTTGTCTCCAATTTAAATATTTACTGTGAAACATCATATAAAATATCCAAATATTGTTTAAAGTCAGTTGACATTTTTTGGTTTCTATTACTCCCTTTGTGTATGCTTAGATCCCAAATTCTCTTATTGAGTATTTCTTAAGAATTTTTTAAGTACTTTAACTAGCCGATCACCTGGATTAACACGTTTAATGTGAATTTCAATACAAAAATTTTTGTTTATAAAAGTATTGATTACTTTGTAAGAAAACGTATTATTAACTTACTTACTTTTTGCGTATAACTCATTAAATTATTCGCATATTCTTCAATTTTTTTCGCATATACATGTAATTACTGATTTGTGTTGAATAGACTGTCAAAGAACAACCTATCAACTCTACTGACACTGTTCAGTCCTCCGCTTAATAATACTAGTTTTACTTCCTTATGATCCAACACCAAACTTAATATGCCAAGAGGCACTCCTCTTTTTGTGGCTCATTGGATTAAGGGAATTTATATGCCTATATAAAATTGAGTTATTATTTAAAATTATATATGCTTGTGCGTATATATATTATGTAATTATAAATATTTTTAGATAAGTATTTGTTTTTGCTTGATTTAAGAAGCTTTCACATCAAGTAACTTTTTTTTGCAACCATCAATCATGTTTTGATTTGATATACGCGATAATGCGGCGGGAGTACGAAATCATAAATCAAAACAGTCTTTAATTAAGGAAATTATGTTTTTATTGCACAGATTTGAGCAATTTGAATAAAATTGTAAAGCACTCAGACTAATAACCCAAATTCAAGGAGCTAAAGACCAATTAATATCCTCATAATCAACATAATCATAATCATAATCATTATTAAAATTACTACACAATGCCAAGAAAAGTAAAATGTTTACCGTTTACCTTTTACCTTTTACCGCCAAACAAATTGCAGACATATTCTAGTCCTGTTATACTGCTACATTGCTGCACCTTGGAGACCTCTTGAGTTTCCAGGTTGAAATAAAACCGTAAAAACGTGTGCTTATATACATAGCCACATAGCTGCTCTCGTTTCATGCTTTCACGGCATATCCTTCAGCATAAGGGAAAATTTCATACAAAGCAAAGCAGGATAATAATGTGTACGTTTACAGAAAGGAAAGCGCAGCACAACTCCTTTTCAACGTTTAATAAAAATATACAATATACGAAATACGAAATACAAAGGATAAAGGCTAAATCCACCTACCACCTATCAACTACCAACTACCAGCTACCACCCAGACACATTCAGTCAGTGCTGCCACAGAAAATTAAAATAAAGGCTGGCACAGACAAACTGTGTATGAAACTAGGTCAATAGAAAATCCATTGTAACAAATTTCATTCTCTGCCTCTTGTTAAATATTGGGCGGTAAATTTTATTTTATTCTTCTTTAATATGTGTCGGCTGCGACACCCTCTATCCTCTATCCACTATCCTCTATCCTCTGGCAGGGAAGTACGTGTGTTTATTGCAACGGGAAAAGTATCTGAAATTGAGGAGCTTAAATTGTTTAATTTGATTTTTCAAAAAGAATTACTGAAATTTGTGGTGTGCGAGAGTTTTATTAAATTTCGCTGTTAATTTTGCTTGTTTTTTATGAAAATGAAAAATTTTATTGAGTTTATTTCGCCTATCGATAGGCGATGAGTAGTGCTGATAGCCTTCCTTGTTTACTGAGCTATATAAATTCAATCAATTCGGTGTTGTTTGTAGTGCTGTTAAAATTATAAAAATTTCATATCGGATTTAATGAAAATGTTAAAGTGTCGGTTGCCTTTAGCTTGTTTGAATTCTAGTATAGATATTTTATTGGTAAATGCTCCATGTGTACCATGATGACTACATGACTATAACGACTGCGACGACTGCGACGACTACGATGACTTCGATGACTGCGATGACTACGATGACTACGAGGCAAACTCAATCAACAAGTTGTGTCATGTAAATTGATGAAATGATTGGCAGTTGCGCTCGATTTAAAAATATTTCAAAACAAAAGTCCAAAACAGTACACGAAGGAAGATTACATTTGTTATCCTATCCTTACGTTCAGTTATTAATATGTAAAATGTGTAAAAGTAAATTATGTTTAGAGTTTATCAATAAATTTTATTGATTCTTTTTATAATTTTTTTTATAGATTTTGGGTAAAATTATTTGTATATTTTGGTGAAAACAAATATTACTAACATATGTGCAAAATCTTTTATATATATATTAATCCTAGCTTGAGGCATAACAATAATTTTTAGTCTCTTATTAAATAGAAGGCTGTATTAATAAGTCAGTGACTTTTTGAATAAAACAAATTTTTTTCGGCAAATAAACATTTTATTTTTCTACATAATCACCTTTTAGCTCAATACATTTAGTCCAGCGTTTTTCTAATTTTCTTATTCCCTCCAAATAATAGGTTTTCTCAAAGCTCTCAAAATACGCGTTTGTTTCGATAATGACTTCTTCATTCGATTCAAATTTCTTACCGCCCAGCCATTTCTTTAGGTTTGGAAACAGAAAATAGTCGCAGGGTGCTAAATCTGGAGAATATGCTGGATGGGGTAGCAGTTCGTATCCCAATTTGTAGATTTTGGCCATCGTGACTAGACAAGTGTGCACACATGAATTGTCTTGATGGAACAGCACTTTCTTCTTCACCAAATGCGGCAGTTTTTGCTTCAAATCAACGTCGAATCTGTTCAAAAGCTTTGAATAATATTCGCCGGTGATCGTTTTACCTTTCTCGAGGTAATCAATGTGAATGGCACCGCTTGCATCCCAAAAAACTGTGGTCATGACCTTGTTAGCTGACAGACTCTGTTTGGCCTTTTTTGGTCCACGTTCACCCCTAGCAACCCACTGTTTCGATTGTTCCTTGGTCTCTGGCGTATTGTGATGGATCCAGGTTTCGTCCACAGTAACAAATCAGCGCAAAAATTCGTTCGGATTACGGCTGAACATCATGAAAAACTCTTTTGAAGTGGTCACACGAGTGCGCTTATAGTCGAGTATACGCAATCCCGGCACCCATCTCGCAGAAAGTTTTTCATGTCCAAATATTCGTGTAAAATATGATGTACCTGTTCAGTTCAGATACCACACCATGAGCCAACTGAAGCACTTTCATTCTCCTATGATCATCATGGGCTAATATATAATCTTGAGTTGGAATGGTAAAGATGTGGTTTTCTATTTCCTTGTTTTTTTTTTTTTATATGTAAATTGTAAGTGACTAGAACTCAAGGCACTAAATCTATATTTTTTTGATGGTGATACATTTATATAGTATCTTTGAGTGCATAAATATTGATTTTTTTAAACACCCAATAATTGAACGTATATATCTACAGATAGCTATAGGCTGGGGAGTGTGTCCACATTGTTTTTTTTTGCCAAGACTGACTATTACAATTAACTTATTGTAATGGTTATTGAAGGTATCTACATTTATAATTAATAAAATTAGTCTGGAATTATACTAAGATTATGTCAATAAAATTTTTTTTTTTTATTTTTTTGTTTTATTTTTTGTTCTATTTGTTTTTTTTACTATTTTTTTTTATTTTGTTTTTATTATTTTTTTTTATTTTGTTTTTATTATTTTTTTATATTTTTTTTTATATTTTTTTATTATTATTTTTTTATTAATTTATTTTTTATTCTTTTTTTTTTTTTAAATTTTTATATTAATAAAATAAAGTTTATTTATAGTTCTGAATATCTGTAAATTGCAGATTGTCGTAGCGTGATAAAGTCAAATCTTTTAGTTGCCGATAACATGATTTACATATTTTAAATATATATTTATTTTTTCTTTATTGTATGATACTGTTTGTTATTTTGACATTTTATCCTTTAACACATCTAAATTCAATGAAAAAATGACCGACTGAATCTTTTGTACTCCCACAATCACAATTTTGGCAACATTGAATAGTTTATTTTTAGACAAAATCGATTTTAATCCTTCTAGTTATTTACTGATAGAATATTTTATCAAAAAGCGTATTGTGTATTTAACAGTTTAACGAATTTATTCTAATGAAGTATTTTTTATTTTTTCATTTTAGATATACCTGACATTCCTGATGACATTAAGCACCTTCAGAGCTTACAAGTGGCTGATTTCAGTTCAAATCCAATTCCTCGATTGCCTGCAGGATTTTCACAACTAAAAAATTTAACCGTTTTAGGTTTAAATGATATGTCATTAACAACACTACCACAGGATTTTGGAAGGTAAATATATCTTCTATATTTAACAATTATTTATTGTGTTATTTTTTATATTATTATTATATTTTTTATGTTATATTTTTTATATTATATTATTTATATTAATTATATTTTTTATATTATATTTTTTATATTATATTTTTTATATTATATTTTTTATATTATATTTTTTATATTATATTTTTTATATTTTATTTCATACATTATATTTTATTTTATATATTATATATTATATTTTTTATATTATTTTTTATATATTATATTTTATATATATTATTTTTTATATTAGTTTTCATATATATTTTATATTATTTCTTTATATTATTTTTTTGTATGTTTTTTAATATTATTTTTTATATTGTTTTTTATATTGTTTTTTACATTATTTTCTATTTTTTTATATATATTTCTTCTATTTTCTTTTATATTATTCTTTCTATTTTATTTTATATTTTTTTTTTTATATTATTTTCTTAAATAATAAAATAAGGTATGTGTGAAACTAGTATCGTTGAAAATAAGTTAAACGGAGCTTCAAGTATTCTAAATTTCATAAATATCATTTACAGCTTAACACAACTGGAGTCTCTGGAATTACGTGAAAATCTGCTAAAACACTTACCTGAATCCATAAATCATTTAACAAAACTGAAGCGACTTGATTTAGGTGATAATGAAATCGAAGAGCTGCCGCCATATTTAGGATATTTACCTGGTTTACATGAACTATGGTTGGATCATAATCAGTTACAAAGACTTCCACCAGAAATTGGTTTACTAACTAATCTAACTTATCTCGATGTTTCTGAAAATAGGTAAGATCTTCACTATTTAGTATTATCATTATATTTATATCTTTATCATGTTTATAATGAAATATATATATTCTATTATAAACTTTTTGTAGACTTGATCAATTACCAGAGGAAATTGGTGGACTTGTAAATTTAACGGATTTGGATTTGGCACAAAATCTCTTAGAAACACTACCAGATGGCATATCAAAATTAAGTCGTTTAACGATTTTAAAATTGGATCAAAATCGTCTACAAAGATTGAATGACACAATAGGAGCGTAAGTTTTTATTTAATAAAAAATAAAAATAAATTCTTGTCTACATTAAAAAAATAATTATTACAGTTGTGATAGCATGCAGGAACTTATTCTTACTGAGAATTTGCTTTCTGAACTACCAGCGTCTATAGGGCGTATGACCAAGTTGAGCAATCTTAATGTCGATCGTAATGCACTCGAATATCTGCCAATAGAAATCGGCAATTGTGCTAATTTGGGAGTGTTAAGTTTGCGTGATAATAAGTTAAAAAAATTGCCGCCAGAACTGGGAAATTGTAGTGTTCTACATGTTTTAGATGTTTCCGGAAATCAGTTACAATATTTACCCTATTCGTTGGTGAACTTACAACTCAAAGCTGTTTGGCTGTCGGAGAATCAAGCACAACCCTTGCTAACATTTCAACCTGACACGGATGAGGCAACAGGCGAACAGGTGCGTTTGATTTATGACATTTAATTTTTATTATTAAAATTATTTTTGTATTGTAGCATAAAAATTTAAAAAAAAATTAAATATATTTTATTTTATTTTTTTTCTTTTAA
The DNA here is from genome assembly GCF_002237135.1 of Teleopsis dalmanni. NCBI lineage: Eukaryota > Metazoa > Arthropoda > Insecta > Diptera > Diopsidae > Teleopsis > Teleopsis dalmanni. The sequence goes on from NC_051847.1 coordinate 165,328,860, forward strand.
GGTTTTAACTTGCTTTTTACTGCCACAACAAGAATATCAACCAATAACTCCTGGTGAGTATCAAAATTTTTATTTTTTTATTGTGTTTTAATTATTCGATTCCGAAATCATTTGGTGTTGGTGTTTTAGTGGTTCCACATATCTTCAAGATAGTAAGCCATGAGAATTATATTCTCTATTTTCATCAGTATTTGTTATGAGATAAAGTTGGGATATACTTCTTATCCGTTAGATTGCAGCGTACCATTATCATTTCTAATTCTCTTTATGAAGAGAAAAAAGTTATATCCAAACATGTAATTTTAAGGAGGGGGTTCTAATGAAATTTTTCTTATTGCATTATATTGAGATTTCTTTTAATTTTTTAATTTTAATCAACTTTATTATTAAGTGTAATAAAATTTAAAATTTTATGTAAGTACTCTTTTATGTAGAATTCATTATTTGTTTAAATTGCACATACTTTTTTAACTTATCTGCAATTGCAATCACTCAATAAATTATTGTTATTTTTGGTGTAGTAACAAATCGTTAATAATGAGTAAAGCTGATAAGCTGCAATTTTATTTTAAAAGCTTTGATAAACTAAACGATATCTTTTTATTGAGCAGATGACTAACAATTAATCATTTGAATTTATTGAGAATGCAAAAATATGCCTGTTCGTCTAGTCAGTTCAGTTCAGTATATTTTATTTTATTTTTATTTTTATTAATATTTTTATTTTATCAATATTTTTATTTTATTAATATTTTTATTTTATCAGCATTTTTATTTTATTAATTTTAAAATTTAGATGGTTTTCAAATAGCAAAGAAAAAAAGGACAAACACAAAAATTTATTTAATTTTATTGAAATTTGGCTGACCATACAACACTGTTTCGAGTAATGCCAAGTACTCATCATCAGTGGTCTTAGGGAATAATCGAATTTTCATTAATTTATAGTCCGTATATAATTTCTTTGGAATGCAAGTGCCAGGCTTAGAACTCGTGTCAGCTATGGCACAAATTAAAATTAGAAGCTATGGCTAATCGTGATTATCCACAAGTAGCCAAGGCTGCACAAACTTTCAGTGCTCTAGTTCCAGGTTTTTTGTCACTTTTTTATTTATTTTATTAATAAAAAATATTAGAAAAAAATATATACGATAAAATATAAAATAAAATATGTATTTTATAATATAAAATATTATACGAGAACTAGTTATAAAGTTTCTAAATAAAATATGTTAAAGCAAATTTGATGACTTTGGGTTTTAGAGTCACTGTTTAAAATGCTTGATTCTTCTTCCTCCGAGGTATGTAGCAGTGAGTACATCCTTTGTCAATAGTAATGAATCGATATTACATTTACTTAAAAGCATTACAGCTTTGGGCTTACAATTCAAGCTTGCTCATTTTTAACCACCGATCAGTCAACATTGTGACCTTTATGAAAGGTTTCTGGCATAGTAACCTCAATTGGGTGCTCCAAACCATTTATATCTGAAATCGTGCTACTAACCTGTTTTTTCTCTTCAGCTCAATTGTATGAGATTGTCATTTTGAAAACATTGAAAACAAATCAGCCGTTTGAATTTCTTTAGAATACAATGTGTGAACCTTAGTTATTTTAATTTCTTCCCATAAATTAAAAGAGATTGTGATTTTGGAAATTCCGAATCAGTCCTTCGTTTTGAGTTTCTTTAAAATATAATGATCCTGGATTATCTAAAAAATGTGTAACTTCGGTCGCTCCTGCCATAAAATCTTTAATTTGCAGATGTTTGATTCACTACACGTATTAAAGGGAGAACACAAATATTGTAGATGAACACATTTATGTCTAAAAAAAAGGACAAAAACAACGCATTATAGTCCTCTAAAAGAAATAAAAAAAAAATGGAACACATTCTCTTTAAAGAAGATATTAATGTATACCTAATTATCGTGCTTTGTAAAGAAGAAGCAAGAATGGAAATAAATAATCTTTAAGTTATGGATCACTTTTTTAACCTTTTTAATGAATTATGTTTGTTCAAGAAACATAAAAGAAATGATTGTTTATGTATATAATTTTTTTTAATTAAATGATTAATTTGTTTATTTGGTATTGAAAATATAGTATTATTTACCTAATAATTACATAGCTATTTATTACATATATAATATATACATATTTATTGTACTTAATTCATATTATATTATTTGCAGAGTATTTATTTTTATGTTATGTGTATTTATAAAATTATAATATCTCTACAATCTGTATGTATGTATTGTATAAATATGTATTTGTGACCTTGATTGTTTTGTTGTATATATATGTGATCTTTTTTCAAATTATTTTTATTCATTTTAAAGTTGCAGGTTTATGATTATTTTTATTAATTTGTATTAATATTAATGTTAATTAATACTAATTTTTATTTAGTTATTTTTATTAATTTATATTAATATTATTATTTATTTAGTTGTTTTTATTAATTTATATTAATATTATTATTTATTTATTTATTTTATTATTTATTATTTTATTATTAATTTATGAATAAAGTATTAGTGTTGCTGTTAAGCTAGACTTACTTTGTATAGGGACAAAGAAGCTTTATTAAATTTTTAGAAGGGTTTTCGAATAACAAAGAAAGAAATAAAGGACAAACACAAAAATTTATTTTTTAATTTTTATTGAAATTTGGCTGACCAAAGTGCTTTGGTTGTTGTCACTAATTAAATAAAAATAAGTGACAATAAAACCTGGAACTTGAGCATTGAAAGTTTGTGCAGCCTTGGCTTCTTGTGGATAAACACGATTAGTCATCGCTTCTAATTTGACAGGCACGAGTTCTAAGCCTGGCACTTGCAGTCCAAACAAATTATATACGGACTATAAGCTAATTAAATAATATTCGATTATTCCCAAAGACCACTGATGAAGAGTACTTGGTAATACTCGAAACAGCGTTGTATGGTCAGCCAAACTTCAATAAAATTAAAAATAAATTTTTGTGTTTGTCCTTTATTTCTTTCTTTGTTATTCGAAAACCCTCTAAATTTTAATAAAGCTTCTTTGTCCCCATACAAAGAAAGCGTAGCTTTATAGTAACACTAATACTTTATTCAAATATTAGACTTGTGAAAAGTAAAGAACAATATGTTAAAATATAATATTGTTCAACTTTTCCTAACCGCGAAAGCGGATTTGTAGAATAACATAGCATAGCTTCTTTGTAAAAAGCACCAAAATGGTCGCTTTACATATAGTAAGTAAAACAATATGCATTACAAAATGTCTCTACAAAAAGAGTAGCTTTGAAAAGAAATAAAGAAATAGGCAAAACCCAAAAGTTAAACTTTCAATTCGCTGAACTTGTGTTTCTAAAAATAAAGCTGAAGTTTATAAGCTCGTTCTTATTTAAAAAGCACGGCAAGTGCGTTGGTTGTTGTCACTAATTAAATAAAAATAAGTGACAATAAAACCTGGAACTTGAGCATTGAAAGTTTGTGCAGCCTTGGCTTCTTGTGGATAAACACGATTAGTCATCGCTTCTAATTTGACAGGCACGAGTTCTAAGCCTGGCACTTGCAGTCCAAACAAATTGTATACGGACTATAAACTAATTAAATAATATTCGATTATTCCCAAAGACCACTGATGAAGAGTACTTGGCAATACTCGAAACAGCGTTGTATGGTCAGCCAAATTTCAATAAAAATTAAAAAATAAATTTTTGTGTTTGTCCTTTATTTCTTTCTTTGTTATTCGAAAACCCTTCTAATTATTAATTTATTTAATATTTATTTGTTCTATTTATTTATTGTGTTAATTATTTATATATTGTGTTATTTATTTATTTATTGTGTTATTTATTTTTTTATTGTGTTATTTATTTATTTATTGTTTTAATAATTTATTTATTTCTTGTTCTATTCATTTATTTATTGTTTTATTTATTTATTTATTGTGTTATTTATTTATTTATTGTTTTAATTATTTATTTATTTATTGTTCTATTCATTTATTAATTGTTTTATTTATTTATTTATTTATTGTTTTATTCTATGTTAAATTATATAGGCTTTTAAATCCTTAAACAATTTTGATCAAATCTTAAAATCGTCAATCCACACAATTTTGATATGCCATCTGGTAATGTTTCTAAGAGATCTAGATATGCTTTTATTTAGATTTTAAATTTTTAGATGCTTTTTTGATTTAATGCCAAATCCAAAACTGTTAAACATATAAGTCCTCTGATTACTTCTGATAATTGATGAAGTTAATGTATATATATATATATATTGTTTTAGCTAAATGGTCTATTCTAAATAATACACAAATTTCTTTAGTAGCCTTATGAAAGATGATTATAGAGCATAGTCGAAGTATTGGTAATAATAAAATATTGGTAATAATAAAATATTAGTTTAAAATAATATAAAAATTGTGTATTATTTATCATTGACCAATTAGCCCGCACAAAAATATATAAATATTAATTTTTTTTTAATAATATTTGCTATGTTATTATTATGTTTATCGGTACTAAGTCAACAAAATTCTTTTATCAAAATCAGTAAAAAAAAACATTCTATAAATTTTAAGTATATAACAAATTCACGGCTGTATGGTATACACATTATCTTTATAATAAATTTAAGTAATTGTTTGCTATTGAACCTGTTCAACTCTTTGTTTGGAAATGTTGTGCAATAAAATATTTTGCTGACAGTTTTCCAAATAATAGATTTTTTTCTCTTTTTTTAAAAATATTTTTATGCTTAACTTTTGTGATAAGATAACAAATTGAGTTTAGGGCCAAACGTACGTTTACTATCTTGAAGATATGCAACGAGCCACTTTTCGTTCACAAACACACACTCAGATACAGATACGCTCTCACAACCTCAAACATTGGCAAATAAAGCACCGCGCAACGCTTATAGATTACATTATTGACACCGATTTTGCAATGGGTTGGATGGGTTAATTTTTTAATTAAATTTTTTATTATTAATTGAATTAATTTTTTTAAAACTACTTTTTAACTTAAAAATACATTTATTTATTTACATTTTACGCTTTTAATAAATTTATTAATTTTGTTTATTTTTCACTCATGCACAACTTATTCATGACAAAATAAAAACAACTGCACCTGCTACAAATTAAAAAAAAAATATAATATAAAAAATGCCTTAAAATTGCTAATAATTAAAAAAATTAAAACAAACAAAAAAAAATATCAAAAAAAATATTACCGAATATATTGCAAAAATGTGCGATAAGATTATCCACCGGGTCAGCTTTACAGATCGAGTGAGAAATTCGATTCGACGGACTTCCACATTTACCAACAACAAGGTTTGCTGCTTGTATTGCATAATTTTGAGTAATGGCTAATGTCTTTAACCGCATTGCGTTGCCAAATATCTAAGCATCTAAACTGTTAACTAAAGATAGTAACTAATTAACACTCTGTTTTTGTTTTGTTTCTTTGGATTGCTCAACTAAGCTGCCTGCACACCACTGGCTTAAATAGTATATGCACGTTTTCGTAGACGAATGTGAATTTCTTTCGACAGATCGCCATATGCACTTACCATAGATACCATAGATGCCATATGTACCATAGATACAAAGTTAGCTAATTAAGTGCTCATGTCTAGATTGTAGTTGAGATTCATAGCTCTAGTTACTGTAATTAATACCCACCTATCACTAACATACTTTTTCACATTTTATTTAAATGCTAACGTTCTCCGCTGCTAATAGTTTTTTTTTTAGTATTTCATTTGTGTCCAAAGTTAGCGTCTTCAAGACTTCTCCGTGCCGGGTGACGTAATCTTAAAGGCGTTGGCCACATAAAGAGCCACATATTTTATTTCTCGTTTGCCGTCTACATTTCGGTCGGTTTACATTCCAGTTTACTTAATATTATTATTATTATTATTTTGATATGTAGTCTGAGTTGCCAAAGCATACGTTATCAAATTAAAATTTCAAGGCATTAGAGCTCGAGCTCTTCACTCAAAGTTAGTCAAACATAATTTATGCGTAATTCGTGTAAAAATTGCTACTAAATTGTAGTTGTTAAAATTGTAGTATCTAAATTGTAACGGAGTTGAGTTGAATTTGGTGTTTAGTGGAAATTTATTTTCATTAAATAATAATTTTATTACAGAAACAACCAACTTGTTATTTATCATGTCACTTAAAAGAAGAACAGCTACAACTTTTCCAGAAAAGATACGGAAGAACAACATATAGAAATCATCTACGTAATCAATTTTCATAATTTCGTGTTATCTTTTCTGTGAAAATATATATATTTAATAGATTTAATATAGATCTAATATTTGTGCTAGCAAAATATTATCTAAATTATAAATTATCTAAGTTTTTAATATTAGTACTAGCTCTATATCTAGTTGTTGTTGTAGCCCGCCAAGACCTATAAAGCAGATAACATGAAAGGGGTTACTTAGACCCATGTATACGGGATTGTATAGGAGCAAGAATGGATTGGCGAATGGGTGGATTCTAATTGATCGTGTTTGTTATTAATAACAAAATTTCAATCCATAAGCTAAAAAATATTAAACTTGTAACCCTCATTTTGAGTCTCTCTATTTATAGACCTATAGATTTGCCTATGCTTCTGTTTATCTATCTACAATTTTATGTATTTTAATTGTTATACATATAATGTATGTATATTTGAACAAAAAGAGTTGAATTTTGGTTTTACAGAAGCTTCAAATGTTCAAAAGTGCTGACGACTATGGACCCGGGTTCAACATAGTCACGTAATCTTTCTAATGGGTATTTTAGCACAGCTTTTTACAAAAAATTTTATGATAATGTTGCCTGTGTTGCAACATCTAAAGAAGATACCAAAACGTTAACGGACGATAACTACGCAGTTGTAAAATCTTTCTAATCCTGAACCACTAATTCGAAATTATTCAGAAAATTTCATATTCAATTTGGTTACTCCGAATACTTTTTCACAATATATTCTAATTCTAAAAGTGCATTAGTACTTAAAAATATCTCAAGAAAAGTGTTCGAGCAGACCTTGGCGGACTGCACAGATCCAATGCGGTGAAACAATTAATTTAAGTGAATAACAAAAATGACAGCCTAGTTGGATAAAAGCTTTCTTAATTGGACATATTTCTGATGGTGACCACGTTCTTAAAATGAAATTAAAGATACGATACCTGCAGATTTTGTTAAATCCCAAATGTAATTTCGACCTATCTCATCTATGCGTGATTGTTAGGATATGAGACGAGTACCTACGTTTGTCATTCATTGAACCGAATGAGGTTTAGAGTACGACATCAAGAGATATAGTTGAGCTTGTTCATAGAATTTGATTTACCCTGGTATATAGAAAACTCTCTTCAGGGGCAGCACAAGACACAGCATTGTCCCTCAATGTTGTTGTTCTTCTTCTTTAAAGAAGAGAAAAACTACTGTAATTATTTCTACACATAATAAAGGAAAGGTTTCCTACTTGTAATGAATGTGTTATCTCACAGGTTCATAACATTGGCATGAATCTTGAGAACGAAGTTTTAATACGAACCCAATCCACACGAAAGATGTAATCTCGAAAAGAATAACGATCGATACTCAAATTTAATAAATGACTTCGGAAAGCGCACGCCATCGCTGCTGGTCTCTATTGGCTTCCCATTTCGCATGCTTATATATATGGTGAGACGTTGGGACAGTAAGTGGCCCACTGAAGTGAAGGATTAGCCGAAGTAGATTATGAAACTACTTGGGTCCTTTTTCGTTCTTCTATTCTCGGATGTCGTTATTGAGTTAAAGCTGGCGGCTTCCATTCGCATAACTACACCTCTTGTTAATGCAAGCAGCTCATTTAATTTCGCATGCTTACTATTAATAGTATGAATTATGTAATTGTTGTAATTATAAAACCACGTATTCAGCTTTTATACTAAACATCATCATTGCATACATATCAAAATAACATTAAAATAACGCACTCACAAATAGAAAAAGATTACCAAACTGTTGAAGAAATTAATTTGATAATGACATTTTTTTGATTATAAAGTCATGCAATTCATCTTTGATAGTAAGTTTCCATTGCAACATTCAATCTATAGATCTAAATCTTTTTACAGATTTTAACTTTTTCTAATATGTAACGAAATAATAACACTTAAAACCCTTTCCTTCCGTTTACTATAATCTTATACAATAGATCTACCATTCATCGAGTCGTCTTCCTATTTCACAATAGTATATATGCTTTTATAACAGAGAAGAATCACTATTACAGCTCTTAAATAAGAAGTTATTACATATAGAGTATCACAATAAGATGTAGGTGACTAATATTATTGGTTTTCGCTCTCTCTTCTGTTCATTCTTTTTTACTTTCACTCTCGCACTATATATTTCCCTCGTTTCTCTTTCTACCTCTCGCGCTTAATTTACAAATCCTACTCACTCTATCACCCCTTTCTCTTCGTAGAACTTCATAGTTTCTCAATAATATATTATAGTCTCGAACTGTATGGTCAGTCAAAAATTCTATTAATTAAAATAATATAAAATGAATTTTTGTTGTTGTAGTTCATTAATGCTCTGAGTTCTCTACTTAACTTTCTACAGCTTTGCGAAGGGCATATGTCCGATTATTTGTTAGAACTTTCTGGCTTCTTTTGGAAGCATTGGCGACAAAGTTTGTATTATGTATTTGATATATAATAATATTAATATTTTCTTAATATAAATATTTTTAATTACATTTAATATCGACACAGTATTTTCTTATTCATAATTTTGCTAAAATACAGAAACACAAAAATTTATTGCAGTTCCGTCGAACTGTTTTATGATTGTTGTACGAATATTAAAATTTTATTGTTAATTTCAAATTCCATAAATATTTCACTAAACTCATGTGAACAGACAATTAAATTAGAAGGTAATTAACACTGCATAACCTCTCCGCTTCCCACTCATTAAACTGAAATTATCATCGCTAATAAACTTAAAATTGTTGATGTTCGGAACATAAAGTACAGCATCGCATCGATGCCAAGGTCGATGCCGAATTTTATTGTAAAAACACAATTCAAAGTGAATGCCGATATGAAGTTTTAAGGAAACAATGTATAGAATAGATCTAAACCACTTCCGAAGAATATCAACAGAACCCACCCAGTATATGACAGAAATCTAGCACTGGGTTGGGTTGCGTACTGGGTAGCGATGATATGAGATACTTGTGAGAAAAAGTTCTTGTATGTGGACATTGTTTCTATTAATTCATGTAACTTATGGCTTGCTTTTCTACTCGACTCTATAGTTTTTAGTTTTAAATAAAAATTCAAACTAAAAGTCTTTAATTTTTATGCAAATTATTTAATTTAATTCGTCTCGTCGCGTTCATTTTAAGTGACTGAAGCTGAATCTGAAGCTGTAGGTAAGTGTATTGTCTAATTTGTGTTACCCAGTTAGTCACATATTTCGTATGTCGTAACTTACATGTAATAAAATTATATTTTACATAAATCTTAAATAAGTAGAGTGACCCTGACTATAATATAAACTTTTTATTTCATTTCATTTCATTTGAATTCATTAGGTGGCGCGCACATCGTCGTCAAGGTGGTGTGTGCTGACATCTGTGCCCTTTGAGCACTTAATATTTTCATTAGTCGACCGACCTGCGTGCATATACATTTTAGGCAAATTGGTTGCTGGTTCCAAATAGAAGCATATAGAAGCCAAAGCCTTTAATTTAATCAAAAAGCATAAACCGCAAATTAGAAAACTACTAAAAAATGGCCATCAGATTATATTATTGTATTATTTAGTAAAATAGTTTGCAAGAATATAACCAACCAAAAATTTATCAAAAAAAAATAAAAAAAAAAAATAAGAAAAAAATTTCCCTAAATCATAAATCGCTTAATAAATAATATTAATTCAAAATAATCACTAAAATCGTTTGTTGTATGCTTTGTAGCTGCTTTATTGGTTATTTGAACGCTTACACATAATCGCAATTTGTTAAAAAAAATGCATGAAGTTGAAATAAAATCAACAATACAAAAAAAAATATAAAGAAAGAAATCTTAAATATTAAATATTTTGTTTATTTTGTACCAGCACGCGAGCAGGAATCCGGCGACTCTGAAGGCTGGGAAGAGCGTGAAGCCACAAGAACACATTCCGTTAAGTTTTCTGAAGATTCAACACACGAGAAGGACACACCATTTGTGCGCCAAAACACACCACATCCCAAGGAATTGAAGGCAAAAGCACACAAGTTGTTCGCGAAAGAACGTAGCCGTAATGATGAGGGGCCCAATTTGGATACTCTCTCCGAAGAGGTAAATATACATAAATATTTGTAATGTATTTCAATTAAGTTTCCTTTTTATTACTTCTTTACGCATTCAATTTACAGCAAAGTTCCGTAGTCACACCTGTTAGTGGTAAGATGGACCTTAATTCTACTACAACAGACTTTATAGCAGCAGAGGCAAAAACCGCTTATGAAAATCACCAACAACCAATTTCACCTCAAACACAAACAGCACCAACACAACCCACCACCACTCAACAACAAAACAATACTAATGCTAAACGTGAACCGATTGCTGTTGTAGCGCCAACTGCAGCAGTAACGAACGATGAAGAAGACGATAATGATGATTATGTGAGTAAAGATTACAACCATTTCTGTTAAAATTTTATAATACTATAAACATTCTTTTAATGTAGTGATGGGAAAAAAAAAATTATAACAGAATTTTTATAATAAATGTATAATATAATTATAAATAATTATTTATAACAGAATTATGTATTCAAATTTTTAAAAGTTACTTATAACTGAATTTATAACAGAAAACGATAATGGCGATTATGTTAGCAAAGAAAACAACTAATTCTGTTAAAATTTTATAACAGTATTGACGATTTTTAATACAATATCAAATCAAAAGTGGCTATAACAGTTTTTTTAAGAAATTTTATTACAAAGAATTAAGAATATAAAAATGATATATAAGAAATTTTATGAACATTTTATAATAGAATTCTTTATCAATATTTGTAAAAATTACTTATAACAGAATTTTCAAACAAAAACTATAATAACGATTATGTCAGTAAATATATAAACCATTTCTGTTAAAATTTTATTACAGTATTGACAATTTTTAATACAGTTTCAAAACAAATTTATTATAACAGTTTTATGCAGAAATTTGCTAACAAATTTAAATTTGTTATATATATTCATATAAATAAATTTTTATGAATATCTTATAACAGAATTTTGTATGGATTTTTTTAAAAAAGGTTTATAACAGAATTTTTAAACAACGATAATAACGAATATGCCAGTCAAGAAAACAACCATTTCTGTTGAAATTTTATAATTTTATAACAGTATTGACAATGTTGATAGTGTCATGTCACTAATCATTTGGCTTTATAAAATATAGTATCTAGCGTAGATCTTATTTATTTATTAGGATTCTCATAATAGCAAAATCGTTTATGGAAAATATCCAAAAAGAAATGAAGCGAAATTTGAAATATCTGCAAATATATAAAATAAACCGGAATCCCTAGACGCAGTAACCCAAATCGGAATGGTCTCAAGTGACTAAATTAATTAAAATCATAACTTACGCTATATAAGAGGATGACTTAAATAGGTCATGTCGGATATATTATAAATCATAGATATTTAAAGAAAAGCTAAATTTTGAATAATAATGTTAATAAAAATTCAAATGTTAATAATTCCAATGTTAATAAAAATGCAAATGTTAATAATTTCCATGTTAATAACAATATTAAGAAAGTTAATATTAATAATAATGTTAATGTTTATAAAACGATAATAATTAACATATAAACATTTTCTTACACTCGTTTAACTTTTTAACAGAAAGCAACTTCGAAAAATGAGTTATTCTGTTATACTGTTATATATACTGCTATACTGTTATGTTGTTATATATTCAGCATTACATTAATCGGTTAACATACCTACTATTGAGTTCGTACACACTCAACAATAATGTTGTTGAAATAGGCTCTGTTATTAACGGTTCTAATCTATAATAAATATTTTTTTTTCTACAACTCACACCAGAAACTCAATTTTTAAATTGTTGAAAGCAATATAATTTATAAAAATACTGTATATAATATAAATATAGTATAATCATAATTATTTATTTATATAAATATTCATAATAACAAAACCTTGTATAAATTGTATTTAAATAAATATTAAAAAAAATTAAATAAAATAATATAATTAATACATAATTAATAATATTTATAAATATTTTTTATTTTATTATTTTAGGAATCAGAACGACGAGTGGGATTCCAAGTTGATGGTGAAGAAGATGATTTTTATAAAAGACCGATGAAGTTACACAGACGGTAAGACAGAAATAATTTAAATTGAACCAGTTTAAATTTTATAAAAAAACGCTTATTGAATAAATATATATTTCTTAAAAATGTTATAAATATATTTTGAATAATTAATTCTATTAAATTCTATATATTTATATTAAATCTAATTTAAATAAAAATAAATTAGCAAGAACAGTAGTACAAACGAAAATGCCAGCACGATTCTTGTGTCTACTCTTTCTAAGTTGATACACAGTAGCACTTTCTGGATTAACTTCTGTGACTAACTTATTTTCCCATAATTTTATCAGATAGGAAAGTAAATAGGGTTTAAATTTTGCAAGTGTGCTGGATAGGGGAGTATTTCATACTAAAGTTTTAGAAATTATACCATGTGTAAATTTATGGGCTGCCTTGATGAAAAAATACTTTTTCGGGCTATCTCGTTGTTCATCAAGGGATACTGAATCCAACAATTTTCTAGCCGGAGCATTTTTCACATTGGCACGACATGACCGAGCCAGCGAAGCCGCTGAATTTTATTGCACTTAACTATTTCAATCTCGCGGTATAGCTTATAAAGGTAATCATTCCATCAAATTCGAAACTCGTTGCCCATGAGGAATGACCATAGATCTTCCGAATAATTTTTCTCACCTTAGACAGAATACTATTTATTTATTTATTCTATCAATTTATTTGCATATTCTATTTATTTATTTTCTCTATTCTATTTATTTATTTTATCTATTCATTAAGGGTACTTTAAACATTAAGCATATGTAGTTTTAAAAAATGTTTGTCGTCCTACTATTAATTTCTTAAAGTAACTTAAGAATTTTTGAGGCAAATTATAAATAAAATAACTATCTTTTATTTAATATCAATTTTTCCCAGATACAATGTTTTATGCAAATCATACAAGCAAAGAAAAATACAATCTCGCAATTGTCTTGCTGTTTTCGATTTGATTAATAGATTTTACATATCCGAATATCCAATTATGTCAATATGTAATAGATATTGTATGTATATCGTTAAAAATATTTATTTTTCTTTACTTATATATTCCAGCGATACGCCACATCATTTGAAAAACAAACGTGTCACGCACAATCTCACCGATAAGAAAGCCAGTGAGATTATTGCGAATGCACTGATTCAGGAAAAGAAATTGCAGCAGCTGCCGCCGGTGCAGTCACCGATACAAGAAAACGTTGATGCTGAACAAAGTGAACAACAAAGCGCAAATCATCCATTCGATGCATCTCTTTCACCAATTCCACCAGCTTCACCACCAAGCACCGCACCAGAGGCTGCCCTACAAGAAGGTAAGCAGGAATTTGAACAAAATAATGCAACTTATTTGTGTACTGAGTTCGTGATTAGTCTGAAGATGCTTTCACGGAATACATTATCGAGATCATTTCGTGGAAATACCAATTTTTTAAAGTGTTCGACTACTTCTTTAAGAAACGTAGAATAAATTTTTTTTTAAATATCTAATGGAATTTATATTCTCATTCTCTATAACATGCTTTCAGCAAAGTTTTTACTTTTGAAATTTGTTGAAATGTATTTCCAACCTTTCAAGTGATTTCTGTTTTAAGAAAATTGTATTCCATAAAACATACCATAAACAACTTTTTCTAATGTAACGCGTAATGCTTTTCACATATCGCAAATGAGATTACATTTTGCATTATTTTTATGGCAATAAAAATAAAGGAACTCACAACGCAACGAATAATAATAATTTTCCTTTGTCAAAATATTGAATTGGCACTTGACAAAGTGAGAACGACGCGAAAAATCAACCTGCAACTGTTGCAGATACCCGCAAACCGCAGAAATCGATAAAAAATCAATACAAACATTTTCCCCGGCTTGGGTTTCTTATTAAAATTTACTCGAACACAAATTGAGTGACGTTCGTGGCAGAAATGTATTGTATCTTTCAGTTCACTTGTTCAGTTGTTCAGTTGTTCAGTTGTCTTCGCTTGAAGGGAGTATCTACGCATTACTCACAACGACACAAAATCAATTTTACCTTTTTAACGGATGAAACTGTATTTGCTACCATCGCTTCTATTCGTTCCATTTTTTCCGATATTTTTTTCTTTATTTTTGCTTAACCCACTTTAGATAGAGCATGGAGCATGGAGCATGGAGCATTGTTATTCTAACAATGCGAATAGAATTTTCCATCTATAAAATTTTTTAAGGTGGCAATTATTGTTGCGAATTCCGAAATACTCGCAAAAAACTGTTGATTTTGCGGTTCAATCAGCCTTTTTGGGATAATAAAGGGTTGAAAGTATTATCATTATCACTTTTGTTCCTTTGAGTGATGAATTCGAAATGTTTCTCACAAAAGATTGAAATGGGGTTATTTTGTGGAGTATAAAAGGACAATATTTTTTTAAGTAAAGTAAATAAGCGAAGTAAATATTTTGAGTGTTAATTTATTTGTTAATTTGATTGTTTCAATGAATGTGACACTTTAAATTTAAAATAGAAATCAGAATTTTAACTTTGTTACTTGTATTGTATATTGTTTATACATGCCACTGTAATTGATAGACATTCGCAGAAAAGTCCAGTATTAATAGATGATTAACGTTCTTTCTTGTTGTTGTAATAGCTCACTAGGACCAGTAAAGCAGATAACACGAAAGGTTTACACGTCGAATACATAGGTTGGGTTGTGGATGGGTGGTGGTTGGGAGAGGGAGAATAAAGGAGTATATGTGGGTATATGGTGGGTGGGAATTTTAATTCAGCTTATCCTGGGTCCAGGCGACGAAACTTGTGCACTTCAAGAGGGTGGGCTCAAAGATCAATTGGACGATATTTGCCTGTAGCAAAAAATGGTTATAAATCAGCCTTCGACTGTAGCTGACAGGGGCAGAGATTGAAATAGGAGTTTCTATAGAACAAGCGCTCAGTCTAGCGCTAGAGGTGTTTACAGAAACAACTCTGTAGTCAGTTTCCTTTTACTTTGAGCGCAGGATAGAATAACCATTAATGACAGTATGAGTATACAACTATCTCTTTGTTGCGTACCTCAAAGTTTCCAGACAACGTTGGCATGTCCTTGCATGCAACTGTGAAAACAATTCTTAAAATTTTATTTCGGTTTTAAAAGCTCATATATTTTCTTTATACAATAATATTTTTCATATCGAGGCATCATGATTGATCTAATGCTGTCATATGTGCGATGTTATCCTAGGATATTATGCTAGTCTTCCTCTGCTTCACGGAAAAAACAATTTCTAACATAATGAAACAGAACGATATTTATTGATTTACATTCTTAGGGGTATGCCATCGACTCTAGAAATGAAAATAAATTATAAATGGTTATTATCAAATGAAGCCTAATGCAGATTAGGTTACTCTAACTTAAATTTCTGATTTTTCTAAACAAAACTGAGCGGATCGAGTAGAGAGAAAAAAAACCCGAAGATATCATAATTCGACAATCTCCATCAAATTCTTGCAAATACAATAACAGACAAAGTGTTCTGGGTTATTCACATCCTCGAAACGTGACTTCATTAAAAAGATTTCGGACCATCTATAGTTCAGTTACAACTCTTATTAATCCTTCCACTGATGTTATTTTTCCTTCTTATTTCGGACCATCTACTTTTGTCGGTAGAAGGAATTGAGGAATCCACTTAAGATGAATTTGATTTTATTTTGCAACGATATTTTCATCTTACATTCGCTTAATATTTTTGACGCACTTATGGATCAACAGCAGCTTTTTGATTGTTTACTGTTAAAAAAACAACCTGTAAGTGTGAAATCTTTTAATGAAGTGTTAATTATTTGGGTAAACAAACTCACAATTTTCCAGTGGCCTTGCAACTTTTGACTTAGTAGGCAGTAGTAGTTTGGCATGAAGCTACTACGCTCAAAAAGATACTATATCTGTTTTATTGAAATTAATGAAAAATAACTGAAAATAATTAAATTTTAAACAAATAATTGCTTAAATAATTAAACAAAACTGAAAGTAATAAAATTTATATATATAAGTGTTAAAAAGAATATAATAAAATATAAAAACATAAATTATATATTCAAGAGCTTTTTATAAAAAATAGGTTAAATATATACTATATATAAAAATCGAAAGTATATAACAAATATATTAAATATATAATAAGACGTAAAAAGGAAAATTATATATAATATATGCGTATGGAATTTTATTATATATAATATATGTTATAATATATGCTAAAATATGTTACAATATTATTTATAAATTGTATGTTTAAATGTTTATGTTATATGATTATATATAATATATATAAATGTCATATTATTGTATATATATATATATAATATATATATATGCACAAAATATCGGCCATCATTATAGAGTGTACTGCTCCGGTAGAATTCAGTACTTAGGTTATTCTATTCAGTTACTTTATAATATATTATATTAAATAGTTGAGATTGCAGTGTGTTTTGGTATAATTTTTAATTTTATTAATTTAAAAAAAATTTATTTATAGTTTATAGAAAATTTAAAATATTTTAACGAACGAATTGAAAATAAATAAATTAAATAGAATAAAAAATTCATTGCATTGAAAATAAAAAGCTATAAAAAATAAATAAAATAGTCTTTAAATGTTGCTATAAAAATTTTTTTGTTTATTAGTAATTTTTAAAAAAAGATTACTTATACGCAATGCATAATCATTTAAGCAACAAATTCTTCTGCTATTATTTAATTTCTACAAATGTATATATGCTTACATATATATACAGGAATACATGCAATATGTATATATACATATATATGTGTATGAAGTATGTATTAATTTCAACAAAAGCAATCTTATCAACCTGCTGTTATCAGGTAAATAGAGTTAAAGTTAAGTTGAACTGAACTGTGTTGAGTTTCGCTGAAATTGTTTAAATGAAAATTGCAAAAATAAACGTGATAATTAAATTTATGAACATTAAAGTAATAAAGAGTAAAAAATAATTTCTCAACTAATAGAGTCAACGTGTATTGCGTTTTAATCTGCTCATTTACGGTACTCTTCCCACACCCAACTTACACTCTTATCCCAACGATACCGCGGTATATAACAACTACTTCTCCACCTATGCTCATAATCTCTTCAATTCGCTATCGAATTGTATCTCAACTCTGCGTAGACTTGCGAGTATATCAACAAGTGGTGCAGCAAAAAACCGAATTGGGCTTGCTAATTGGTTGTGAGGCTCTTGGACGTCTATGGCATAATTTAGTTATTTTTTTCACTTGTCAACGTTAACAGGTGCTTCAGTCCGTTGTATCCGTTGTAAAAAAAACTCAGATTCTGTAATTACACACTCTACCCCTTCTATTTGTGTACATACGAACGCTGTAGATACGCTTGTAGATATTGTATCTTGTTGTTGCTTTCTGCTTTCGTACGCGCTCAGATATTGCACTTGTACGGCGTACGGGTACGAAAAAAATATATTATTTTCCATACTCGTTAGTCATAATCGAACTTTAAATCGCGAAACGTACGTAAACGAAACACTAATGAAATGAAAAAATATTTAAATAAATAAATTTAATTAACGCAAACGAGTACGGAACGATATTTTTATATGAAATTTTTCAGTACGTACGGTTTGGGTTAAGAAATTGTCGTGTTTTTGAAGTAAACGTGATCGAAAGACTTTTTTTCATTTATAAAAATAAAATATTTTATATAAACAATAAAAGTTATATAAAATCAGCTATTTTGTATACTTTTTTCAATGCAGCTGAATCAATTATAAAGAAGTTTATTGCACTAAAAAATAAAAAATCGGATTAAAAAAATTACTCATACGCAGCGTGTTACCGTTTAGTCCATTATTTTTTTTTTTTAATTTTTTTTTTATTAAAACTAAAGAGAAAAATATTTATTTAAATAATAAAAATATTTTTCACCACATTTGTTCTTCGTAAATAAATGCTGCAGGATTTTTCTTGAATTTTAATAACAGAATAGCTTTGGGTGTGCTGTCTACGGCTTTATTGTTTTAAAGTAAAATTTATATTTGCAGTGCAAGGATTTTATTGCTCTTAACCAATCAACCAAACCGCTTGTATTATTTACATTATCGCTTCGAATTTATTTCATCCACAAATCTTCAGCAAATTGTTGCACTCTTATTTGCATTTGCAGGTATTCATATCCGAGCACAGATACTTGTGTATATAAATCAAATTTATTTGGTTATCTGCATCATACCAATACTTCATACATATATATGTATATATACGTATATACGTAAAATATTTGAAATTTATTTACGTTTTTTTTTTTTAAATTTTTTTTTTAACTATTTCTGTTGCATTTTACCATATCAGCAAAGTTGCAAGCAATGCAATTTGGTTTTCTTACAAATTCCTCAAAGAGGTTGTATCTGTATTTGTCTATCTGCAAATGCATCCATGTCGGGTATATGTTGATTTTCGCATACAATTGATTGAAATAGAATATATACGTATAGTACTATATATTTCTTATTTAGCCTTAACAAATGTTGACAAACTCAAAAGATTCTTAGATTTTTTATACGAATATTTATTCGAATTTTATTTTCTCTGCCATTGAGCTTGTGTAAACTTTGCTTGGTAAACATTTTCTAAAGTCGCACGAGTATTCTATTTAATAGATATATATTTTATGAAATATTTTTTATGAAATTCAATTACAATAGTTTACTCAGTTGTACATAAATGTACATGTGCGTTTTGTTAATATTTGCATGAATTAATAAAACATTGAAAACGTTTGCCAATTTCGGTTTCGTAAGGATTGCTGGATTGCTGTTTTTCTTATACCTTTGGGTTTGTTGAATTATAAATTTCCTGTTAAATATTCAGTGTTTGAATTATAAAATAAAATGCAATCCTCAATTTAAACTATTTTCAGTTAGCATTGCTTAAAAATTTATTGTTTACCATATCTATTGTTCCTTTGTCTGGCTTCCTTTTCATGAATATTCTTTGCAATAATGTTGAAAATTTTAAAGGCTATTCTGCTTGACTGTCCTTGTGTTTTTATTGTGGAAAAAGAATTACAATTTTAGCTTGAAATAAATCTCTTGTTTTCTCATCAATGAACGCATTTTATATAAATTTTAGAATTTTACACAAATAATTTACATGTTTAATAAAAAATAATTTTTTATTGAAATATTTATTCTGAAAAGAACATTTGAATAAATTAATAGTACCGGTTAGCGATTTGTATATCAGCGTGAGGTCATAATGTGTAAAGCACTATAAAGGACAGTACTTTGTTATATGAAACCGATGCTTCACAGGGAGGAAATTTTAATTGTTTTAGGAAGAAATTTGAAATTTAGTGTTTTATTTCAAATTTATTTCATTTCATTTTAAATTTATTTTGTTTCTAATTTATTTTATTTCAAACTTATGTTATTTCAAATCTATTTGGTTTCAAATTTATTTTATTTCATATTCATTTTATTTTATATATATTTTATTTTAATTTATTGTATTTAATTTTTTTTGTTCCTTTAATTTTTTTATTTAAAGCTTTTCATAGACATAATTCAGCACTCCTTAATTCTTAAAAGAATTTCTAAAGTCTTCTTAAAACATTTCTTTCTTCTCGTTATATTTTTTTTCTTTCTTACACTTTTTCTTTTTCTCCTGCTTGATACATTTTTATTTGCTGTGTTTGTAGCCATGGTTTCATTAATAGATATCAGAAAGCTTTCGAAGGGTCATAATATAAAGATTTGGAGAACACTGATATATGGGCTTTCTTAAGTTATTTTGCTTTATAACTCTTCTTAATATATTTCTTGCTCTTTTAAATACATTTCTTCATCTTTTTAATGTATTTCTTCTACTTCTTTATACATTTCTTCTACTTCTTTATATATTTCTTCTACTTCTTTATACATTTCTTCTACTTCTTTATACATTTTTTCTACTTCTTTATATATTTCTTCTACTTCTTTATACATTTCTTCTACATCTTTAAACATTTCTTCTACTTCTTTATACATTTCTTCTACTTCTTTATACATTTCTTCTACTTCTTTATACATTTCTTCTACTTCTTTATGCATTTCTTCTATTTCTTTTTACATTTCTTCTACTTCTTTATACATTTCTTCTTCTTCTCTATACATTTCTTTCTCTTCTGAAAACATTTCTTTCTCTACTTAATACATTTTGTCTATTTCCTCATACATTCCTTCTTTTCTTTGACATTTTTTCTACTTTATACATTTTTTCCTCTTCTACTTATACATTTTTTTTTTTGATCTTCCTAATCTAAAAACATTTCTTCCTCTACTTAATACATTTCTTCTATTTCTTCATACATTTCTTTCTTTTTTTAATAGACTTTTTTCTATTCTTAATACATTTCCTCTTAAGATATTTCTGTCTACTATGTTCATTACCAAGGTTTCGCTAGAAGACGCTAGAAAAATTTTGAGATGCCATAGTAAAAAGTGTTGGAAAACACTCTTTACTTCAGTTATTTCAAGATAAAATATATACATATATCTATTTTAATAATAAATCTTTAATATAAATATATTCTCTTTGATTTTCACTAATAATAATAAGTTTCACTAATAGACGTAAGAGAAAAGCTTTGATGGGTCATTGTAACAAAAATTGACGAACACTGATATAGATGTTTCTTAAGTTATTTTTATTTAAAATTTGTCTTAATACTTTTCTATTTGCTCTTTTTTTTATAGAAACTAATTGATTATATTAATTATGAAATCAAAAATTACCTCATCCTACATTGAATTTATTTTAAGCTGCAATCTTTGTATAAATCTATTAGATCATATTTAAGTTTTTACTTCATGCTTTGAGCACATAATACAGTTTAAATAAATCAGAAAATTTGATTAAATTATTTTATTTTTAGAACCGATAAGATGTTTTTGTTTTAATTTCTATAAAGTATATCATCAAAATTAGTCACCATAAATTCTTGAATTTTAGCGTATATACTATCGTAAACTTTAAGTTCATAAATTGCTTCCTTTTTTCCAAGCTTAAACTTAAATATGCGATTATCGTCAATAAAGTTTAGACAAACTTTACGACACATTAAAGTGCAGTTTTCTGTATTTTAGTTATCCATAAGCCATCTAACCGAGTTTTCCCTAACAGTTTATATCGTTTCCTTATTTATTTATATGCAATCTGTATTTCCCCATCGGAGGTTAATATGCACTTGCACTATTATATATATACGACGTTTGTTTTATATATATGATACACTTTATGTTAGAGTTTCAATAAATCATCATCATTTGGAATTATAGCTTACAGGGATCTATACTAATCTATTTGGTTCTATCGCTCATCCTCTTTTTTAAACCCCCATCTCCTCTCCTCTAAATCTACGTCGATGTCTTTATGTCGTTTTAATCTTAGTTTCATTTCCTCAAAACCTGTTTAGACATTATGCCTGCTTTTAATCGTGGTCTTTCAACTATTTTTGTTTGCTATGATTTTTAAATGGTTTCTATGTTCAACAGATCATGATTTTTGTTCAACAGATTATTATTATAGTTATTCGGTTTTTTATATTCCATATGTATATTGCTTGAAGCAATCTGCTTGATATTGCTTGATTTTGCAATGCTTCTTACATTTTAGTGGCGTATGAAATTACAAACATTAATTAGCAGACTACATGAAAATAAAAAATATCTCTGAGATATTTATATTTAATTAATTTCTTGTATTTTATTAAGATGATATAGATTTTGTATAAGTGATTGGAGCGCGTTCTATAGAAAGTTCGAGTGCTTCTTATAGTTTTTCTGTTTAAACTATTGTTAAAAGATTGTTAAATATGTGGACTCTGGTAAGATGTGGTTATATCGGTTCTGTAATATATTTTATTTTGCAAAGCGTAAACAGTTTTTTAACCCATATCTATGTTCGTTATGTTTCCAAATAATCGATTTCTTAATCATATCAGAATTAAAAGTATATGAATATATTCACATTTTATGTTATATTGATAAAATGTAGCCATTATTCTGCTAAAAAGGGGTAGATATACTACAAAATATTTTTTGCAGTGTTTTTGTAGCACATTATGTGTAGATTATATGTCATGAGGAAAACCTATGTTCTAATCTCTCCCTGTAATGAATATATTTTTTATGTTACACAGATGAAACGTAGCCATGTTTGTACCTAATAAGAGTAGACACACTACAAAATATTTTTTGCTGTATTTTTGCAGTGCATTTTAAAAAAATTACATTTCATGAGGAGAACCTATTCACTTATCCCTTCCTGAACATGTTACTGATAGTAGGAAGAATTTTCTTTAGATAACACATTTTGTTTGGAGTCATAATTGCTTAAAAATTTCGTTTTTCTTTTTTGAATAATTTTTTATTTAATTATTTTTTATTTAATTTTTTTTTTAATTACTTTTTACTTTTTATTTATTGACTTGATTTTTGTTCTCTGCATTGTTGCAAATATTTGCTAAAGCACACATCAAATGAATGACACCAAAATGTCTACTTCATATATAACATTTCCGGTTACTAATTCTAAAAGAAAATGGCTTCCAGTTTGAATAATTCTAAAAATCTTTTACAGCACTTAATTTTAATTAAATAATGATGATGTCATTTTTAAAATTATCAATATTAAATTCAATGTAAGTTTAGTAACACAAACAAAAAAAATATAAAACAGACTTCTTTATCATATTCGATTTTAAATTAAATTTATAATTTTTTATTGTGCTTAACTGGCTTAATAAGGGTAACATTTTGATAAGTACTACAATCGCAGAAGTAGAAAGAGTGACTGTATGACTGACTATTTATCGATGTGCTGAAAATGAAATTCACAAATGAAAATAGGACTAATCAATGCTAAAGCGACAGGTGACCAAGGTCAATACTAGGGAGCCCCATTACCAAATATCTATAAAATCGTACAAATACAGATATGTAGGCAAGATTAATCACTATTTCGAAATGACAACATTCCGCTCCACTTTTCATATCAAAAACACACAAAGCCATAGTCAAACACATACCTATTTGCGTATCTATGTTATTTTACGAATACTTCACACACAAATACCAACTTCTATCGTTACGGGCACATCGTAAAAGTTTGTTTACTTTGCGTCATTTACTGTTTTCATTATTAATAAAAAATGAAATAACAAAAACTGTTATCAGTGACCGTTCCGATAATATGTAACCATTCGGTATGTGCACTAGCCAGGGTACTAGCCAAAGTTGTACCCTTTGCGCCACAATCGGTACCCTAAAACTTTTCGAATGTATCTATCCGATGAAGTGTGTTCATTGTTTAAATTTTCGGTTTTGTTTTGCTTTCGTTAGTTTTGTCTTCTGTCTTCTGTTTTCTTGTTTCTGATTTTTGTTTTTCACTTCTCTGTTCCTACAATATTCATTTTCAAAGATTTTCTGCATGAAGTTGAGATACTCGCAGAAGAATAGCAGGCTAAACAAGGTATCAGCGTATTCGCTTGCTTTTTCAGTTTTTCTTATCTGTGGAATTTTTTCAGGTTGATATCAAAATAAACGTTAACTTTGTTTTCAACTCATTATGTTCGTAATAGAGAAAGCACAAATCCATGGTCAATGGAATACGAAGGTGTACTCCCATTGTGTTCCATATCTTCCGTGAGTTTCTTGTGTTGTGTATTCATAAGCTACGATATTCTGTTCCTGTCTTCTGCCATTAGGTTTGCGTGAATTGTTTTTAATTTCAACTCTACAATAAATTTTCACTTCTTACCTTCTTATCATTACACTATTTCATTTATTTTTGCTTATTTTTAATTTTAAGTTTCATTAATTCTTTTCAATTTTGTTGAAAATATCTAAAAAGTGTTATAGAAAAAACTTACTCGTGTTTTTAATAAAACTTTCTTCATTAATTTATGCCGTCGTACTTCTTCTACTTCTTCTACTTCTCCAGAATTCACCGGTTTCTGTTGCAATTTGTCAAATTTAAAAAACAAAATAAGCAACAAAATAAAAATAACACAGAAAAGGAAAACAAAAACAAAAACAAATATTTATATAAATTTTGGATTTACTTTCATTTTGCAGTGTAATTAATCATTTTCCTTCTCAGTTCTAAAATTACTTCTTCCTTTCATCCGTTTTTTTCCTCGATTTTTTTCTGTTTTGGGGGCAGGTTTAATTTACTTTAAAGGTCGGTTTTGCCTGAAAGTGTAGTGCACAAATGTTAAAGTACTTTATTATTGTAGGTTGATATGATTTCTCTACTCTCTTTCAGGATAATTTAATTTTCCGGTGTTTTTTTGTAAGCATAAAATGATGTCCTTTCTGGTTTGATTTTCACTTTTTTCCAATTTAAATTATCATTTTTTTAACATTGACTTCAACTTTGACTGATTGAGGATGTTCATTTGATTTGATTTGCTTGCTTTGTTTTATTTTATTTTATTTTATTTTTTATGGTTTATTAAAAAACTCTTTGGTTTGCTCATTGACTGGAAATTTCTTTAAATTACTTCACAGGACTGAAAAATATTTATGGTATAATAATGCCAGTAAAAAATAAAGAATCAGTAGTGCGAAGGATGGATAAGAAGGTGTTAAAAATGAATTCACATTATAAAGGCAGAAGACTTAGTAAGATTACTTAAAATATTAGAGAGATTTTCAAGCAGATTTGAATTGTAACAACAAAAATTTTTATTTATATTTAATTAATTCAATTTTTAGCCTACCATACAGTTGTTTCGAGTATTGCCAAATACCCATCATAATTATAAATAAATAAATAAAAAATTTTGTTGTTGTAATTCACTACTGTTCAAAACCTCTTTGTTATAAACAATAATTTCTATTAAGTGAAATAAGCACTACAGTCAAAAATGACGTTAAAATCAAATTTTATTTAAAAGATTAAAGTAATATTGTTAAACATAGAGAAGAAACTAACTTGTATTTATCGATGCGTCCAATGGAAATAATGTGGAAATAAAACGGTTTTTTTTTCAGTTGATTGAGAAGGATTTGATCCTTCCTGCATGTCACATTTTTAAATATGGACATTGACAACTCTTTCATCCATTGACTTAAATTCTTCTAAACAGAGATAAAGAATTGATGGGATCACTATTTTACTAAATTGCTTAGACGCTCTACTCTTGGTGTACTTGATAATGATATCAATATAAATATCTATATAATATCAGAGTTTCTGACCTTATTAGAAAGTTTGACAATAAAAAAAACTTGTTATTTATAGGGGTTTAGCGATCAAGATTAACAGTTTATGTCACAACTTCATCAGTTTACATAAAAGTATAAACTTAGTGACTTATTGTAGATGCAATAGTCTTTCGAGAATTATTTGTAGATTTTCACTGCTTTAGGTGTGACAACTATGTTTTTTGAAGTATTCATCAAACAAAATATGAGATGCATCACTGAAGAAAATGCGAAATTACTATTTCTGTTGTTAATTTTAATAATCTGGGCATATTACTGATTGTTAAACGATCTATATTGTTATATGGAGCTCTTAAACTAACATTTGATGTGTTAGATTATAGGTCTATTTGACAGATGTCCTCGAAATAACGAAATGCAAGAAAATTTTTTTTTTTGATTAATTAAATTCTTTGAGTAAGAACCATACAGTTCTTTCAAATGTCTTCAGGAGTTTTCGAATATATTTTTTTGTTTTAATTATATTTAATTTTATTTTATTTACATAATATTTTATTTATTGTTATTACAATCAGCTTAAGTTACAGTCATATCGTCAGTTTTGTCATACAAATAATTGCACTTACTCATTGTTTTATAGAATTACGAAGTCATCATTATCATAATTCTGTTTTATAAATTCATTAATTAACTTTGACTTTTAATTATGGACTAAGTATCAATTAATTAAGAGAAATCATATGTCAATTTATGTAATTTAAATAGTAAAATCAAAAAATTGTTCTGTGCTTTCGATGAGGTCAATAAATCCATAAAATTGGTTAACTTTTGTGATGGCAGAAATCCAAGTGAAAGCATATTGTATACAAAAATTATTAAAAAAATTTTATATTTACTGCATATAAATTCTTGCATAGATAAGTAGTCGCTCTATTCTTTTCAATTATATTATTTATATTAAAAATTCAAAATTATTTGTTATATGAAATTTGCTGCAAATATTTTTTGAGTAATATAAGTATATTCTTTTGCAACTTTATTACCGACATGTCAAAAAAATTTCTCTCTTCACTGTCAAATACTAAATATGCATGCATAATTTAGTCTCAAACTTTGTTATTCTAGTAGCTTCTCATTGAAGAAAGAAGAAGGATGTACTTGAATTTTGCGAAGCACACTGCTGCAGCAAAGTAAATTTTCTGTAAAATCTCATAATTTGGCATAATATAGACGACTCGACCCCATTTGTAGTTTGTACACAAACAAGGACGACATTTTCGTTAACGTTGACTGCATAATAAAGACGTTAGAACAACAAGAATAGTCAGTATATGTATAGGGTATATGGTGGAATATGGAAAATTCGTAAAGTAAATGCCCAACAATATTCAACTAGGTGGAAAGCATAGCAAAAGTCTGCACGAAACTGTATGGCACATTGCTCCGGGCTTACGAACTAAACTCTCCTCACTTCGTTATTGATGAGCTTAAGATTTGATGCAAAGAATAATGTAAATTACCAATAACCAAAATGTCTGGAATGCTTATAATGCAACATATACGAGTAAAATCTGAATAATTCAATTGGGATATGATGTTGAGATATGATTTTGTCAGAATACATTGACCTAGAGGAGCTTATTATGAATGCAACGTTTCAATCGAAAATCTACCTTTTATTCGATTCAGTTTATTTATTTAAATTTGAAAAAATTATAAGTATAAGTAAAGTAGTAACGAATAATGCAGTATAATGTATAAAAAAATGGAAAGGTTTTCGATTTTTATAATTTCATTCTTTTATTCCTTTTGTAATGTACTCCATGGAAAACTTTAAGACAGATAGAAAGAGAGATAGATGAAAGAGTTAATAAAAATGTGCAATATGTATATTTTTTGTATATTTTTTATTTTGCATATCAATCTGCGTTTTGAATTTTATTTACAATTTTTGGAAAATTGTATAAAAAGGGAATAAACTATATACTACATACCTATATTCATGAATTAGAAATAAATAAAACGTACTTGATTTTTTTGTATAGTTTTTATAAGATTTAAGATTTTATTTCATTTCACAATTGATACTTCATTTAGAAATGTTTGCTTAATTTACATATATATTTTATATTTGAAAAAATATTAATTAAATAAATGAAATGTATTTATTATAATTAAGTTCTTATATGAATTTATAAACAATATAACTAATAATAATAATAACTAAATTAAAACTAATATTCTCTATAGTACTAATAGAGAATATATCCCATCGCTCAATAAAAATCGATTTCACAGTCATTGCTAAAGTCTTACATCTGACTTAAATATTAAATATTCAGATAAGTTGGTATTCAGATTTAAGATAAGAGTGTGAAATTGCCTATAAGTTTCCGATCTGACACATATATGGCAATATTATGCACAAATTCATAATAAATCCATCATCTATCAAGCCATACGTGACACAATTTCATATAGGGAGAAAAATTTGAAGAAAAGTTTAAAAGTGTTGATATGAATTGATCACCATTATTATTATATTCTAAAACTGAGCTCTATTCTAAAAACGAAGATAGATTGTTCTACAATATAAGCATAGAAAAGTTAGAAAAGTCACCGAAACTGAAGTCTATTCCAAGAGCATAGATAGATCATTCTACAACCATGGCATTGAAAAGTAAGAGAAGTATTGGAATGAATATATCAGCATTTTTTAATGGATTACAACCTACAACCGAAGTCTATTTTAAGAGTAAAGATAGATCATTTTACAACTATGCTATCGAAAAGTTAGAAAAGTGTGATTGTAACTCTTTTGAAGTAGAGTATATTGACCAATAAAGTCGGGTTCCTAAAAAAAATTGTTTTTCTTAGCTAGATAGGAGACTTATTGAATGGTCTATACGAGTATAGTGTTTTTCTTAAACTATAGAATTGACCCTCTCTAAACATTAAATTAGATACTTCTATAAAATAGGTTCCAAGTTGGAGAAGCTTTTATGTATTTTTTACATGCATAAGCTAAATATAGCTTTAATTAAATTCTATTAGAAAATTTACTAAATTTATTACATGTAACAATAGCCTTAAAAATATTTTTAAATATTTTATTTGAAAAGTAAAGTCAGCTTATTTTTTTCAATTTTTAGTTTTGCGCTTTTAAATTAAACTTTAAATTATCTATGAACAAATTGCCCCTACAGCAAGTTCCGCTGTTTTTTGTTATTTAATTTTTGTACTCAATCCGATTAATTTTCAATAAATAAATTTTACAAAGAATCCTTTTTGATTGAAATTACGGGTTTATTGCTCCCTGAATGCAATAAAAACATTTTGCAGGCTCTGGCTCTGGGTGTGGGTCGTGCCTGCAGCGGGCCCTGCCGTTGTATTTGGTTTCATGAGTTTTACAGAAATGCACAATATAATAAAAGCATGAAGTTAGATAGTATTTGCAACGATAAATGCGATTTTTTATAATTTTTATTTTTATAGAAAATAAAAGAAGCAGAAGCAGAAGCAGAAAAAAGCAAAGCGTATTTTTTTCTGTGAAGCAATAAATATGCTATGAAAATTTTTACAAAATTGCTGTCGCAAAACGAATTTTTCTTATTAAGAATTTTTAAAATATAACGAAAAGTGAAATAAAAATGTTTAATATAAAATTAAAAATAAAAGAAGGTGACAACACCTTTCCTCGTTCCGGACGTTCGAACTCACATTTCAGTTCGAGCGGGCGCAGCAGTCCGGCGAACATGAGTCTACGCAGTTCGCTTGCATCCTCAAATCGTAGTCCAAGCAATTCCCTAAGGCGGAAAGACAAACGTGTGCGTATCGTGACAACATATACCGGTGACATTGAACGAGACAGAGAATATGGTAAGTTGACTAGGGCGCCTGCAAATGAAAGACGGTGCAGTGCAGTGTAAGTGCGAAGGTGGAAGTAGTTCTGAATTTACTGTCATAAATAAAATTAAGTAAACTATTCACATACACTTGAAAAAACATTAAACGACAAAGGAGTACATATAGTACGTTATTAAAGTACTCAAGTACTCAAGTACACATGTATAAGTAAATATGAACTTATTTACCAACTACGAATTGTACGGATTCTACGAGTTCTACGAGTAAACGTCGTAGAATTCGTCCTAGTGGTCTCATTTTTTATGCCCGAAACAGCTTTTAGTTGGTAATTGCAAATCGTGACTTGCATTCAAAATTTTGACTTTACGTAAATTTTGGTTAAACACAATTTACAAAGTTCGGGAAAGCATCTTGGCTTGGCACAAATGTAACATACACACGAACTTTTTACACAAATATTTGTGAACGTAGACAAATTCGTTTATCACAGCCATATAAATTCTAACATTATTTGTTCTCATTGTTGTTGTTGTTGTTGTTGCTCTTTTTATGTTATCATAGATGCGCCTGATGGTGTAACGGAGCTACGTCTGGAGCAGTTTGAAATTCATATTGAGCGCACATCTGCTGGCCTTGGCTTGAGTATTGCTGGTGGCAAAGGTTCGACTCCGTTTAAAGGTGATGACGAAGGCATTTTTATATCACGTGTAACTGAAGGAGGCCCTGCGGATTTGGCTGGCTTGAAAGTGGGGGATAAAGTACTAAAAGTCAATGGCATATCTGTTGTCGATGCGGATCATTATCAGGCTGTTCAAGTGCTTAAGGCATGCGGTGCGGTTTTGGTGCTAGTGGTACAACGTGAAGTGACAAGGTTAATAGGTCACCCCGTATTCAGTGAAGATGGTTCACTTTCACAGGTGAGTTAAAGAAAAATTTATCACTTTTACTTGTTTTTTTGTTTTTTTTTTGTTTTTTATCTCCTTTACATAAATTATGATTTTAATTTCCAAAGTGTTTAGTTAAGTTTTGTATTTGTATTTATGATTAGGTGTTATATATTTTTTTTTATTAAGTTTTATTTAAGAATAATATATACTAAATGATTTAGAGTTAAAATTACAAAAGGTGCTTGGTTATTGAACTCTATTTTTTTATTAGGATTTTAGAAATCGTATTAAAATTTCATATTAAGCGTTTCAAAACTATAATAAATAATAAAATTTTGTTCGCTTATTCGCTGAATTAAACTAATAAATGATATGTAGTTAGAGTTCTGTTATGTTCCACAACTTTTCTGCACAATATCTATAAAAATATGCAGATAATCTTAGTTTCTAGAGGTTTTATTTCACCAAAATTTACTTCCGATATGTATTATGCGTGGCCCTGTAGCAAAACAGGTTGAGGAGAGAAAGGAACAATTTTTGTAATCGTAAAATCATTTCTAACCGTTTACAATAAATGGTTATTATTATTTCCATATTTTATCATAGTATCTTAAGAAATCTACAAAAATTTCTAACTCAAACTATTGTGTGCTACTAGAATCAGTTCGTTAAACAATTTCACAGTTTTAGTATAAATTGTTTTTCTCCATATTTGTTGAAGACTTCAATTACAATAAATATTATTTTAAATTTTCGCTTTAAATATACTGAGGAGCAAAAAAAAAGGTTTATTAGAATGAAATAATAAATGATATTCTGCTCAATATCCATTATTTCAAAGGTTTTCTTTTTATTATAATATAATACTAGGAATTCGCTTTTACGAGGGACCATTATTTCCTATTTCTTGAGACTTACTTTTAGAGGTAATGATGCGCATATTCATATGCAGTCCTTGGTTATACTCATTGCACTTTAATTTTTATATAAAAATTATAAACACAAGTAGAGAAATATTCTCAGTATTTGCTTTCGAACAAATAGTTTTGACTGAGCCGTTACTATATTTAAAATTTTTTTCAAATGCATCGTTTTGTAAATGCTTAGAAGTTACAGAAACTGAAAATATAGTTTCTAATGCAAATTCAAATATAGTTTACATCAATTAAGAGAAATTTAATTAAAATTATTTCCATCATTCACAGATATCTGTGGAAACACGTCCATTGACAGCACAATTGCAACAGCAAATACCAGCATTAATACAGGAACAACATACACAGCATGAGAAATTTATACCACCGCCAATTCAAATCCTACCAGAACATCAGCAGCAACAGCAACAGCAGCAGCAGCAACAACAACAACAAATGCAAAATCCTGCAAATTTGCACAATTATCACGCAAATGTATTTACCACACCATCAGTCGCCGCAGTGCCAACAACACCAACAACTTATCTCCAACAACAGCAGCAACAACCGCAACATGTTGGCAACATAACAACAAATGGTATTTTGGAAAATGGAAAGGTTTGTGAAAATGCATTCGTATTTTTATTTTTACTTAATATTATTAACGCTAGTAAAGCTCAAATCTTATAAAAATAGAAATAAAATTTAATTTGCTTTTAAAATACTTTTAAAAAAATATGTATTTTATTTAAAATGTTTTCAATACATTTAATTTTACACAGGATATTCCTTTAAGTTACATTCAACTGCACACAACTCTGATACGCGATCAAATCGGTCAGGGGTTGGGTTTCAGCATTGCTGGTGGTAAAGGTTCGCCGCCGTTTAAGGATGGTAGTGATGGTATTTTCATTTCTCGTATAACTGAAGGTGGCTTAGCTTATCGCGATGGTAAAATAATGGTCGGTGACCGTGTAATGGCTGTAAGTATACAAGTCTATCTATATACACATATATATATAGATATGTATATACATTATAAAAGTTGTTTTTTTTATGTTATTGTATTCATCGGTGCAGCTTTATGCTGCCATCCTTTAAAGTGTTTTATTTTGTTTTTTGTTAAACGTATTTTCTCATTCATTTGCAGATTAATGGAATTGACATGACAAATGCATATCATGATGCAGCTGTGCAATGTCTAACTGAACCACAGCGATTTGTGCGCTTGGTGTTGCAACGCGAATACCGAGGTTCTTTCGAACCACCACACAGTCCGCGCAGTCCAGCAGTATTAAATTCATTAAGCCCATCAGGATATCTCGCAAACAGACCAGGTAAAATACACAGTGTATATTGGCTGGCATATATTAAAGAATTTTAAATATTCTAGCTAACTTTAAGCGTTCCACTGGTGATATGGTTTTGGAACAAAAACAACAAATACATCAGGAACCACAGCTACAACAGCTACAACAGCAACAACAACAATATAAATACATTACACAACCCATCGCATATGATACAAACAAAAATATATCGACTACAACTACTACAACAACAATGGCTCCGATATCAGGAGGTAACAACATTGTTGGCGTTGTTCCAGCTACTAAAACGAATGGTTTTGCTACAACAACTACAACAAGTGGAAGTGCATATCAACAACCTCAAATGCAACAGCAACAGCAACAGCAGCAGCAACAGCAACATCAGCAAAATCAGCAACATTACCAACAACAGCAGCAGCAGCAGCAACCAATCGATAAAATGACAGGGCAGCCAATTCCAGCACCTAGACGCACTAATTCTGTGCCATCAGGTGATGGTGTTGCTGAATCCACTTCAGCGCAAACAAATAGTAATTCACCAACATCAAATGTGCCATCTCAACCGCCGGAATCCTCAGAGGCTCAGGTAAAATTTCATGTTTATTGTATTGTATAATTATCTATGAGTTTCGTTTCGTTTTCGTTACTGCACGCATATAAGAAAGAATTCTGTCAAGAATTTGAACTCAAAAATTTTTCGAAAACATTTTGTTTATTGTTTATTGTCGTTTGTTTAGTTTTTAGTTTTTGTATTGTTGTTGTTGATTTTATTCATGAAATACATGGGCTCGAAATACTGTTTGTTTTAACGTGTGCCATAACAAATAAAATTGAGTAACATTTCTATTCGAAACTGTGCCATACTTAAAACAATAATCTTCATTAGAGCACTTAGTTTGTATTATTTTCTAATATTTAAGCTTAACAAACATAGTTTGCCACAAATTTTAATTATTATTTTCCAATAGCCAAAATAAAAGGTAAGTAATTTTATTTTTAACATTTCATTATTATTATTAGTATTTTAATTAAAAACAGTAATTTTATTTAAAATTTAATGATTTTTAAAAAGAATTTTAAGTTAAATATTTTATCAATTATATTATTTAATACATTTCAAAGCTTTCATTTAAGAACTATTTTGTTTAATATGTTTTTTGGTTTTTTTAAAATATTTTTTTTTGGTTTTTTTAAAATATTTTTTTTGTTTGTATATAAGTATATATATGTATAATATATCCTCACCATAGTGTGGTGAAAAACACCAAGCATTTGAGCTTTGAAATTTTTTAAGATTTGCACAGAATAGCAAAAAAAATTTTTTTTAATATAACTATTATAAATGTATTTAATTTTTTTTTTTACTGCCGGTTAAAACTTTTGATTAATTTAGAATTTGTTTAATTAATAATATAAATAAGAAATTCTATGCATAAAAACAACAAAAAATTTTACTTAATATTTATTATTTAATTTATATTACTTAATTTTTATTATTTTTTAATTTATATTATAATAAGCTACAATTTATAAAATTATACACATATTACTATTTAATTTTCATTATTATTTTTAATTTATTATTATTTTAATTTTTTAATTTATTATTATTTTTAATTTATTATTAATTTTAATTTATTATTACTCTTAATTTACTATTATTTATCATATATTATTATTTTTAATTTATTATTTAGTTTAAAAATCAATAAATATTTTAAATAATACAAAATAATAAATATATACTTGATATACATATATCATTTACTATTTATTGTTTTGTAATTAAAAAAAACTTTTAATTCAAAATTAAAGTTTAAATTTAAAATTTGAAATTAAAAATAATTTTAATTTTTAATATTTATTTTTTAATTTTTATTTAATATTTGTTTAATTTGTATTATTATAAAATTCTTATTTTTTAATATTATATAATTTCATATTACTATTTAATTTTTATTATTAATTAAGTTTATTATTATAATTTTTACTTACGTCTTTTATTTGTAAATGCAGAAATATTTTAATTAAATATAGTCAAATAATATTATTATTTAATTTTTATATGCAATTTACAAAATAGTTATACAATTTTGTTAATTCGAAAATAAAATTTAAAATTAAAATAACGTACAAAATGTTAATATTATTTAGTTTGTGCTATTTCATTACTTTTTTTTTTTGAAATTAAAAAATTAATTTTGTATGAAAAATTTAATGCTTTATAAAAATTTAATGTTTTACAAAATTTAAGCTTTATATATATACACAAAAAATTATTATTTAATTTTTATTAATATAGATTTAATATAATCAGTATATATTTATTTTATTGTCATTTAATTTTCGTTATTTTAAAACTGAACGGTGTGTATATACATATATAAGGTAAGTTTCAAATATTTATTTGTGGCAAATTATGTATTTTTTCATTGTCAGAATTATATTTTAAGATTAATATATTAAAAAAAAAACATTTATATTCTATATAATAAAGCTTTTAAATAATTTATGTAACCTCTTATAATTGTTGATGATATTTTTGTTGCGGTTTAACAACATTTTGATTTTTGTGTAAGTCGTGCTAATTTATTTAAAAAAAAAAAATTCAAAAATAAAATTAAAAATAATAATTTTTTGATATGACATTTGTGTGTTTTGCATGCGTGAAGCATTACTAAATTTTTAAAATTTAGTTTCTTTTTGTTGTACTTCATATTTCAAAAATTTATTTAAGTATATAAAGTAATTAATCCATTTTATATAAAATATATACTAAACGGATTAAAAGTTATTGCTTTTTTTATTGAACTTATATATTTGGCTTATAGTATAATTTAAGACTATATAAAATAAAATTTACAATATATTTAGTAAAAATAAGAAATAAAGCTATAAGTTAATATTTAGTATGTTTATTAATTTTTTTAGATTTAAAATTATTTTTTGTTTTTTTACTACTAAAACATCGTACCTAAAAAGTATTTTCTCTTTTTTTCTTTTTTAAAACAAATGATAATTTCAAAATAATAAACAAACAAACAAAAAAAAAATTAAAATAATTAAACAAAATGTGGCCAAAATTAACAACTGAAACTTCCAAAAATTTATTACAACCCGATTCCTAATTAATTGGATCAACACTTATACAATCATTAGCCACCTCCACTTCGACCATTGACGAGCGAAGATTTCCAAGCAATGATACCAGCACATTTCCTTAGCGGTGGCAGCCAGCATCAAGTGCATGTAGCGCGTCCAAATGAAGTCGGTGTTGGTCCATCCGTCACTGTGACGGTTAATAAGGCTGTACCCGATTTACCTATGTTCCCAGCTGCTCCCACCGAATTGGGTCGCGTAACTGAAACCATTACCAAATCAACCTTCACAGAAACAGTGATGACACGCATTACCGACAACAATTTAGCGGAACCACTAATAAGTGAGGTGACTATCACATCAGCACAAGAATACAAATAAAAGAACGTTAACATATGCTTGATTTGTTAAATAATTTCTTTCCTTTTTAAGTATTTTTTTGCCAGTAAAAGGTTTTTGTTATTTATTTTTTCAAAATTGTTCATTTATTGGCCCTCATCTTTCATTTTACTGCACTTGTCACATTATTAAAATTTTAAATCAAACTCTTTTTTTATCATATCTAATAGTTTATATTTATAATGTAAATAAATTTTAATTTTAAAATTTAATTTGTAGCCTAATAGAGAACTTCACAAAATCGTATCTGACACAAGCAAGCTTCTTGTAATTCAATTTTATTTCTACAACTTCACATATATTTTTAAGGAAATCTATTAATTGGTTTTGGATTCAAATCTATGCTAAATTTTTTAGTAATTACTTTTCAGTAAGAAATAAAATCAACTTTACATTGAAACCTGAAGATTTTATTTCTTTAGTCAGGAAGTTGAATAATATTTTAAAATAATCGGTAATCAAAAATCGGACTTAACAAAAACATTGAAGAGGTTTGTTAATACCACATTGTGAGAAATAACGAAGATACATGAAGGGGTGTGAATAATAATATTAATTTTTCATTTTCAATAAATTAAAAAATTAATTTAAAAATGTTATTAATAAAATTATTAAAAATAATAGTTCATAATAATAAATAACGTATCTCGAAGTTGATCCATTTTAAGACTAATAATCATTCCGCTGAAATTAAACATATTAAAATTTTAATAATATTAACTTTTTAATTTGTTAACATTCATTAATATAAAGTTAATTATTTTATATGAAGAGCTAATACATTTTAGTTATAGCCACTAACTGGTCATCATATTAAAAATAAATTCCTAAGAATATATGAAATTTTTATAAATAAATGATACCTGATAACAATAGAATTGCTTCATTTCTTAATATTGTTTTTTGTATCTTTTTTCATGACTTCGTGATTTTAATTGAAAAATGTTGAGGTAGAGGAAATGTGCTGATAAGATAGATATATTATTTTCACATGTATTTATAATTAGTATAAAATTGAGTTGCTCTAATGCAACATAAATACTATTTAATATTAGATAAAATAATTTATTAAACATTTGAGATTAAATTTAAATAGAAGATTAATAATTAATTTTTGACATTAAAGTAAAGTTATAAGTCAGAATACATATACGAATATATATTAAATTTATACAAAGTGGTTTTGACTTTAATATTATAAATTCTGGAAATGCTTCTTTGGTTATAGAACACATAAAAGTGGAGACGACAAATTTTTAATAGCTACTGACTATAGGGTAATTCGCAAATTGTACTCAGAAATCAAAAAATCATTTCCTAAATTTTCAATCATTTTGAGTCGGAAACCCCTGTATAAATTATAGACGTAATAATATTTTGTATAAGAATTAAATATTAAACTATATATCAAATACCAGAGTATAACTATAGACAAATTGAACGAAACAGTCATTACATCAATATTCAGCAATTGCCGATCAAATCACATTTTAGGTACGGTTTCAGTTCATCGGCTGAACAAAGTTATCGCAGTTCTATTATCGTATCATTCATTGATGTTGCTAACGCATGCCAATTCCTGTTCTATATAAGAAAAAATATATGTATTTTAAAAAGGACTGCCATATTAAACTGAAAATAAATCTTATAATAAAACTGCTTAAACTACGAGTCTGATATTCTTCAGCCAGTTATAAATTAAGCTACCCTGCAGAAATTTGAGATCCAGAAAGATTTCATTGGGATCATATATAAAGATAATACCTAAATTATTGTTACATTTTTATTTTATATCGTTATTATTATACTCTTACCGTTTTAGTTTTGATAGCATATTTATAACTAAAAAATGCTTATGAGTTTCTATTTTAATTAATATAAATAACATTAATAAATATATATTATATAATTTGTATAATATATTTATTAATGTTAAATTATATATAATAATATATAATAACATATAATAATATATTATATATATGAGATTAGTTAATGATTATTTAAATGATTTGCCTCTGTTAACTATAATGTGTTTAATATGAGACTAAAGTATAGTGTAGTTATTTGAAGAATAAAGATATTTTGCGAACTAAAAAAGATAGTAAACTTCAACTAATGGACCCTCTGCGGATCATCAACAGATTTTAGTCTATTCAAGTATCATTTCTTCAGTTATATCATACTGAATTCTCATAGTTCGACGAGATTCGATGCGCTATTGTTTATCGTTTCATTTAATGATTGGTTCCTATTGTCTTTGAAACCGCATATTAGATACAATATTTGTAAATCACAATCTATCACATTGTACTACACTTGTTATAATAATCATAGAATTTCCTTACAAATAAGTTGCATTTAGAAACATAAACTGGTTTGTTATGTTACCAGTCAGATAAACACATCAATAGACTCTTGCAGTTAGCTCAAAATCTGACAATCTCTCACTTTGAAAATTAACAGTTAGATAAATATATCGATAAATGTTTGTGATTAGATACAAAAAAAAGCTGATATACTATTATGTATGTTAACTATGTATTAGATAAACTGATGATTAGACTCAAAAACTGAGATACTAGTTTTAATATTAATGATTACATTAATAGATCGATAGATAAACAGATAAACAAATCGATAGTTAAACAGAGTACTAAAAAAACACATTGTTAGATAAACAGATCGATAGATATGTATGGTTAAAACGTCTTTGGCATCTCTTTTGCTATATTACAATACCTGTTATTGGTATTATAGGTATATTATGGATTTTGCTATGCTGAACTATACAATACTTCACAATAGTATAAAGATATAGAAATACTTATAATACCTATAGAAATTTTTACTATAGCTTGTTATTTACTTTTGTTGGCTTTTTGTAGCTACATGAAGCATTTCTCAAAATAGTGAATAGTTGTTCTCAAATGTTCTTTTAAATTAAATGAAAATTTAAACATCACTTTTTAATTTATATTAAACGTTTTTAATTTATTATATTAACGTGTTTTGTTTAAGTCTACATTTTTTATAACATGAAATAAGTCACGTTTATGTCAAGTTTTTTAATTAGTCTTTTTCGAAATTTAGAAATTCTCACTCTCAATATACTCTTTTTACAATACATTAAGACTGAAAAGTTTTCGGAAATTCTCATTTAAAATTCGCGCGCTGTATATTTTTCGATATTTTAAGTTTATGTAGTTTGGCAGCACTGTCCTTATTTACTATGCCAAAAATGAGCGCGATCTGTCAGACAGTTCGTTTACGGCAGCTGTTGAAACCAGTTCACCTCAGTAGTGCGTTGCGAAATGTCTTCGACGGTCGTACGACCGTCCTGAAAGGCTTTGTACCACTCATAAACTTGAGTTTTCGATAAAACTGATTCCCCATAAGCCTTTTGTAGCATTCGCAACGATTCTGCACACGAAATTTCGTTCGAAACACAAAATTTGATGCAAACTCTTTGTTCAATATTTTTTTCCATTGTTTTTTTCGCAACGCACTACTGAGGTGAACTGGTTTCAACAGCTGCCGTAAACGAACTGTCTGACAGATCGCGCTCATTTTTGGCATAGTAATTAAGGACAGTGCTGCCAAACTACATAAACTTAAAATATCGAAAAATATACAGCGCGCGAATTTTAAATGAGAATTTCCGAAAACTTTTCGGTCTTAATGTATATGATTCATATAACTTATACATTGAGTTTAAGCAAAGACGACATCTCTTATCTATAATATATATATATTATCTATTAAAATGTAAGCTGTTTGTATATTAGCAGAATAATAAAATCTAAATTTAATTTAATTAATTTTAAATTTATATTGATTTAATTTATACATTAAGACCGAAAAGTTTTCGGAAATTCTCATTTAAAATTCGCGCGCTGTATATTTTTCGATATTTTAAGTTTATGTAGTTTGGCAGCACTGTCCTTAATTACTATGCCAAAAATGAGCGCGATCTGTCAGACAGTTCGTTTACGGGAGCTGTTGAAACCAGTTCACCTCAGTAGTGCGTTGCGAAAAAAACAATGGAAAAAAATATTGAACAAAGAGTTTGCATCAAATTTTGTGTTTCGAACGAATTTCGTGTGCAGAATCGTTGCGAATGCTACAAAAGGCTTATGGGGAATCAGTTTTATCGAAAACTCAAGTTTATGAGTGGTACAAAGCCTTCCAGGACGGTCGTACGACCGTCGAAGACATTTCGCAACGCACTACTGAGGTGAACTGGTTTCAACAGCTGCCGTAAACGAACTGTCTGACAGATCGCGCTCATTTTTGGCATAGTAATTAAGGACAGTGCTGCCAAACTACATAAACTTAAAATATCGAAAAATATACAGCGCGCGAATTTTAAATGAGAATTTCCGAAAACTTTTCAGTCTTAATGTAAATGGTATTTTCTTTTATGACATGAACTCTTGCTAAGTTTGATATTTATAAGTAAGAAGTTTCTCAATTAAGACAATTGTATTTTTTTTTTAAATTAGATATAAAAAATTGTCAGCTGATTGATACTGATTATTTAAATTTTTAAGTTTTGTTAATATATGGGTTGATATGAAATACAAATATTTTTTATAGTATGTTTCAATATTTCAACTATTGACAATAGTCATAAAAATAAGCGATTATTTTAATATATAAAAAATCTATATAATTAAAAATGGAAAATACAATAGCACTGAAAATTAAATATGATATTAAAAACTGATGTATGTAAATACAATTGTAATAATTACTTATAATATTTATATTCTGTTATACAGCAAATAGAATTTAAAAATATTGCCCTTTATTACTGAATGGTTCATTAATTTTCAGTAATTTTTGTAGATAAAAATATTTCTAGTGTACAAAAATTATTTTTGTTTATATTATGTTATATTGAAATTAAATACACAAGTATTACATATATAATAATTGTATATATGAATAATATATTAGTTATCTTTTTGCGTTACATTATTTTAATTTATTTTTTGTTTTTATAAAATTATATGAATTTCTTATGAAATGAAATATATCACATTATATATATATATATATATGTATATATCTATATGGGGTTATGTAAATATTTATTATTATTACGGAAATAGAGCACAGGAATGGTATATGCACTTTGCTTATGATAAAGCAAAATTTAAATATTATTTTTTTATGTTAATTAAATTTGTAGGAATTTTATTATAGCTTTCCTTTTTCTTTGATTCCCAGCACATTTACTTCATTCCAACCTTACATTTTATAAATCCTACAACACATTTTAGTGAGGCGATTCCTACAACACCTAGACTGCCTCATGGAGTCTTGTAAATGTAACAAATACGTTACATTACAATTTTAATTGTGAATATTACTGTTATCTGCTTTTAACAGACCGAAACCGTAAAAGTCCTTCAGCCAGCACTCATAACTCCTGACAACAAATACTAATGAAAAGCAAATAAAATGTGTGTGGTGCAAGTCAAGTTCAAGATGAAAGTCCTGAAAGTCCTGAAAGTGTGGTGCCAAATGAGAGTCTTGTGGTACGTTTGGTATTGCGGTTGTTGAGGTGCAGTTTTATGAATATTTGCTATCACCTGGCCTGGTTATCCCTAATGCAAATCTTTATTGCACTAGTTCCGTTTTAATAACCTGTTAACAATTTCATGTGCCCTGCGTAGCACATTTTATCTATAAGATAATCTATTCTGAAATTTTTGCAAAAGCAAATACAAATACATTCCGAGAATTTTAGCACTTCTGTTTACATTCTACTTCACAGAAGTCGTTTACATGCGCTTTTGTG
The DNA here is from genome assembly GCF_002237135.1 of Teleopsis dalmanni. Taxonomy (NCBI): domain Eukaryota; kingdom Metazoa; phylum Arthropoda; class Insecta; order Diptera; family Diopsidae; genus Teleopsis; species Teleopsis dalmanni. The sequence goes on from NC_051847.1 coordinate 165,370,841, forward strand.
AGTTACTACATATAATGTGAGTTGTTTTGGTTTTATTAATTTTTATAAATTTTTCTTATTCCACGGAAAAAGTGCTTGTATCATGCATAGTTAAGATAAGTCAACCATATTTGCATTTGCATAAAAAAAATAATTTGTAAATATTTTCCTTTCGCACAAATGTGCATTGCCATAGAAACTTAAGATACTTACTTCTTTACTTCTGACTGACTGTATGACAATCTTGCTCATAAATTTCTGTAGATACTTTTTTGAAGTCTGTGTGACAGACTTTTACTTTTCCAGTTTGAAATTGTCTGAGCAACGCAAAATGTGTGGGCGTTTATTAGAGGGGAGAATAGTACTTCAAAGTTGTTGGAGGAAGATAAGGTGGATAAGGCGTGTGACTGGCATCAAATGTGCATCAATTTCTAAGTTTGAAAATCAAGAAATTTATCTTATGTGTTCCTTTTATTATTATTACTTTAGAACTTAAGTTATTTAAATTTACTTCTTAAGTATTTTTATGAGTTTTTGACATAATTTTACTTTCTCAATTCTTTTTAGTTTAAGTTTTTTTTTCATCTCCTAATTTATGACTTGCTGTAATAGTATTTGGTAGATTTTTATTTATTTAATTTTTTTTTGGTTTATTTATTGGTTTGGCAAATGTGCAAAATTATCACTCATTTTATAAATGTTAAGTTAAAATTTATTTAATGTTGCAAGAATGTTGATTTTTTTTCTTGGATTTTAAATGCACGTAAGGAGTTGGCTTATTAGATTGACTTTTTTTTTTGGATGTGTTTAAATATATATTTAATATACGTGTTTCTAGTAAAATATAAGCATGCTTTATTTGTATTGTTAAATTATGGTTTGTTATCTCAAATATCACCAACAATTAATTTGCTTTTTAATAAAAAATTTAATAATTCATGGTTTTTGGAAAATTCAAAATTTTTACATATAAATATGAAATTATAAATTAATGTATTTTTTGTCTGTTGTACCCTTTTAATATTCTATAAAAATTCTTTAAATTGTAGGAAGTTGTATTACCTAAAAATCAAGGATCTTTAGGATTCAGCATAATTGGGGGCACAGATCATTCTTGTGTGCCATTCGGAGCACGTGAACCTGGAATATTTATATCACATGTAAGTATTAGAAATATTTTATTAATATTAATTACTTTAGAAGAGTTTGAATTAAAATGAAAAAACAACAACAACAATTTTAGTTAATTTATTGAAGTTTGGCTAACCATGCAACGATGTTTCGTCAAATTTTAATAAATAAAGTAAATTTTTTGTTGGTGTCTTTTCATTTCTATTCGAACACTACTACTTTTCAAATAGCGTCTTTTCGTCAAAAAAAAATTAACATTAAGTAATTACTTTTGATTAGTCATGGGCACGTTAATCTATCTTTAAAGCAAACAACAGTATTAATAACAAATTCACATATTGTAACATCAAAACAAAAAATTAGTCAAATAGTACCAAATAGTACATTGTTTGTGTAATTTCTTAGTGCCTGTCGATAAGCACTCCTATTTTAACGTTGCGTGTTATATCATTGCTTAACTACGCGTATTGATAACAATTTTTTTAAGTGAGTAAATTAAGTCACTACGAACCTATCGCTTCTTTAGATAAAAAATGTTCTTTGTTGCGAAGTATTTGTTTTTTACTTAAAAAAGAAATATAGACTTAAATTGATTAATCTGAAAAGAGCATTAGACGGTGTACTCAAAAAGTAGTCGGAATTTAAAAATTAGTATAAACAAGGTGTAATCAAAAAGGAACGAAAAGTATTGTTTATCAAGTCGAGTTTTTTGTGCATTGGTTGCACTACCAGTAACATACTACCAGTAACTATGAAATAGCTGTCAAGCTCCGTTTGTATTTGCTGACCGAATGTGCAATATTGCATTTGTGGGTTAAGCAATTTTTGTGGGTCTGATCACAATTTGTGTAAAATTTTGTATTAAAAACGTTTATACTTTAACAGGTAGAAACTTTTAAGAATGGTAAAACGCTTTCACCAATATCTCGTAGACAATGATGACGGAATGGTGCGGGCGTTCTAACAGGTCCATTGATAAAGAAAGCATGAAGAAATTTAATAAGCTTTACCTACTAATAAAACAATTAGCATTAGATAGGTGTCTTCAGAAATGCCATATGCCTTATGTGAAGTAGTTTTTGGAAAGGTTTGCAAATGAAACGAGTAATAACAATATATGTGTCCCTAATGTTGAGCCTTTTCCGAGTTATTGCATCTGGGCATTTTTACTCTTTGATAGCTGGGGGTGTTTTTGGAGAGTTCCATCCATCTCACTGCGTCCGTGATCAACATAGTATCACTGTTATGGCGTAACTATTCTGTTCTATTGCGCTTTCAACATTTGTTTTTAATAAAAGATTATGTAATTGCAGAGCAAGCTAAAGGTCGTACCTAAAGGGCGTTCCAACAGTGTTACTCAAACTGTAAAACTACGGCGTACTAAAGACATGATACTAAAGAAAAAAATACATGCACCTAGTAAAATATTTCTCTAAATTTTATATTTACTCTATGAAGTATATCTGTTCGTAATTTGAAATCATAATTACTATATGCTAAGGAATTCTTATATGGTGTATTATATATATATAGGTATATATATATATTATATATATATAGGTATATATATATATTATATATATATAGGTATATATATATATATATGCAAATTTTATTTGAACTTCGCTGTATTTCTATTGATATAATGTAAAAACTTAAAAGTATGTAAAATTAAAATATGTTCTTTTTTTCTCCTTAATATCTTTTATTTGATCACATATATCATCTACGTTTCGCGGTCTCTTTTGATTTGTTCCAGTAAAGAAGATTTCGAGCACAAACTATCCTACCTGCTATGTATTTCGTCAATCTAGGTAGTAGAGTTAATTGAGAAGGAGAACATTTTTTAAATATTAATCCCATAGTTATTGTTTTGCTCTCCTCTTTTGTGTTTATAGTTTTTAGGTAGTTTTGAAGGAATATATGTATATACATATACAAATTTTACTATATATAGTTCAATTCTAGGTTTAGTATTTTAGTTATTAAAATTACCCGACCTGAATCGGACGTCAATCAATTTCGAAACAGAGGCGACATAAATTAATGATGTTAGAAAGTTATAACTTAAAGTTTTAATTTTTTTTATAAATAGAATTGCTCTGATAATCCTTTACACTTTTTTACTTAACGGAAGTATATAAAACAGTAAATTTAAAATAAATCTACTTTCATAATTAATAAATTAATTATATAGTGTTTGTTATAATATCAATAATAACAGAAATATTGTACGAAACCAGACCAAAATTACCAGAACTACGAATTTCATCGACGGAAATCAAAAGCAGCATTGGCTTCGTGGTTGACACATAATTCTGCGTTTCATATTTGATGGGTCAAATAAAGAGTCTGTCATTTGCAGTTATGTCTACATACGGATAATTAAACTAATAAATATTTCCAAATACCAATATATTGCAATATCTAAAACAGCTGTAATATTATTTAAAAAATAATTTTTATTTTTTTTTTCCAATTTTTTGTTTATTATAAAACTTTTACCTTTAATTTAATTTGATTATATATAATTTTCATTAATTAAATTTCGTTTTTGAATTATTGTAGCTTTTTATCAATAACAATAATTTATGTCATATATTTTCTTTATGTTAAAATTTTATCATAATTTTTGTAGTAAATAATAATAGAATACTAATAAATAAATAATTTCAAGCGGGTCCGGAGTTTCTACTGAAACTCACATTCTAAATCTCTCTCCAGATTCATGACAGTTTCTATGTTTCTCATTGAAATCACGTTGCTTTTCGCTAACTTTGTCCAGAGTTTCAGAATATTTTTCTATATTTGATTTCGATTTTTTCCTATGTTTACTCTTATGCCTTTCATTACTGAAAGTGTCTTCGTACATTTGCTTCAAAATTTTTTCATTGTTTTTTGGACTATCGGGTTCTTCACTTGAAGAACTATGGCTTGACTGTATTATATTATCAGTAGAATGTTTTAGTTTTGGTATTTTAAAAGATGTTTTCATCGTAGGAAAATTTAGCATATCATCAGATTCTTTACTAGATCTATGCTGACTGACTTGATCTTTATCAAGTTTCTTAATTTTATAATTCGAAAGATTTTGTATCTTCAAAACCGAAGTCTTGTAATTCTGTGATGTTACTTGTGAGGAACAAGTAGTGGTAGTCGGCATATTTTCGTGTTGAGATAATATATTATGCGTGGTAGTTCTTGACTGCTCTACAGTCCTATTCTGTATCAGTCTCGCACACTTTATCTCGGTTTCTTTTGTCATCTTTTTCTGCTTGTGTTTACTATCCTTTACCTTTCGAATTTTTCCCTTTTGCAAATCGTCTTCCTGCCATCCTTCGGTATTATTTATATTGGTTTGTTTTCGTTTCCTGTAATCTTCAACAGAAATCGTGTTAGTTATCGTTTTATTGCACTGTTCGTCAGGCATTTGTGGTTCAAATGCCTTTCTGGCTATCGCCAGTGCAGCTTCGAATGCTGCGTCGAATTGTTCCTGCCAACTCAGTTCTTGTTGCATTTTATAAGTATTAATTTTATTAAAATATTTAAACAAAATATATTCTTTTGATTAAATTCGTATATTTTTTCCTTCCTTTTTTCTTTAAAATTTAAATAATAATAATAGTTTTCTTAACTAACATATGTTATGTGTTAAGAAAAATTTTATAAATAAATTTAAATAAGAATATACTTAAAGAATATAATCTTAGAATTAAATTTGTATATTTTTGGTTTAATAATCTTTCTAGCTTATATATGTTTGCTTGACAAAACTAGAAAGACTGATTTCAACTATTAAATTTACGTGTTTATATATCAAATCCTGAATGACAGTTTTAACTATCAATGACGACAACAATAAAGCAAAAGGTCAAAAAGGTGTCAAAAAAAAAAAAAAAAAATTCCCTTGACCTTTGAAACGTAGTTTAATTACCTGCAATTCAACCATTTAAGTTATTCAGAAAAGAAAAGAATACGATCCAATCATTTAAGCTATTTATAAAAGAATTTAATTGTCGCTCTAAAGTTTTGGTTTAAGTAGGCAAAACAAAAAGTTGCATTTAGCATAGGTATAGATTGGTTATATTTCGTCATAACAAATGTTACAGGCATCTGTTATGTGGCTTCTCTTAGGTAGATGACTCTCAAAATAAAGCGATAGGCGTTTTTACTTTGATTTACCATGAAATTATTTTTAATATCAAATTTATAGTAAAATTTTGATTACACATATAATACGATATATTAAAATATATATTAGTAGTTCATTGATTTTCGTTGAAAAAAAATTCAATAGCATTACAAAGTTTATCGTGAAAATCAAATTATTTGAAAAAATATTAATCAACATATATTTAGGATCCAAAATTTTTAACTTAAATTAAGATTTATTTATCACAAATATTAACCGTTTTTTTTATTTAAGAATCCATATTTTGAAATGAAATATAAAATATATTTATTTTTATCATTCAAAAACAAATAAAATAATTTTTGACATAAAAATTTGCACTCCCTGATTTTATCAGTTTTTTTATCAGAATATGAATTATTTTTTTAATTATTCGAATAATTATTTTTTATATAAAAAATATTTTTTATTTTAAATATACTTTTATACAAAAATTATTTGCTCTTAGATTTTATTAACAGTGACTTAGTACAAATGTAGTATACTTTCGACAGTTTAAAAGGCAGGAATATTAATTTGTTTCTAAAATATTCGAATAATTAATGATTATTTTTTAAAAAAAGTTCTATTAATCTTGATTAAGTACAAGGACAGTATCTTTCCAAACAAATTTGACAGTTTGAATGAGATTGGAATATGAATTAATATTTTTTAATTATTTAAACAATTAGTAGATACTTTTATACAACAATTATTCACTCTTAGCTTTTATTAACAGTGGCTGACTACCAAAACAGTATCGCTCTATAAATATTTGACAGTTTAAAAGACATTGGTATATTTATTTGTTTTCAAAACATTTGAATAAATTATAGGTATTTTTAAATAAAAATTCTTCACTCGTAGTTATTTAGTACAAAGACAGCATCGTTCCATACACATTTGACAGTTTAAATGAGATTAAAATATGAATTAATTTTTTAATTATTTAAACAATTAGTAGATACTTTTATACAATTTATTTAAACAATTAGTAGATACTTTTATTCAATTTATTTAAACAATTATTAGATACTTTATACAACAGTTATTCGCTCTTAGGTTTTATTAACAGTGGCTGACTACCAAAACAGTATCGCTCTATATTTGACAGTTTAAAAGACATTGGTATATTTATTTGTTTCCAAAACATTTGAATAAAATATAGATATTTTTAAATAAAAATTCTTCACTTGTAGTTATTAATCTTGATTTAGTACAAAGACAGCATCGTTCCATACACATTTGACAGTTTAAATGAGATTGGAACATTAATTTATTTTTAATATATTTATTTATTCTATCTATTTAAAGTAAACTCTTAAAAAATACTAATATACTCGTAGTTGCAATGCCATGCCTATCCAAAGTAATACAAAATCGCATAAATTTATTTCTGAATTATCTTATAAAAGATTTTATACATCTTAGTGTGTATTTGCCCTTTTTAATATTAGGTAAAAGTAATTCATAAGTAATTATGAACTTAATATAATTCTAATATATTTAATATGATGTGTGAATTATAATAAAATAACACCTACAAATATACAAGAATTAAAAAAAATTCAAGATTAGAAATATACCTAATTTTTATGAAAATATTGTGAAGTACATTTGTTTTATTGATTGATGCCTTGCTTGATTCATATATTTCTTTAAAACAAGTCTTTATGTGGTCCAGTGGTTCCTTTACAGTATTAAATTTTCTTCTCCGTAAATGTTTTTTTCGAAGGAAGAAATTTTTTATAGCAGACTTTACGGTTATCGAATTTTTGTTGTGGTTGAAGTCGTTGATCATCTTTTGTCTTAAGAGTGTAGTGAAAGTGATATTGAAATTCATTTGACACTGTTCCAAACGTTGGTGCAGATCTGATAAAAATATTATCTAATCTGGTTTTGATTGCTTTTGGAGTAAAACACTTTAATTTTTAGATGTTTGTTGACTATGCGGAGTATAATATTGAAAATAGAGGGCGAGCGCCCTCTGGTTGAAAATTTTTATTTAAATTTGAAATTGCTTCTTTTGTGGAAACAAAATTCATCCTTTCTGTTCATATTGGAATTGAAAATGTCTAATTCAGGTTAAATCTATTGTTTTATAAACATTTAAATATTTTCGATTAAAAATATTTTAATTTAGTTAGGATTAAGAAATTATTATACATATTGTTCAGGCATGGCTTACAATTACTAAAGGTGTGGAAACATGTGATATAACAGATAAATGTCATATATATTTAATATTTGATTTATGTAAAGATACACAACAGTAGTATTCTAACTCTACCTGTAGATAAAAAGTATCTCAAAATGGATCAGAAACTATACAAATTTCATCATATTGATGATCGATCATTTAGCTCGAGTAATGCAAGTCACTTAACAAAGTTCGGATATCATAATTTGTTTTACGATTTGTTGTTAACCTATTCAAATAAAATAAAACAAAAGATAGGTTTTCGAACATTTACGTGTTCGATCCATATGTTCGAATTTATACTGGAAATATAATTACAAACTTTAAAGTTGCATTCACAATAAATTTTGGTAATTGTATATAAATTGTCAATTTTTGCTATTTTGCCTCTAACAACAGGGATGGCATTTCTGGTAATAAAACGCTGTTTTTGCATATACTAACTATTTAATATAACATATAGAATTCTGCTTAATTTTAGTAGCATTTTAGCAAAACTATCTATATAGGTAACATGATTTTGTCGCTTACTAAAATTAAAATAAATTCTAAGATTAAAAGAAAAGAAATATTTTTTGTCACTATGATATATTGCTCTACGCAAAATACTCTTTTTAAATATTGGATTTAAAGAATTGACAAAATTAAGAGTGTGAACAAAGAAGAAGAGCGAAATACATCGTAATCGGACACATTGTATCAATCGTTATGGTTTTTGACATTTATTTTTATATAGATCTAAGTGACAGTATTGCCAAATGTATCTATTTCGGACTTTAATATGATACCATATGCATTAGTTGATGAAATAATATCAAACTTTTAAACTTTGAGTTATTACTCAAGTAACCGCAAAAAATACGTTCTTTTTTTCTTGAAATTTTACAGAACTGATGGAATCATTATTTGTTTTTTATACATATTGGCTTTGGAAGTATTTTAAGCCAGTTCATTATTTTTAATCCAGAATCTCTTGCGTTTAGTATTGTGGTAGGTAACCCATTTTTCGTCTATAGTAATAATGCGTTTAAAAGTGGATTAATTTCTTCACGTTTTAGAAACAAATTACAGATATCTATGCACGACACAAACTCTTTCTATAAAAATGTATTTATTTTCCATTTCTTGACTTACGAAAACCTAAAAAGCTTAAAATAGGGAAAAAAATTTTGAAGTACTTCAAGCTTATTATTTAAAAATTGTAATTAAAATCTATTTAACTTCTTTACACATAAAAATTATATATAATTTTAAGATTTAAGTCTTAGAATTAACACATCTCTTTAATATTTAAAAATAGTTTCTTCGGCATACAAATTTTATGTTGTATGACAAAAAATCTATTTGGAATAGAAAAAAGCGGAAATATTGAAGAAATTTCCTATTTATAAGAAATTTGTTTTTATCAAGCAAATTCTTGGGCTGACCTGACTGCTTCGGATATCACCAAATGTCCATTATCAGTGATCTTAAATTTAATTAAAAAAGAAATACGTTTTAAAAAACAAAAGTGCTTAAGTATTTATATTTAAGCTTATGTTTATTATTCATGTATTGTGATTAATAACTATATAATATAATTTGTAAAATAAATAAGATTTGATAGGTACGGGGTCTAAGCCTGACACTTGTAGTCCAACAAATTATATAGGAACTATGAACTAATTAAATAAAAATTCGAATATTTTCTAAGATCACTGATGATAAGTACTTGGCAATACTCGAAACAGCATTGTAGCCAAATTCAATAGTCAGCCAAATTTTAATAAACTCACTGAAAGTCTGTTGTTGTTTCTTCATTACTGTTCGAATCCTTCTATAAATAAAAATATTTTATAATTATTAATATAACAAATTTTTTCTTTTTAATTATAGGTTGTTCCAGGTGGTATAGCTTCTCTAAGTAAGAAATTGCGCATGGGTGATCGTATACTCAAAGTGAATGATGTTGATGTCTCTCGTGCTACTCATCAGGACGCCGTCCTGGAACTACTGAAGCCTGGCGATGAAATCAAGTTGACCATTCAACACGATCCCTTACCAGCAGGATTTCAGGTATATATAAATTTCATTTCCATATGAAGGACATTTAATATAAGATATTTAGTTTAATAATTTTTACTATTAAATGCACTGATCCTGATCTTAGCTTACATTTAGTGCTTTTTATCACTTGTAAATTTGTTTTCGAAATTCTTTTCTTTAATACGCAAGCATATACAAGTAGATTACATACCTACTGAGGTAAGTTTATCATAAAAATGAATTTATTTTATATTTGTGTCCGTTTCAATTGTAGAAGTTAGAACTTTAATATTTCCATGAATATTAAGCAAAATATTTTATTTTATTTATTAATTGCTTATTGGCATTTTTTTTATTAACCAGCAATTTAAAATTTTACTTTTTATGACAAAATGTAAATACTTTTTTCTTTATTTCAAATAAGAAAAAAATTTAAAGCAAACGAAATTAAGGATAAGTATTTAGTTTTTATTTTATTAATTATATCAGCTAATTTTTTCATTTGTTTTGACCGTTTTTATTGTTTTCAATTAGCTTAAAATAAAGCACTTGAGATTATTAAGTATAGTTTGGGGCGGCAATTACGAATACTTCCATTATCGCTCATTTCTGATTATAATTGTATGCCTCTTTGTTTTTACTTTCTTGTAGGCTTGTAGGCTTGTAGGCTTTTTCGTTGTAACCTTGCTTAATCCTAACCTCTGATAATAAAAATATTTAAAATCACAATGAAAATCGCAGCTAGTCACTACTGTATACAAATTTTTGCCATTATTTCTTCTATATTATTTGAAGTCGCTTTTATGCTTATTATTTTTATTATGGCCATTGTTATTTAACGTTTTATTTTTATTATACTTTTTATCGTTATAAATCACAGGAAATTATCATCTGCAAAACTGATGGTGAACGTTTGGGTATGCACATTAAAGGCGGACTTAATGGCCAACGCGGCAATCCAGTTGATCCCACGGATGAGGGTGTATTTGTGTCTAAAATTAATTCCGTTGGAGCAGCAAGACGAGATGGAAGGCTTAAGGTAAATTATGGTCAATTATAACATAAAAATATTTTTATTCTTTACTACTATTTTGAGTTTTGTAAATTACCTTGTGTGCTATATTTAAAAATAAATGTCCTTAAAAATCAATTTGCCCTCATTACAAAAAGTGTTATTAAAATCTTAACGTTTCAATATTTTGTAAATAAATTAAATTGTATGTAATCTCAACATCATCTCTAATAATAGCATAATACTTAAATTCATAAAATAAATTTTAATATTATTTAAAAAATATGTTTTTAAATTATTTTACTTAAATTTACACAAAAGGTTGGCATGCGACTACTTGAAGTTAATGGTAATTCACTTTTGGGCGCAGCACATCAGGATGCAGTCAATATTCTACGCAACGCTGGCAATGAGATATATTTGGTTGTTTGTAAGGGTTACGACAAATCCAATTTAATTCATTCCATTGGGACTGGTGGTGGCATGAGCACTGGCTACAGTTCCACAAGCAGTCGACACGGTATGCATTGATTAAATTGAAATTATGTTTTGAATAATAAAATTAATTTATTTTTCAATAAAAATAATATTACTTTTTTGCTTACATATATAAAAATAATAGGATCACGTGCTTCTGAAACTGGTTCGGAATTAAGTCAAAGTCAAAGTGTCTCTAGTTTGGATCATGAAGAGGATGAACGTTTGAGACAAGTAAAAAAAAAATTTGAATATATGCAAAAAAATATGATAATAAATACTTTGTGTTCTTTTTGTTTATGTTAGGATTTTGATGTATTCTCTCAAAAAAGTGAAATATCAAACGATCCATCTCCGTTGGCCGCTGCTGCAGCTTTGGTACATTCACCTCCAGCACAAACACAAGCTGATAACTTGAATTCACAGCAAACAGAAAGTTCGACTGGAGGTATTCCTCAAGTACTGCCAGACTCCATTGTTGCATTAGTGAACTCGGATCAATCAGTGGCAGCACAAACAAAAGAAAAGAGCACCCCTGAAAAGGTAATTATTATTTTGACAATGCTATTATGCAAATGTAGTATTTCATTTAAAAGCTCATACTTTATTAACTTGATAGTTTTGTTCTTTGTCACGACGAATGTTAATGTAATGTTATTTGACATATGAATCTAAATAGTTGTGATTATATTTGTAATTATGTAATTTGCTGACATGTGAACATATAATGTAATATAATATAATGTACATTTATGTTTAATAAATAGTTCTTCTTTAAAGTAACTGAAAAAAACGAGGGTCGCTATTTATATTTTAATCCTTGGCAACACTGATTGTTGTCAGGTGTCATTTGACATTTTCATACGAAAGTTTGACATTATTAAACATTATATACCTTAGACCTTTTGTCAAAAGAGCGTTATTTGACAAATTGAGAAAAATGTGAACAGAATTAACGTGAGAAAATTTACGTGCGACGATTTATTACGACTTTCGACGTGGATTATCAAGACAAACGCGGATCGATCAACTTACTTCTACATTTGACGATGAAGTTCAATTCTTTGCCACTGAGAAACTCTGGAACAATGATTTCAACTGTGTTCATGATTTTTCGCAGTTCGCTCACTGACGAAATTCGTGAACGTCGTGAAAAATCAGTTATTGTGCTAGAAAACATTGATAGATCGTCATCGACATACTGTGAGGTTAAGGAAGAACCTTAGGCATTAGTTCCATCAGCATATATAACATATTGCACGATCATTTAGCCGTGAGAAAGGTTTGTTCTTATTAGATCCCCCATCATTTAATAAAATCTCAAAAAGATGCTCGTATCTATTGGTGCACACAAGTGCTCAAGAAGTACAATAGCTGTGCTTCAAAAGACGTATATGAGATTGTACGAGTAACAGGTGACGAATCGTGAACGCATGCGTATGAGTCGGGACGTAAACAGCAGTCGATTATATAGGCGTTTCAAAATGACATAAATCCAACAAAAGTTGTTCGCGCTCGAAGTATTTCGAAATAAATGTGCACTTATTTTTTCGGGAAAACCGGTTAGGTGGCAACTATACTCATACCATTATAGGAATGTAAAATGGTCAACTCTGAATGGTATTTATTTACCGGAAGTAAATAGAAGAATTATTTGTTTACCGGAAGTCTTCAGTGAAATACGAAAAATAAATAAGTTCCGTCAGATCATTCTCCATCTCCATCAAGGCAATGCGAGTTCGCACACATCTTGTCTCGCAACACACTATTTGAAAATTCAAAAATCAAATAGATCGGTCAACCGTCGTAAAGTCATGATTTGGCACCCAATGACTTCTATTTATGCGGCGGAGGAAACCGTATAAATAGTAACCGTACTACAATATTTTATACTAGTTTCCCAGAGATAAGTAAATTATAGTTGTTCAAAGTCAACCTAAGATTTGTTTTCAATGCTTAAGAGGTTGTTTCCTCGATAAACGTCCTTTCTCTTATATAATTGCACATCAAGACAACATATAAACTTCATTTTGAGCAATAGATCATAAAACATTTTCTTTTACAAAAATTTGATTGAAATGTATTTCGCATATTTTTAAAGATTTCTCTATTAAATCGAACGATTTCAACTTAACTTTGTGACGTAGCAAACTAAACAAAAAAATTATAATAAATAATAAATAATTATAATATAAATAAAGATTTAATTTTAATTTCTGATTTCAAACTTTCAAGAGATGTTAAGAATTCTTCAAAATGGAAGAATTCAGGATTCTAAGAACATATGAATTATACTACTATATTAAATGAATATCAATTATTTAGTAAATCTTCTCAATTTACTAAACGTTATATTAAGCTTTTATACATAAAATAAAATTAGTAAAAATTAAAAGTGTTAGTTTATAGCACCAAAGCAGTTATTGTTGCATATTCAGGTGGTCTATATAAGAATTATAAAATACAAATACATAGACTAGGATAAGGAATAAGTGAGAGGTAGAATTATTTATGATAAGGAGTTGATGAAAAGTGGGTGGGCTGAAACTAGTCTGGGTTGAAACAAAGAAACTTTATCAATTCAATAGTTCGAGGCGGGGAAACTTTGCCAGTAAATTGGGTCAGAAATGAAAATCGATAAAACAAAGCAAAAATGCTAGATGCCAGCACTAAAAACGGCGACTAATTCAAGAAAACTTACTGCCTTAATTGGTAATTGATTCTTGAAGTAATAATTGATTCTTAAAAAAATATGTTTACTTACTTATGTTGAGTAAGTAGTTTTTTTAAACAATTGAGCTAATAATTAGTTTATTACAATGTAGTAATATATTTGTATGTTTTTTTTAAAAAAATATTAAAATTAAATTAACCAAAGTTTTATACATTTATATTTCAAACTTTATTTCATAATTTCATATTATACTTACATTACAAATTATTTTTATTTTATACCTTTAAATTGAATTTTATATAATATTTAAATTTTTTTTTTAAAGTTGAATCTACATCTTTTTTGAGTTTTTTTTTTTTAAATTTTATAATTTTATTGTAATAAAGTTTAATAAATTTTAATTTTAATAACTGGTTTTTATTTTATGTTCATTTTTATTTTATAAATGCTCGTATCTTTTATTTTATATATATTTTTTTAATTATATATGTTAAATTTTAAATTAATAATAAATAATTTATATTATTTTATTGTATTTTATTATATTATATCACATTTTATCATATAAAGTAATATAAATAAATAATAAAATTTATAAAAAATAGTAATCTAATTCTTATTTTATATATTTTATCTGATTTTTATTTTTAAATGCTAATTTAAAAAAAAAATAAAATAATTTTATAATATTAAATGCTTAACTTTACAGGTGTTAGAAATTGTTCGTGCTGCTGATGCATTTACCACAGTTCCACCAAAATCACCATCTGAGCATCATGACCAAGATAAAATTCAAAAGACTACAACAGTTGTTATATCGAAGCACACACTAGATACTAATCCACCTATTCAACAACAACAACAACAACAGCAGCAGCAGCAGCAGCAACAACAACAACCAACATCACACGCAGCCACACCACCAGCTGCAACAGCTACAGTGCCGCCTATATCTCCAACTGTGACTACAAAACCTACAGAGTCGTCCCTTTCAAAGAGTTCTAAAGTTACTACAAATGAAAAACAACCGGAAATGCCACAACAGCAAAATGAACAGGTATGTTAAATTTTAAATTCTTAGTTTTTGTTTATTTTTTTATCATAACCGTTTTGTGTTGTTGCATTGTCACTATATGTCGTTGTGCATATATCGTAAAATAAAATTTCTAAACAAAGTTAAAAGACACTTAAATGTACTGGAAAATATTAAACCTAACCCAATTTAAACATTCACTTTTCATTCACTGTGTGTTACATTATTTTTAATAAATTATTTATTATTTTAGTGTTCGTCTCTAATTCACGTAATTTGTCTAAAAATGTTCGTTAATTATCGTTATTATTAGTTATAGTTAATGTATAAAATTCATGTCTGCACTTTAAATGTCATTCTTCATAATAATTGTTCTTGATTTTATTTTTTTTGTGTTTTTGTACTCATTTCACGGTACTGCAAATCTTAAAAAATTTTTTGGAAAAATCTAATTAAATTTTTTTATGTTGCCAGTGTTGCCTTATTGCCTTATTGTCAATTGTTTTGTTATTGATTTATTTTGCTTTTCTAAAATGGAACTTAATTTCGAATAGTGGGGTTAGTAAGACGTTATATGTTTCCTTCGCAATATGGAATAGGTATTACGATTCTTAAAAACAAAGTTAATATTCTGCAATTTAAAAAAATTGTGTGTTTTATTTTACGATTTTTTTAAAAATTCTTTTCAATTCGTAAGCACCGTATTGAAGAGTTAAAACTAAATTTAAGGAAAATAAAAAATTTCTTTGTATAGTAAAAAAATTTTAAATTAAAAACTAAATGTTCCATATAAAGCCTACTTATTTGCAAAGGTTAGACCTTAGCAAAATCGTTTTATAAGTACATCATAAGTATGAAAAGTGTGTCAGTGCTTGAGACAGTTGGAAAAAGCTACTTGAGTAAGTGCTTTTGGTTTTAGTAAGTTAAAAATAAATATAATTAAAGGAAAAAAATACAGAAACTACCTATAAAATATATAATGATGTTATTTATATTTGTGTTTAAAATTAGTTGTATTATGATTTGAATTATATGTGTGGAAAATAAAAAAAACGTGTTAATACACCTCATAAAACTAACCATAGAGATTTTTTTTTGTAGTATTTCAATTGATATTAAAATATGTTTCAACAAGAAATATACCTGCCATAACAACATTTCTAACATATTTCTCTATAATAAAAATTAGGGTAACAAAATAATGAAAAAACTAAGTTACTCATAATTTTTGTTAATATAATAAATAGCATTTTAAATTAAAAAATTTGTTTGTTAGTTAAAATAAATTAGTATATAAGTGTATAAGGTGTGATCAAAAAGTAATGAGAATTTTTTATTTCATTTATAATGTAATGCTATTTCATTAACTTTAAAGTAGTCCGTAGACTTTTGATATTATGTACTTACGTGATCGAAATTTCCATTTCTAGCGATCGAAAAGACTATTGTAACGTCTTGAGTTCGCTCTAAGATTTTCCGTGTATCATTTTTAATGTTGAGATCTTTCTCATTTGAGTGCCTTTTTAAATTTGGTTAAAGTTACAGATGGTTTCAATTATTGATGGTCTTGTTAATGATATTCAGATCTAGCAATATATTTATATAAATGTATTATTTAAAGTGCTTATTACTTCTTCAAACTTCTTTGTTTAACATTTCAAATACTTCGCTGCAACAATTTTATTTTTAACAAAAAATTTTAATCCGATCTTACGTAATCTCACAAATTTCCTGATGTGACTTTTTACCACTAAATCCATTAATTTTACTTCTTGTTTTTTGGTTTTCCAAACACAAATTGGCATTGCAGCATTTGCTGTGCAACCAATACACAAAAATACTCCATTTATTAAAAATGGTACCGGGAGGATATTTTTAAAATTATTGTTATTTTTTGATCACACCTTATTTAAATTATATTGTTTTTATTTTATTTAAAAAAAAAAAAAATTAAGTATTTCGTCTAGTTCTTATATTTCAAAAAATTATTTGTAGGCAATATTGAAATTATATAGTTTTATGTTTAACGTTTATATTGTTATTAAATTATTTTTCATATTTTAAATTATAATTGATCCAGCAATCCAGTAATATTATAGTTGGTATGTGCTTTCGGGCTGTAACAATAAATTCAATATGAAATTATTTAATCAAGGGACTGAAAACAACATTGAACCATGGAGAGCAGAAAGTTGGTAAAGGACCTTACTTTGACCAAATTTTTCTCATATCTGGAATATAGACAGTCATTTTAATTATAAACAGACTTTTTTCCAAAAATATCAAAGGCTCTTTGTAATATAAAGGCTCATTGTAACCTTTATATAAGAAAAGCTTCTTTTTTTTAATTAATTTTTATAGTTATTTCATTTAGAAATATATCTATATATCAAAATTAATTTTGTGTTCAGGATGGGGCGTTATAACAACTGAATTTTTTAAGTCCACAAAAAGCCTTCAAACAATAAAAATATATTAAGTGATAATTAGTTTTTATTTATTTAAATATATTTTTGTAGTTTATATATTTTACCATAGTTAATATTATTAGAAACGTTTAAGTATTACGCAACGCAAGTTATTGTTATTTTAAACCCTTTTCCCCCTTTCTAAGACTATGTCACATTGTCAGCAAGGTAAAAAAATTAAAATAAATAAAATAATGCAAATGAAAATAAAAATTATATTAAAATTAAATTGAAAAATTATTTAATTGAAAAGAAATTAAATATAAATAAATAAATTAAACATAATTTACAAATAATATAAAAATTAAATAGAAAAAAATTAAAAAAATAAATTAACACAATAAATTAAAAAATAAATAAAAAATATATTAAAAATATATAAAAAATATATTAAAAAATAAATA
>NC_051847.1:165389178-165398361 GCF_002237135.1 Teleopsis dalmanni
ATTATATATTTTTAATTTATTTTTATTTTTTTTTTCTTTATTTTTAATTTATTTTTATTTATTTTTTAATATATTTTTAATATATTTTGTATTTATTTTTTAATTTATTGTGTTAATTTATTTTTTTTAATTTTATTATTATAAAATAAATAAGTGGCAGAGTATTAAATAAAAATGACAAATATGTAAACAATTCCTTACATATTAATCAATTGCAAAGCATACATTAAGTATTAAGATATAAAACTATTAAGTTTAAAGTAATAATCATATTTTAGACAATTCAAATTAAAATTGTTAATAACTATTTCTATTTTAATTTTATTCTATTAATTTATATGTGTAAGCATGAAAATTTTATATAATCCTTCGCTTAGTATATATACTTATGTATTTAACTGATTCCTGTTAAACTAAAAATTTAATTTTATTCTCTATATATATCTCTGTGTATTTTTTCCGAGTATGAATTTACAATTTTCCTCAATTTTTTTAAATTTTAAATCGATAATTACTTAATTGGCTGTCGTTTTGATGTGTACTTTAACAAATTTTGCATACATAAAATTAAAATAATTTTCTAAATTTAAAAAAAACTATGATTTTTTATTTAATATAACAATTCTCTTCCTTTTTCGATTCTTTCTTTTTGTTCTTCTCTTTATGCCGATTTCATTGCAGAACTCTGATCAAAGTCTTGCTTAACAAGCGGATGTTTTTAACTATAAGACTGATGAATACTTAGTTTAACGGAGGAAATATTTTTCCTTTTCTTGAAGCTTAAACTTATTAAATAAAAAAAAAAAAAATAATTATATGTAAATGTGACTTAAAATATAACAAAAATTTTCTTTTGTTAAAATTTGTTGTTGAGTGTCAAGTAAATTTTCTATTTAATTAGAAAACTGTATTATGTGTACAAAGTGTTGTTTCCTTCTCTCATACAATAAATATTTTATACTATACAAGATATTAAATCACTATATGCATTTATATATACAAATATATATAAGTAGAACGGAACTCATATCCGTTTGACTCAGTACTATTGCAATATACTTACATATGCCCTGAGTGTCATAAATATTTCAATGGTTTCAAAAATTATTTGATAATATGATTAATAACAAAATGCAACTATTAATTACTATCCCTAATTTAAATATTTTAAGAAACTTCTACAGTAAAATATATATCTCAAATATTGATACTTAAATAAGCGATGTTTTCATATATCCTGATAAAGTAGGTTTCTATTGATATAGTTAAATGGATCCTTTTATAATCTTATAAAATGCGAAATATTAATTTTTTGAAATTTGTGAAATTTCAAATGGTATTATATATATTTTTTTTTAATTATTTTAAAGTACTATGGAAACTATATAGTTCCTAACAAATAGATGAATAGCTTTCTTTTGATTATGATTTTTTATTAATATAAAAAAGAATTCTTATCCTTTTTAAATTTCCAAAAAGAGAAAAAAAAAACTTGTAATAATGATGATAAAAAATATGAAAAATTCAACAAGCACCTTTTAAAGTTTTCAATTGCATATCTTGAGTCTTAAACAAAATTATCTCAATTAAATTGTTGTTGGTGTATATATGTACATATATAGGCAAATTAAAAATTTATTAGTAATGAAAACAATAAAAAATCCTTCCTATAATGTAACAGCACGAATTTTATTGGGAAAATATTTCCTTTAAAAATTTTCGTTAATTGTTAAAAAAAATAAATAAATAAATATTTATGGTCCAATATTGTATAAATAATAAAAAAAAAATTGATTGTTAATATTTAAAAAAAAAATTTAAATGTTTTTATTGTTGGTATAAATTTACTATTACAAAAAAAAAAAAATAAATAAATTTGGAATTTATTATATGATAAACTAACGTAAACTGTTTGTCAAGTTAACTTAATGTAATTTTTTTTTATCATTTCAATTTCCGACATCAGATGTAAAAAGAAATTGTTTTGTAAATTTATTAAATATTAAAACAATAAAAGTCTTTTGTTTTAAAGTGATTTCATTTAAGAATTCATTTTGAGTAAAGATACGACAGTTTATCTGAGTTCTATTAGTAAATGTTCTTAGGTAAATTGCATATTTGTGAATCGTTTGCTTAATTTGTTATTGTTTTGGCTTCAGCTTTTCTATTTTCACTTAAAAAATTTGACAAATCAAATCAAATTAAATAAAATCCTTTTGTTACTGTTTTATAATTTTATTTTAAGTGTTTTAAGATTGGTAAGTGGAATTGGTTTACGTACAAAAAATATCAGAACATTTTACTGTTTCATTATCAAGTTTGTGTTGTTTCGACTCATTTTTGCACATTTAAAATTCACTGGCATTAAAGCATTCATCTGTGCTTTAACAATGTTTCCAAGACATTAACCCACTTACATAGATGCACAAAAATATTGGTCTCACACAACAACTCCATAAAGTCTCAGCACACAAATATATGCAAATCTGAACGCATTTAGTCTAATTATTGTATATGTTTGTGAAAAAAATCTTTTGTTTCTGTTGAGCTAATAGCACAATTTTTAGAATAACAATAAATAATTTTTGCTAAAATATTGTAAAATTTAAAAAATTTTGATGCAACTTATCAGAATCGAAAAGATGATCCACGCTTTGAATATAAAAAAATGGTGCAAAATCAACGTATATTGAAAGATGCCGCTCTTGAAGATTTAAAACAAAAGGCCACAAAAGCTGAAGCTGTATATATAATTGATGATGACGATGACGATGACGACGACGATGACGATGATGATGACGATGTAGACAATAATATTGATAATAACGATGATGTAGATGCTTATGAGAATCAATCTGAGCAAGAATCGAACATACTAACATCTAATACACCAGATCAAATAGATACTGACTCCGATTTCTATGAGAAAGCACGTTCTATGCCACGTTATACAAGTGATTCTGAAAGTGATTATAAAACGTACAGACCTAGTTATGGTAAGCAATGCAGTTCACCTGACTTATCTTCAACATCCTATGGGGGTCATCGAAAATCTGTTAGCTTTGATTTAAGCGGTGATGAAAGATCAAAATCAGATTACGAAAGTTCACGTACACCAGAAAGTTATAATCGGTTTTATGACTCAGAACAAGAATACAATACCGCTCGTACTCGCTATCCGCGTAAGGGTATTTTGAGATCTTCGAGTCCGTCCTCTTCTAATAATTCAACATTAGAAAGATCGAACCGTCCAATGAAACCAACAACTATTACTCCCACAGTAGCTCGAATAAAAGAAATTGATTCGCCCGTACTTCAACATGCAATGCGTTCACCATCACCAAATATTTCAAATAAAGGTTATAGAAGTCCGCCACCACCACCCGAAAAAGTGTTAGTATCTACTGAAATTGAAAGAGATAATCCCTTCCGTGAAGCTTATTTAGACAAGAGTAAAACTGATGAATATACTGAAATAGCAAAAGCAATATCAAAATCGCCAGTTGCCTTAAAGTCACCACGTGAGCAGTTTTTCTTTGGTTCGGGTTCAAAATCAAATGAAGATCTTTTGTCAAACAATCGTTCGATAAATAATACCCGTTCTTCTCCTACAATGTTTTCTAATGCTCAATCAATGTCTACTGGAAATCTAGTTGCAAGTTCAACCGGTACTAAACCTAAAATCCCACCACCATTATTACCGAAACCAAAACTAAAAAAAGCTGAAATTGTTCATAATTATGCATTGGAAACATTTCAAAATACCGACGTTGGACATGGTGATTTCGCTGTATTTGAGCACGATATTACAACAAACACAATACAAGAGGTTCACAGACCGCAAACTCCAGTCACGCAACCAGCTTCTCAAACAAATAAATTACCTATGAGAGTTTCTACACCGCGTAGTCCTTTACGTCCACGTGAAAGTCCGCCACCACCTCCAATTAATTTTTCGACAATGCCAAAGAAAACTTCTCCTTCAAGCACAGCGGATGAACCTCACTATCTTGAAGTATTGCCACCATTAGCTCCTGAAATTCCACCAGCTCAAAAACGTCCGCATGAATTTATACATGAGAACTCTCCAAATAATATACTGGTTTCTGAAGAAGAACATCGCATCATACTTTTGAAGGAAAATGATCTACGTAATCAATTACGTAGCAAAACATTGGTTCCAGAATTAGGTGTACCCAACGAAAATGCTCCAGCAGTGCCGGCGTATGCAGGCATCAATAAATCGGTAAATCCATTTTTAGATAGTTCAGATGATAATATTGACTTACCATTGCCACCACTACCCACTTTGCCTCTCTCAGCTAATGTAGCATGTGATAGTAGTTCAATTTGTGACAGCGAATCTTCAACTACTAATAATGCCTCTATTTCTTCCCCTATTTCAAATGCTAACCCGCAGAAGCGATTGGATTTTTCATCAGTAACACCAACGTTTTCACTTATAAGCCATCCGTCACCATCACAAATTTTTCCCACAGCTCAAATACTTCCTGTACAATACACAAACTTACCACAGCCACAACAACCTAACACTACACATGTCCTCACAGGACAAATCCTATCAACTAGTACAAATACTTTTAATACAACTACCCAACAACCCCTCCTTAGTATAGGTGGTTATGTGTTACTGCCACAAACACAGTTTTCTTCCTCCACATCACAATCACCATCGCTTGCTTCAACGCCAGTGTTTTTCACCGGCAGTAGTCCTACATCAACTGCATTCTATGTACAGCAACAACAAGCGCCACAGCCGAATCCAGTACAGTCCACACAAATGCAATTAAATCAACGTGCTTTGGTGAGTGAACCCAATGGGCTACAACAACATCCTGATATTCCCGCAACACCAAATACACCTACTATCAATATAAATCAAACTCCGAAGGTGGTTTTACCTTCCGCTAACATAATGACAAGCTACAGTACAACAACAACTGTTCCAAAAGCTACTACAACTGTTACGCCATCAACACCAATTACTCCATCTTACATATCAATGCAATTTCCTGCAATATCTGAAATAATTGCAGAAAACTCTAGTGAACCCATTTCGACTTCTTCACTTTTGAAAATTAGTAGTAACAATTATCAAAACACTTCACAATCATTAGGTGTCTCTACTTCCACCATTGGCACATCCTCCAGTTTCTCAATTGACTCATCCACCTCATCACTGCAGCGTACCTTTAATGCATCCTCATACTATGAGACTGCTGAAGAAATATATTCCACAATAGAAGAAGAGGCTATCTACAGTAACACTTCATTTTTCGATTCTCGACGTAGCAGTGACACTTCCTTATCTTGTCGTGCCTCAACTTCTCCACCACCACCACCTTTGCCTCCCAAAAGACCAGTTAAACCAAACAAATTACGCACGGCACCACCACCACCTTTAGGAGTTCGTAACATGAAATTGCATTCACAGTCACAACCACAATTAGATCTTTCGTCACCATCACTGAAAAAACAATCTGTAGCACACTTTGTAAATCTACCTTCCTCCCCACCTACCGGAAAGGAAACAACTGTATGATTGCATTTCCCATCCAATATTCCAAACTGCTCAGCTTAAGTGTTTAGTGTGCTACGTTGCGGCTTACGCTGAGCAGTGACGAAGCTAACTAATCGCTGAAGTTGTTATCACTTTCGTCATTTAAATGTCCAAAGTAATTGTTGTGCCATTTGTGGCTTCACTTTTCGTTGGTTTTCTTTATTACATCAACTTTCCAACTTTCCAACTTCCTCTGGTCGAGATATATTTCCATTAAACATTTATTTATTTATTTATTTATTTGTATTGCTTATTTGCAAGCAAAGTGGTGGGCTTAGAAAAGTTTTTAATTGCTTTTAGGTAATCCGAAATAGGTCAAAATTCGTAATAAAATAAAAATGGGTTAACAGTATTAACAGGCAGAGTACCAGAAAAGTTTCGTTTTAATTAAGATGCTAATTTTTGAGGCAAGGATTATTTTGTGTCCTTGTCGACGACCTGCTTAATATCATTGTATAAATTTAAATTGGCTTCTGAAATTTTTTGATTGAAAAACAATACTGGATACTGACTGAATATGGTTTCGCAACGACGGCGCTACTGAGAGAGGCAGTACTAACAAAACTTAGAGGGAAAAAATAAAATGAGAAAACTGTGAAAAAGTTCATAAAGTTTTTCTTTATCACGTAAGCCACGTAACTGCTTCATAGCACATATTAATTAAAATCTAACACTTTGTCATCAATTTAACACCTCGGTTACCCTGGGTAACAGTATTAACGCATACTCATGTACCAAATCTAATCCATATCTATTTCCATTGCATGACGGTACCTTTTAAATTTTACAGCAAAAAGTATGCGGGGCAAAGTCGTCATGACCATTGCCGTGCCGTTGCAATAATGTTAATTAAAATCAAATTCAAATGCTGTTGGATGTGGATAACTAAATAAATCCTTGTTCCTCCTTGTGTACTTTCTGTTTTATTCAAAATTAGTAGGAAACATAATTTATGAAATAAAGTGCACACTTCGCTGTTTTATTGAAGTTTTCCCCTTAAGAGTGCGAAGTAGTTCCGTACCAAGTGAGTTACACTTCGTTGATATGGCAACATAAGATGATGGGTCGGGGGTTTCTTCTTTCTTCTTTTTTGGTTTTTTGGAGAAAAATTACAAATTTATGCTTATTAAAAATTTAGTAACCCAATCGCTGCGGATTGAATTTTGTTTGCACTTTACTTTTACAATTGTAATTAGTTTTGAACTATTCCTTAAATTTTATTACCCTCGTCCCCTTGCCCTTTGTTCTTTAAATGTTTGATACCAAACTTCTTTAATTTTAATAGTGTTTGTATAAATGTAGTTAGTACTTTGGAAATATACATATTTTTTTTATAGAAATAGTCTAGAAATTATTACCCTTTCGGAATATTTGACTTTAATTTTAAGCAATAATATTTATACACTTAACATACCTGTGTTTATGTTTATTGGAGAATTAATTTTGAACGAGAAAATAAAAATAAAATATTATTCTTTTACAATTCTTGTTTTCTTTTGTGTTGTCCAAATACATTTTAAATTATAATTTGTGATTAAATTAAATTATCTATTAAGTTTTTTTTAATTAATTTAATAATGAATTTATTAGTGCAAGCAAGTTTTTTGAATTAAAACGAAATATATATCTTCTTTATTTCTCCTCCTAAATTCCTTGTTGTGAGGTGACATATTAGGTTGGTTTTATTTAACGCCGAAATGGAGATCTTTTATAAAACTAAATTGTTTCATTTTTATCACAAACACTATTTGTAATATAAATATGTATATTAATTTTATTTATTTATTGAATATTGTTATATAAAAAGTATCTTTTTATGAATTTGATTTTTAAAGTGAAATGAAACAATTGCATTCATAGTAATGTTCGCAAAATTTATAGATAATTATATCTTATAAAAATATTTGAATATGAATTCAATCTGACGTGAACCAAATTCAATCTGAAACTAAAATTGCTGGACAGCAACTTCAAGTTTCCTAATAGAAAACAATTCGGAGCGATAAGGTCACACGATTGTGAAACTATACCAATTTTAAAGAGTATAGTTATGTTCAAAATATTTATAGATAATTGAATGTAATTTGTGTTAAAATATGATATGGGATTAAATCAAATAAAACGCAGTTGGAACTTATAATCTCTGAAATCTGAAACATATGTCATTATGGTTGATCACCAATTAATATCTACATTATATACCGTACTAGAAAATAATTTAGGAAAGTGAGATCACTCAATTGTGGAAAACACTCTAGGAGCATTATGTACGCCCATCGACTATTTTCATTCACAGTCGTAATTATATAGATCAAAGTTATGTTCAAAATATTTGTAGATATTTATAAATGGCATTAATTTTGTCTTAGAGAATGATTTGTAACGAATAAAATACAATTTGAAACTCCAAGTTTCGAGCAAGTAATACAGTATATAAGTTTAATATAGCTGATCAGCAATGTCGCTTACCTTTATAAAAATAACTCAAAGGGGTGGGGATCACTTGATCGTGATAACTCATTCACGGTACCATTACGTGCTGTTATGCATTCATTGAATGTTCCTACTATAACATGATTATATCGCTCTTGCTACACAGTGAGTTATACAATATTCTTGAAACATAATTTAATTGGGGAACAAAAAACTCAAGTACCTGTGTGATCAAGTACCTGTAGTACTGTATATTGACTGTAAATTTTTGAACAAATCTTTGGTTTATGACTTAAACTGGGTATGAAGTACAGTAAACAGTAAACTCTACAGTAAACTTTAAAATCAAATTAAAATAAAAAATAACGTTTTCCATAATTATATAGTTAAGTTTTATTTATTGATTTATATATTATTATATAGTTAAGTTTTATTTATTTATTATTATATTTTTAATTATAATTATATATTTATTTATTTGGATATTATTAATTTTTATTTTTTTTATCTTACTTTTTTCTTACTTATTTACATTATTTAAATTTTGGTATTTAATTTTTTTTATTTTAGTTTATCAATTTAAATATGTTTTAATATGTTTTATTTCTTTTATTTAATTTAATTTATTAGTCTTCATTATGTATATTTGTTTATTTTTCACATAATTTCATTTATTTGTTTATTTATGTGTCTATTTTTTATAACACATTTTTATTTTTCATTAATAATTTTCTGTTTATTGTTTTTTATTTCTTTATTTTCATTCGATCTTTTAATTTTTTTATTAAAATGATTTAAAAAAATTGTACTTATTAATTTGTGTTAAATATATTTAATTATAACTTAATTTTTTTTTAAATTAATTTTTGTTATTATATTTATTAAAGTTACTTATATTATAAAAAATAAAAAGATTTTTTTAATACTCACCTATACGCTTTTATTAATAATAATAAATTATTGTATAAATAATATTATATTGTATTGTTTATTAATATGTTAATTTATTTTATACAATATTAAATTATGTCCGATTTATTAAAGTATTTATTGAATTCTAAATTAAATAGTAATTAGGTAAAATTAATAATATTTATTTAATTATTTTTTTCTATACAGTTATTTATAATATAAATTTCTATTTATTTATTTTAATATTTTTATTTTTA
>NC_051847.1:165398461-165417410 GCF_002237135.1 Teleopsis dalmanni
ACGGCTCGACGATATTCGTTTAATAATATTTTGCAATTCCAAGCAATCAATAGTAGTAAAATGACGTAAATAAACACAAATTTGTTATTGCAGGTGTCTGAAGTATTTTAAGGCGATAGATGTATATATTTGGCAGGCAATATTCATTTGAAATGCGTTTTCCGTATTCGTCTATGTTTGAAAATGTTTAATAAAATAATTAGTAAAAGGAAAACTTCCCTAACACGATTTTGGAATAAAAGCAGCTCGAAAAGGTGTGCCCCACTGTTTGTTTGGGCAAACGATATGATTTTTTCGTACCTAAAATTTATTAAAATTCGTTAATGGCTGGAAGCACGCAATACTTTGCCCTACTGTAGTCTCTCCAATTATGGCAGTCACATAAATGTGCCGTTAACAACTCAACCTTATAATCTTCTACTCAATTCGTGCCCTCACATTTACAATATTACAATATTACAATATTTCAACAACTATCTCAACACATCAAAACCGCAAAGAAATCTTTGTGTTTTTTGTGTTATTTTAATTATTAAATTTTCTAAATTGTTATCACAGCTCATACATAACGAATAAATTTATTATTAATTTAAAAGCAATTTTAAAAAAATTTTTAGACTTAACATTGACAATGAACGTGAAAATTTTAATCTCAAATTAATTTTTTGTGTTTCTTCATGGAAAATTTTTGAAATAACTCCTACTTTACTGAAAACAGTAATTTAAAATTATATAGAGACTTACAAGTCATGGTAGCCCATATTACATCAAAAATTGTATTAAGCACAACAATTTCACATGAGTTTTACCTTTTTTGAGGGCTTAAAAATTATAAAAATTTTTAAAGTAATGCTTCAAAAGTGAGATTCATCATGAGAATATTTCTAATTATCTTAAATAATTTTTAATATAAAATATAAAAAAAAATAAATATGTAATAGAGAATATTACTTCTTAAGTTTTGTAGAAAAAATAGGTTAACTTAGACTCTTCAGAGATTGAATTATATTTTAAATTCGTTACTACTTCATATAAACTCATTTTACATATTCGTGTTACTAATATATATAAAATTTTGATGTATATGTGCTTTAAATATTATTATTAAAATAATAAAACTTTCTTAAGTTAAAAATCTATTTATATTTATTTAAACATAATAAATTTAATTCCATATGAAAGTGCGTCCGAATTATACATGCTATATTGGATCGGTCGACTGATAATAATGAATAAACACAAAACAAATTTATTCGAGGTAGTAACAAAGTCTTCTAGTTTGGTTTTCAATTTGTTATAAAATCTTCTATAGATAAATCGTTCATAGATTTTCCATAGGTCTTTCATAGATCTTCCATATATCTTCCATAGATCTCCCATAGATCTTCCATAGAACTTCCATAGGTCTTCTAGAGATCTTCCATAGATCTTCTAGAGATCTTCCATAGATCTTCCTTAGATCTTCCATAGATCTTCCATTGATCTCCCATAATAGATCTTCCATAGATCTTACATAGATCTTCCATAGAACTTCCATAGATCTTCCGTAGGATATGTTGCACATTCCGACGTTTTGCACTTTTACAACAAGGTACGACGTCTAACGTGTTTAATGGATTTTTTCAGAAGATCTAACAGATTTATGTATGCAATGTTGAGTCAGTATGGTGCTAATAGACAAAACACAAAACCCTTTCACTTATGGTAGCAGCAAAATTTCCTTGATCGGCAATTGGGTTTTTGGATTGTATTAGAAATGCTTGACGTAATTCTTCAGAACACCTGACAGAATGTTCACCTGTTCTGGCAGTTCAATGATGTGATAAGGTATAAAACAATTTCAGTCTAGATATTAAGCAATTTTTGCTCTATCGGTTCCAAGCTGTAATGTTTTCCATGTTTCATTTTAACAATTTGTTTGCGGGTCGTATTAGAAACTCAATTTTTTATAAGAAAGTATTATGGCTCATATGCTAGACGTTTTTTTCCAGAATATTTTATCACTTCTTGGTACCCCGCTTTTCTATATATTTGATATCATTGCTTAAAATATTTAGTCACAGCGAAATGTAAAGCTACTTCCCCCAAGTTTTTATTGTAGATAGATAAAGTGTACATCATTTAACTATTATCTTTCACTGTTAGATGTTACTGCTTTAAGAATTTTTATAGGACCAGTCTATTGGATGATACTCTCCTTTTTTTCAAATTTTTTTTAATAATAATTTTGTTTTTTTACGGGCTAATTGGTTCATAGATAAATAATTTACTTTTTAAAATATTTTTATTTGTTTTTAAAAAGCTAAAATTTAGTTAAAATAATTTTTAAATCTCAGGACGAGATCAGGACACTAACGATTATTCCGGAATAAGGACAGAACGTTAGGACAGAAAAATCAAGTTGAAATTTTTCATACTTTCTTTACTAATAATACCTATGTGGTATAAATTAAACTAAATAGACGACTATATAGAAGATTAAGATAGAAAAAACAAGTCGAAATTTTTTATTCTTAAAAAATAACAACATATATTATAAATAAAACAGAAAATAGGTATAAAATGTAGTTATTTTTCAGTAATGTACCTTGCATTAACAGGGAAGTTCTGTCGTTTAGCAATATTATTAATGTTATTGGCTGCTAAGTTAAGTACTGATGCCCTATTTTAATAGAACTTCTTCCGCATATTGTTCAATAATAACTCCCAAACTTTACTCATAATTCTTATTCTGCTTTTTCTTTTATTTTATACTCGATTATACTTATTATGTGACTATCAAGAGTATGTCATAAATTCTTTATTATTAAATTCTTTATTAATGAAGATCATTAATATTTAGAATATTTGCTTTAAATTTAATGAAGAAATATTTCTATTCAGCTGTTTTTTAACTTCTGTTTATATAAGAAAAACATACAAAAAATATTTAATTTCAAACGTTTGCAGATATTTATGATTTAAATGCTTTCAAGGTATCGCAATGATAGATATTTTAAATTGGCGGTCTTCGAAACAGCTGTTCACACCAACGATTTAATTAAGCAGTATCTGTTTTTTTCGAATTTCTGAAGAATTTTGCAGAAAATAAGAAAACCATTCATTAAGTGAAAGATAATAAAACAATAATAAAAAATGCTTAGAACAAATAGTTTCGCTGTCAGGTGGGTAAAAAATTCATTATATTTTGTGCTTAAGTAAGCATAAATTCATCAACAAAAACGAAAAATATAAATTTGTAAATTCGCCACAAACATAGATACTCACTGGAACGTTGTTCTGAATGAATTTTATATGGTTTCCTATTTCCGCTCAAGAGTTTGCACTTCTCAAATTCCGAAAAATAAAGTTTTTGGTGCGAATTGCAGAATTTTTTCTTTTATAATTTAGTTTGCTAAGACGACATTATGCATATGTAATTTAAAAAATATTTTTAAATATGTTTTTTAAATAAGAATTCTTAAACGTTTTGCTTGGAATTACCACCTGTACGTCCTCGGTTTAACACCTTAAATGCAAATATTTATTGTTTTGAGTTTTCTTATTTAATTAAATTTTGCAAACTTTTGTATGATTTGCATTGCTACAATTTTGATTAAATAATTCTTGTGAATGACAAAAGTTATGCATAAAATTATTATAAATAAAATAATTTATACTTTGACTACATTTGCATCTATATATGTTTTAAGTTTCGGGGAAAATTAAATTTCAAATTCATTTCATTTATTTATTTTATTTACTTTCTCCGCTTGTGTTTTACTTTCGATTTTAATTAAATAAATAATTTATTTATTTCATTTATTTATAATTTTTACTAGTTTCTTGCCAATTTATATACAAATAAACAATAAAATATTTAAAAAAAAGAACAAAAACACGGGAAGCAGATTAATATATAGTATAAATGGGCTGAAAATTGATTAATTCTTATTTATTTCTATTTGAGCCAGTCCACTTGGGCACTTTAACTCTTTCTTAACTCGAGGTATTTTTAAAACCCCTCTTTACGCCTTGACTGGATTATTGTTCATCACTTCATCAGACTAAGCAATAATTGACCTAAGATCTGCAAACCTCCCCGAGAAGGCTGTAACCATTCTGAGATTTGGTAACGCGGTGTTGGTAAGTCTGTCAGTTTTCGCAAATAATTTCAGGGCTCTATCCTTTAGGTCCCTGAGGATGTCATTCGTCCTAATGTACCATGGTACTTTGAAAAGTCTTCTCAGAGCCTGGCTTTGTGCAATTTTTAGCTGGCGAATACAAGTGTTTGAATCTTTGCTAAACGCTACACAATCATATAGAAGTGACGGACGAATTATAACAGATTACTGTTATAAAAATTATGAAAATATATTATAATTTAACTCTAGTACAATTATTTTCAACCTTTGCAGACGTTTCTATTTTATTTTTTAAAGAACGATTTATCGAGATCCACAAGATAGACCCATTTTTGGATTATCATTTTTTCAATAGACACAAGTCTCTTTTTCGGAAGCATTCTTTTGAGATTACAAATAGGCGGTACCGTATAGTCACGATAATTAGAACAGTCAATAATTCGGATTTTGTAGTAATCCACATACCGTATTTAGCTTCATTATAATCTAGATAATCCGAACGAATCTAGATAATCCAAATTATTTTATATGTTTTTAAACAATTTCATCAAATTGTTTTATAATTTAGTAATTAATATGGCGTTTGTCATTAACGTTTCTTGTAAGAATGATAGATATTAATAATCTGGTCAACCTTTAGAATATAATTATTTGGATTAACAAAAGTGTGCTACTGTTTTTAGGGCCCAGATATGGAAAACAGTGTAAGGAAGTAGTTCGATGAAGTGGAGTTTACTTCTAGCTAAATATAATCGACTTGTGAAATGGTGTATTTTTTTTGTAATGTAATTGTTGAAGTTCAAGTAATGCTGTAATAAATGATATTACTATATATTAATATATATGTTATTTGTATTCAAGAATACAAATCCAAGAATAATTTTAGTCGGTAGGTGTTCAACAGATAACCGATTTGGTCCTGAATTATAGTGGTGGCGAAGAAATCGCTTTTAGTTCTTTAGTTCCACATCTTCTGGATATTTAAAAGATTCACATCACAGGGTGTCACTGGTTCTGCGTAGAACTGTGACTATTTCCTAAGCCGATGCAGAGTGGTTGTGATGATGTATGTTCACTTCAGATGTTATTCCTGTAGCGCATGGATTTGTCTTATGATTAATGATTGAATAAATCAAAATTCTAAGAGAGTAAATCGGTTTGAATTGTTTAAGTAATGCAATATGAGAGACTACAAGTATGGTGGCAAGATACTATGGGCGTGATCTTGCAGTTACAACTAAGTTGTGAACAGGACTGTGGATCTTACTGATAGTCAGAAGGCTTAACGCCATAGATATAACTTAACGAGACTTAAAAACTATCAACGCGTGACTGCTATTGATTGACTGTGAACTATCACAGTATTCTATTTTAATTATAGCTTTATTAAAACGAAATAAAACCTGCATATTTTGTTCATATTTTTACGATGTCAACTATTTTTTATAACTTAAATTTATAGTTATTCACTAGATCTTTTGTTTTACATTTTTGTAATTTTATTGTTATTCAATAATTTGTTACTATAATTTGTTTAAATAAAAAAAAATTGTTTAGTTTAGAAATAAATGATTAGAATACTTGATTTCTGTACACATTTGCAGCTGTAGGTGCATGTGTTATATATTATAATTACGTTTTCATAAATGAATGTAAATCAGATCACACTAACCCATCATCCTACCATTATTAATTGCTACATACAGCAAAAAAAATTATAGTTTTTCTTGTCTTATTTATGATGAAAAAACTTAATGCAAAAATGATGTTTATCTCCCAATCGAAATAAAGATTAATAACTGAACTCTGGAAAAGATTAGTGAAATCTTGACTTGACTTTTAATATTAACAAAACATCTAACCTCTATTGTTTTTATCGTGAAACCACATAAAACATTTGCAACTAAAACCTATTACTTTTTTATGCGACTACACGCTTTACAACAACACCAAAACCAAAACCAAGGGCTTGTATTACCTGATCAAATGACATCGATGGCTTGAAAAATGTGCCAACTTTAATTGTGTTAAACAATCTGAACAGCAACGCGGTCTGTTGCCTTTGGCAAGAAATGCAACAAAAAAACATGCACCGCAATGTGCAATGTTTATATGGAAAACATTCCCTTGGCCTTCTGGTGTAGAAAGTATAGACCGTGCAGCCAAAGTAGAGCACACAGAACCAAATTGCAGCAAAGTGAAAGGTACATTCATTTTTCGCTTCAAAGCAAACTCACAAACTCACTAATTCACCTTTTCTTTTGTGTACATTTACAAAGCACTTCCTAGATTAATCAACATTCTAAACACTAGACAAGTGTTTCAGCGGATTTTATTACCACTTTAAGTACTCAAGTGCAAGAGTCATGGCATAAGACTTTCCGTACATATACTTTTGGCAGAGTACACTTAGCTTAGCTTAGCTAAATCCGAATGCAGATGAAACAAAGGCGCTATTCTTTGCGAATAGCAATGAAATTATGGAAGATTAATTTTTGCTTTCACACAATTGTTAAGGAAAGACGCCGCCTTATTAGAGAATTTCTTAAACGCGTTTTAATCGAATGATTTGTGATTTTTAATAAATTAAAAGAAATTATAAATTATATTCATTAGAGTGGACTATCATTAGTGCTTATTCGTCACTGTGAGATCTGTGAGGACCGCTGCTATTTATTTTGATTTACAATTCTTCTTTAACTTTTATTATTGCACCATGAAGATTTAAGATACTTAATAGGCGTTGATATGGCAACGTTTGATGCATTGCCCGTATGTAAAAAAGTGGATTTTAAGTGAGGAAGTAAGGTTTCCTGCAATGAAATTGACTTACTGAATATGAGACGGAAGAAATTATATTAAAAAACAAATGAAAGCTTGTTTAACTTTTATTTAAATAGAACGACAAAACAATATTATTTATTTATGTCAGATAGGAATATATTTTGTTCGAGGTTAGTGAAGAAAAGGGGATTTTTCTGAGAGTGATTTATTAGTTTTCAGTTAATACGTATTTAGAATTCAACACTATACATGTATAATATCACAAGATGTAAAATAAATAAATGAAATACTTTATATATAAAAAAAAATAATTTATTAAGTACTTTTACGAGTTACACGATCTCGAAAGATTTTATTCAACTCATTTTTGTCATTACTCTTGATAGGAAAATGTAGTTTAATTTTATAATGACTAAATACGAGTATACGTATAGTATATATAGACACCATTTTTTTATTAGTTTTATTATTATTTTTGTTAATATTATTTATTTATTTTTTTTTTTGTTAATATTACTTTTATTTTATTATTTTTTAATAATATTATTTTTTTTATTATGATTAAATACGAGTGTTTTTTGATCTACGTATTGTATATAGTAATAATTTTTTATTTTTTAGGTATCCTAACGAAAGTTACTTTATTCATAGTAACCATCTTAAATATGTCGTTTTTTAAGGGGTTTCGCCAATTTAAAAATTATGTTGTGGGATTTTGAAGATTAAATAGCTGCCTAGCTATTTGAACATAGACTAATGTTCTAACACAAATTGGTTTAATTCAATATTTGATACTATTTTGACTACTAATACATTTTTAAGACACAAGAGACCTGTTCTTTTTGATTATAACCTTAGTATTGTGTCACATTAGGTATCAAAAAATAAAGTGGCAAAAATATCTTTGACAGCTAACTAATTTTTCGCCTCAAAAAAATTAACATTGAACATAAATATAAATTTTTTTTTAATAATTGAATTGAAAATAAATAGAAAAAAAAATATGTAAATAAATGTACTGTTCAAAATTTATTTCTCACTCCCAGACAATTTTCATTTTATATTCAAGTTTACAAATTTAAATACGACGTGTTAATAACCTTTAAAAATGCCCGCTCATTTACGGCCTATTTCTTATGCAAACAGATTTATGCACTCGAATAAAAATTATTTATATAAATAAAAAACATTTCATATATATAAATAGAAACAAAAACAGAAGTGAATATTCGACCATTTAAAAATACACCCATAAATGCTATAAGGCTTCCTTTTGTATGTACGAAGAATATATATGAAAAATATAATAAAATTGAATTTTTATTCTTAAAAATTAAAATTTTAAATATTTCAAGTATTTTCCTCTTTTTTTACATATGGTTATGCTCTTTTTCTTTTAATTGAAAAGAATTAATATTAAATAAATTTTTCACTTCAGTTTTTAATATATCAAAACAATATATCATTTTAAATTTTTTTTGTTTGAATTATAAATATCGATTGTAATATAGTATATAAAACTGATAGCCAGTTGAATGACACAATCCTTTAAACAATCTATATAATATTCTTTTTGTTTATATAAAAATTGCTTTGTTGTAATAAATATATGTAATGAGCAAATTGTATTTATTGTTATTAACTAATTAATAAAATAGAAGACATATTTTTGGTGGCGGATATAGACAGAAATTTCTAAACCAATATGTTCAGTATTTAGTAAGCAAAGAAAATACTAGATTAATGTGGTAATATAGTAATGTTTTAATCAAAATGAGTTTTGTCGTTTTTTGCATTACTTGGTTACCGAGTAACTCGTTATAGTGAATACTCTTAATTGAAATAAAGTGTTTGACTAACCATTTTTTTTATATATATCTTTTGCATATATCTTTTATACTTCGTTTCGAATTGTGCTTCTTAACTCAAAACGTTCGTGCCCCGAATAGTAAAAATATTTATGTGTTTTACATGGACCGGTACCAATATTTCACTAAAAATAATATTGTAAAAGTTATTATAAAATAAAATATTTTACAGAAATAAAATATCTTTATGTCATGGACTGTCATTTGACAAACTCTAGTTTAGAGCATAAGATCTAATTTTATTTTTCCATCATATACAAGCTTATGCTATTACATTTATTCTCAGTCCATTAAACATTAACATATGTTTTATAGATGGTCTTATACTCTATACACTCTACAGACACTGATTTATAGTTTTCCTTAAGTACATGAACCAAATTCTTTTTTATTTTCGTCATTCGATCTGTAGTTCAACAGGTTTGTGTTGACAACAACAATAAATTAAGAACAGTTTGACATCAAATTTTTTTAAGAAGCTTTTTTTTAGCTTTTTTTAACAATCTCTTATAAAAGTCTTTTTTATTACTACGACAGTACTGGTAATTAATAAACTGCACCAGCAACAGAGAGTAGACTGGACATGTACAGACAATCCATGAGAACAACCCGACAAAAAAACATAATGATTCAGAAGCGAGAAAGTGAAGAGGCAGATCGAAGCTATGCTGGATACATAATATTAAGCGCATATTGACACGAATTGATTACAGAAACTTGATAATAATAGCAAGTGATCGTGAAAAATGGTTGTAATTTTAAAGGAAGTTCAAGATTTGTTATTCTTAATAT
This sequence comes from Teleopsis dalmanni, assembly GCF_002237135.1. NCBI lineage: Eukaryota > Metazoa > Arthropoda > Insecta > Diptera > Diopsidae > Teleopsis > Teleopsis dalmanni. Next base: position 165,408,030 of record NC_051847.1, read on the forward strand.
TAACGTAACAATTCATAACAAATTTTAAACTTCCTTTCAAATTATAACCATTTTTCACGATCACTTGCTATTATTATGATGATGATGACATACATCATACATTTTCTTCTAATTACTGTTAAATAAAATCTTACTGTTCATAAATTTAATGTGTTCTTCTGTGATTATTACAAAGACATCGATAATAAGTTATTAGTTAGTATTCGACTATATATTAGAAGTAAGAAGAAGAAGGACAGCAATGAATTTTTTAGTATGTAATTTGTTGTTCATCTTTTTTTAATGCAATTGATAATAATGGATTGTTAGTGTTAGTAAAGTTCTGAAGACATAATATATAATCTGTCACTTATATAGCGAATAAGAAATAAGAAAAATAGATTATCACACTTTTGTATGATATCTTAAATCTTATCTATACGAAGGTGAAGGGTAAACCATTTTAAACACTTTAATTTTGCTTTTGGAGTTATTGATGTCCCTTCGTAAGTTTTTTGGTTTTATATTGTATAATCTATAGAAAGTTCATTAATCAATCGAAAATATCGATATTCCTTTGTCAATAACACTTATCTGATAAGCTTGTGGTAGGTAATGAAGGAATAAATTTTGTTTGTAAACATTACATTCGAGTATTTCCTATTGGGGTTTTGTTTCTGCTATGTCAGCTGTGAAACATACCAATAATGTTTAGATACAAAGTACTTATGTATCTTATGTATTGATGTCCCTTCGTAAGTTTTTTGGTATTATATTGTATAATCTATAGAAAGTTCATTAATCAATTGAAAATATCGATATTCCTTTGTCAATAACACTTATCTGATAAGCTTGTGGTAGGTAATGAAGGAATAAATTTTGTTTGTAAACATTACATTCGAGTATTTCCTATTGGGGTTTTGTTTCTGCTATGTCAGCTGTGAAACATACCAATAATGTTTAGATACAAAGTACTTATGTATCTTATGTATTGATGTCCCTTCGTAAGTTTTTTGGTATTATATTGTATAATCTATAGAAAGTTCATTAATCAATTGAAAATATCGATATTCCTTTGTCAATAACACTTATCTGATAAGCTTGTGCTAGCTAATGAAGGAATAAATTTCGTTTGTAAACATTACATTCGAGTATTTCCTATTGGGGTTTTGTTTCTGCTATGTCAGCTGTGGAACATACCAATAATGTTTAGATACAAAGTACTTATGTATCTCGAAAGTTTTCGAATTTTGTTCGATTAATTTTCATAACATAAGACTATCTAAATTTTTATAATAAAATTATTAAGCCTACTACTGTTTTAATAAAATTTTATATAAATAGAATGACATAAGAGAAGTGACTACAGTAAGTTCTTTCCAGCACCGTTACTCTCTGTCTCTCTCTTCCTCTTTCTCGCTTTATCACCCAGTTTATGATATGTTTTGTCCATAACAAAGTTAACACATTTCCGTTGCTAATGGGTTAATGCATTGTTGTGGTCACACTAGTATTAATGATGGGCAATCATCTACATCATCTCGTGGTTGGTTCAAGTATCTAAGCATTGATGAAAAGCTGTACTCGATGCAAAATATGAACGAACTGTGCTTTTAGTATACCATAGTAACGACTAGCGGCGGCGAGGTCAATGTATTGTTTAGATATTTTTTTATAATTTTTTTTCTCCTTATTTCACTATTCTTTTTAGTTATTTTTATTCTGTGCGCTTTGGTTCAATGCTTTGGAATTTCAACTTAATGACCGCCAACTGTTTTCCATCATTACGAGCGAAGCGATTTGTTGTCTGCTGATGAATTTCATATTGTGCTCTTCGGCAGGGGCACCATAAAAGTGGTTTATATTTTTCATTTATCCATGCAATCATGTGAACATTTGTTCACGCTTCTGCATCCATGTGTTGCCCATGGAAAAAGCGTGCTATGCCACTTTACGATTTCATATTCCAATTTGTTGCAAATACGAGTCGTCGTTTTCACACATGTTGAATGGCTGCTACGCATAGTTTTTAAATTCATAAAATTATTATTATAAATTAAAGAAATTGCAATTCATAAAAAAAAATACCGAAGACATCATTAACAAATTAGCGTTTATTGGTTCATTTGTTTAAATGCAAATGCAGGCATTTACATTTCGCAATTGTAAATATTTTTATTTTATATTAAAATGCATTCAGTACTTTTAATGCATGAAACTTAATGAAGAAGAGGTTCAGGAAATTAAAATAATTTCTGTCAGTTTAATTGTCTTAAAATTTATTCATTTATTTTTTGTTAAAATAAATTTCTTTATTTTTGTTATTTTTTTCGAGTGTACCAAGAAATTTATATTATAAATTTACTTAAATATTTGTTAAACAAATAATAATTCTATTTTAATTACAATTAAAGGACAGTATATACTGCATTAAAATAACGATTGTACAATAACAATAACAATTTGATGTAAACAAGAAATTATTTCATCAGGAAATATATATACTTATAATAAACTCAAATTCACTAACTGAAAGCAAGTATCTATTGTTTTAAATGATTTTATGTTATTAATAGTCAAATCATATAGTTCTATATATAATAATTGATTACGCTTGAGTACAACTTTTAGTATCTAAAAATATTTTATAATATAATTAACTCAAACTTACTAAAGGTTTGTTACGCATTTTTGCACATAGCTTTAGTTTTAAATCGTACTATCTCTATCTCGCTTTCGACCTCTAAATCTCTCTTTCTATCTCTATGTCTCTCTAATTCTCTCCATTTCTCTCTTTCTATCCCTCTATTTCTATCTCTCTCTTTCTATCTTTCTCTCTCTTACTCTATGTTTCTCTTACTCTATGTATGTCTCTCTCTCTCATATTCTATGTCTCTCTCTCGTACTCTATGTCTCTATCTATCGTCTTTTATGTCTGGCTCTCTCTCTCTCTTACTCTACGTTTCTCTCTATCTCTCTATCTATTTATCTCTCTCTATCTCTCTATCTATTTCTCTCTGTCTATCTCTCTATCTATTTCTCTCTGTCTATCTCTCTATCTATTTCTCTCTCTCTCTCTTTCTATTTCTCTCTGTTTCTCTTTCTTTCTCTTTTTCTTTAACTTGATCGTTAAATTATAAATTATTCAGATGAGTCAATCAGATCCTTAAATTTAAGCTCTAGACGCCTTAGATAAAGAACAATAGTTACACAGTTTTAATATTAGTATATGTTCGCAGTCCTCTCTCATAGCTCTCCCACTGTATTTTCACTGTTCGCAAAGAAAGCAAACTACGTAAATTTCTCTTACGTCAGTGAAACGGCACGTGGTACGACAGCAGCAGTAAACAGCGCTTTTCATCACCAATTTATATAATTGGTGATATAAATATGTTTTTGCTATAGTTGTCTACTTTTTAATACTGATTTCAAATGGAGTAAACAGACAGACAGACATCACTAACTATTTCGTCTAGAATAATGCAAGAATCATTAACACCTGTCAGTTACAGGTGTAGGTTGATTTGTCACAATTTATCGATGCTTACGGCTGGTTCTAACGTGACCTTTCTCCTACGCATCATTACGAGGAATTGTGGAATCAAAACGAGTTTTTAGCTAATTGAGAAGGACTTGTTCCTCCCTCCACTTTACTTAACTTTGTGTTAAATATCATAATCTCAATAACGACGACAGATAAGATGATATAGTTTATAATATTACAAATACTGAATGCATGTGGTTCCAATCGTTGTCTCACTTTTAATAATGATTTCTAATAGCGGAATGAATCCTAGTAAAATATATGTGTAATAAATCAACAATTATTATCTTATTAATGCCAACAGAGAGAAGTTAATGCAGTTAATGAAGAGATTGGAATGCTATTCTCAGGCTTAGCAGCTTTTTGCTACTATATCAGTATTATATATAAGTAAAATGTATTTGGCGACAATTGAAACGGCTCATTATCCATAGTTCAATATATATGTGCTCTTAAAATATTTAAACTATAAATATAATAATTAAAAATTAAAAATAATTGCTATTAACATTCAAATAATTAAAAAAAAAAAAAATTAATTTCTATATATCTTTAAAAACCATGGAGTTAATCCAAAAGTCAATCCAAAAACCATTCGCAAATAACATAACAATATTTATGTTTTCTTACATAAATTATTTGTTTACTTTATTTGCAAACCAAGTAATTAAAAAATTATTATTTATTTTTATTACAAAACATTACTTTTATGAGCAATGTTTTTCCAACAATAAAAATAAATGAACAGCAGTTTTAACCTAAAGCTTGATTGCTTTAGGTCTGCTGATATGAGTTTTTGCCGAGGCTTTCATTTCACTTGCAAAACGTTTTGAAAGTAGCTCAACGTTCTTTCCGCTATTAAATGCAGGTTGAAAATATTGAATTACTTATCATTTGAGAACGACGCGGCACTAAATCGACAGACACAGACATAGTTTGTTGGTATTGCAAAAAATGCATTTAATTTCAATTGTGAAATGCATGAGAATTAAATTTAAACGCCAAACATAATTGATTAATTTTATGGGTTCTATTTGGACAATTGTAAATTGAAACCTTCGAGAATTGCATAAAGCAGTTGCCTTTCGCTGAGCTATTCTAATAATAGTTGTAGTTACATTTAAGTATTTAAAATAGAAAAAAATACATATAAAACAAATATTTGCAGTTAAAAATATATTTTATAATTAACTGATAAGCTGATATTTTTATTTATATATTAATTTGATATGTATTTGCGTAATGGAAAAATATTTCAAAAAGTAATTTAGTCATCATTTTAATTCCTAAATAAAATGGAATCTTGTTTGGTACATCAGATGAAATATCTTTAAAATCTATAATAATATACTACAAAAGTGTAATTTTGTACTATATCTTATATTATCCTTAATCCGACATCGACATATAGTAAAAGCAGAACGGTCAAAGAAGATCAATACTCCATATTCAATTTTAAGTCCATAATTGAATACTCGTGGAATACAATAATTTCAATACTATAAAGTTATAATTTTTGTGCTATATTGTTCCTAACAACCCGACATATTGTATTAGAAAGGATAGTCAAAAGGCCCATATTCAATTAACGTTTGTGCAATTTTGATATCATACATCTATTTTGATATTTAGATATTTTTTAACAAATAGACATTTTTACCTATACTCTTTCTTATAATTCAATCCTTAAAAAAGTGAAGTTGTTATTTACTATAATAGTTCAAAAATAGTTCAAAACGTGGTGCTGCACTTATATACGTGAGAACTAACAAAATTTCGCTTAGTTAGGTACAAAAAAAATATAACTTTAATATCGTAATATTAATCTTTATCATTTTTTCATTTTTTAAACAAAATTTTTATACATTCTTTAAAATCCATTTTTAAAAACAGCTCTCAAAATATATTTTAGATTTGTGACTTCGGAAGTAATTGTAAAACTTATTTTGTTATTATTCAAAATAACCTGAAAATCATACGGTAGTTGGTTCGGGGAATAAATGATGAGCGAATTTTTTCAATCCCTGAGAGTACATAAAAGTCATGCAGAAAATATCAATGTAGTTCACTTTTGGATGGCTTTATAACATATTTTTGTGGTAAGCGGTGGTTAGTGTACCATTTAGCAGTTATCGTATATTTTGTCTTCAAAGGAATAATAGCTACAACTTTTCAGTTGGTGAAGTAAATTGACGTCAATACATTTGTTGCTTACTTCTGTTGTCTGACATTAAAAGGTAGATTAGCAGATTTTGTGCTCCATATCATTGAATGCTGCATTGCGTCTGGGTGGCTCTTGTAGACTCCTGTTTATTGAACGCACATACACTTCTTTTTGACCTCTAGTGAAAATTAGAGGTGCCTCTACTGTTGATTTCTTCTTGAATCCATAATGATTGCCTTATATTCACTATAAAGCTATGACATTCAATCTAGTTAATCAGTCATCGTTTCCTAGGTCAATCTTTTATCTCTATTAATTTTGAACTTCACCAGAAGAACCCTAATATTTTCAATCGAAGATTTTCACCGATTTCTGTGAATTTTTTCTTCTACAGACAAATCTCCGAAATCACTTTAAGGTATTCACAAGCTTTTTCCATATGCTATTTTGCATTCATTTATTATTTCCAGAGATTTACTCCGTAATCCAGATTCTCTCCACATTCTATTTGGCAATCATTATTAACTATTTTCAGAGGCTTAAGATGGTAATCTCCGCAGCAATCTGTCAAGAGGGGCGACAAACCCAATCTCTTGCGGTGATAGCTATGAAATTTGCACTGATTCGTTCTAATTAAGTTTGCGTTTTCTTGTCTCCAATTTAAATATTTACTGTGAAACATCATATAAAATATCCAAATATTGTTTAAAGTCAGTTGAAATTTTTTTAATTTTTCAAATATTTACTCCGTATTCCGTATAATTAAGCGAATTTCTATTACTCCCTTCGTGTATATTATGGTTAGATCCCAAAGGCACTTATTGAGTATTTCTTAAGAATTTTTTAATTACTTTAACTAGCCGATCACCTGGATTAACACGTTTAGTGTGAATTTCAATATAAAAATTTTTGTTATTAAACTATTGATTACTTTGTAAGAAAACGTATTTTATTAACTTACTTACTTTTTGCGTATAACTCATTAAATTATTTGCATATTCTACAACTTTTTTCGCATATACATGTAATTACGATTTGTGTTGAATAGACTGTCAAAGAAGACCTATCAACTCTACTGACACTGTTCAGTCCTCCGCTTAATAATAATAGTTTTACTTCCTTATGATCCAACACCAAACTTAATATGCCAAGAGGCACTCCTCTTTTGTGGCTCATTGGATTAAGAGAATTTATATGCCTATATAAAATTGAGTTATTATTTAAAAATATATATACTTGTGCGTATATATATTATGTAATTATAAATATTTTTAGATAAGTATTTGTTTTTGCTTGATTTAAGAAGCTTTCACATCAAGTAACTTTTTTTTGCAACCATCAATCATGTTTTGATTTGATATACGCGATAATGCGGCGGGAGTATGAAATCATAAATCAAAACAGTCTTTAATTAAGGAAATTATGTTTTTATTGCACAGATTTGAGCAATTTGAATAAAATTGTAAAGCACTCAGACTAATAACCCAAATTCAAGGAGCTAAAGACCAATTAATATCCTCATAATCAACATAATCATAATCATAATCATTATTAAAATTACTACACAATGCCAAGAAAAGTAAAATGTTTACCGTTTACCTTTTACCTTTTACCGCCAAACAAATTGCAGACATATTCTAGTCCTGTTATACTGCTACATTGCTGCACCTTGGAGACCTCTTGAGTTTCCAGGTTGAAATAAAACCGTAAAAACGTGTGCTTATATACATAGCCACATAGCTGCTCTCGTTTCATGCTTTCACGGCATATCCTTCAGCATAAGGGAAAATTTCATACAAAGCAAAGCAGGATAATAATGTGTACGTTTACAGAAAGGAAAGCGCAGCACAACTCCTTTTCAACGTTTAATAAAAATATACAATATACGAAATACGAAATACAAAGGATAAAGGCTAAATCCACCTACCACCTATCAACTACCAACTACCAGCTACCACCCAGACACATTCAGTCAGTGCTGCCACAGAAAATTAAAATAAAGGCTGGCACAGACAAACTGTGTATGAAACTAGGTCAATAGAAAATCCATTGTAACAAATTTCATTCTCTGCCTCTTGTTAAATATTGGGCGGTAAATTTTATTTTATTCTTCTTTAATATGTGTCGGCTGCGACACCCTCTATCCTCTATCCACTATCCTCTATCCTCTGGCAGGGAAGTACGTGTGTTTATTGCAACGGGAAAAGTATCTGAAATTGAGGAGCTTAAATTGTTTAATTTGATTTTTCAAAAAGAATTACTGAAATTTGTGGTGTGCGAGAGTTTTATTAAATTTCGCTGTTAATTTTGCTTGTTTTTTATGAAAATGAAAAATTTTATTGAGTTTATTTCGCCTATCGATAGGCGATGAGTAGTGCTGATAGCCTTCCTTGTTTACTGAGCTATATAAATTCAATCAATTCGGTGTTGTTTGTAGTGCTGTTAAAATTATAAAAATTTCATATCGGATTTAATGAAAATGTTAAAGTGTCGGTTGCCTTTAGCTTGTTTGAATTCTAGTATAGATATTTTATTGGTAAATGCTCCATGTGTACCATGATGACTACATGACTATAACGACTGCGACGACTGCGACGACTACGATGACTTCGATGACTGCGATGACTACGATGACTACGAGGCAAACTCAATCAACAAGTTGTGTCATGTAAATTGATGAAATGATTGGCAGTTGCGCTCGATTTAAAAATATTTCAAAACAAAAGTCCAAAACAGTACACGAAGGAAGATTACATTTGTTATCCTATCCTTACGTTCAGTTATTAATATGTAAAATGTGTAAAAGTAAATTATGTTTAGAGTTTATCAATAAATTTTATTGATTCTTTTTATAATTTTTTTTATAGATTTTGGGTAAAATTATTTGTATATTTTGGTGAAAACAAATATTACTAACATATGTGCAAAATCTTTTATATATATATTAATCCTAGCTTGAGGCATAACAATAATTTTTAGTCTCTTATTAAATAGAAGGCTGTATTAATAAGTCAGTGACTTTTTGAATAAAACAAATTTTTTTCGGCAAATAAACATTTTATTTTTCTACATAATCACCTTTTAGCTCAATACATTTAGTCCAGCGTTTTTCTAATTTTCTTATTCCCTCCAAATAATAGGTTTTCTCAAAGCTCTCAAAATACGCGTTTGTTTCGATAATGACTTCTTCATTCGATTCAAATTTCTTACCGCCCAGCCATTTCTTTAGGTTTGGAAACAGAAAATAGTCGCAGGGTGCTAAATCTGGAGAATATGCTGGATGGGGTAGCAGTTCGTATCCCAATTTGTAGATTTTGGCCATCGTGACTAGACAAGTGTGCACACATGAATTGTCTTGATGGAACAGCACTTTCTTCTTCACCAAATGCGGCAGTTTTTGCTTCAAATCAACGTCGAATCTGTTCAAAAGCTTTGAATAATATTCGCCGGTGATCGTTTTACCTTTCTCGAGGTAATCAATGTGAATGGCACCGCTTGCATCCCAAAAAACTGTGGTCATGACCTTGTTAGCTGACAGACTCTGTTTGGCCTTTTTTGGTCCACGTTCACCCCTAGCAACCCACTGTTTCGATTGTTCCTTGGTCTCTGGCGTATTGTGATGGATCCAGGTTTCGTCCACAGTAACAAATCAGCGCAAAAATTCGTTCGGATTACGGCTGAACATCATGAAAAA
>NC_051847.1:165417510-165430954 GCF_002237135.1 Teleopsis dalmanni
AGCCAGATTTTTAACATTTTAAATTGGGAATAAAGTATTCGCTGATTATATATTAAAAACAAATTAAGATAACTTTTATTACTACCTTTTTTTTAGCTTAAATCATTATTTATATATTATAGCATTTTAGAGTCAATTTTATTATAAAGGTCGTGTACGAGTTCTAGTAAATGGAGATAAAGTAAATTGAAATTTCCTAGTGATTTTTTGCACTGCACTTATGTAAATATTTATTTATTGCCTTTTATTATTAAGTTTGGTTTAAAGTTTTCGAATTAATTTATTTATTTATTAAATATCTTGTACAACTTCCATAATGGTAATACCCAATTTACCTAATTTTTATTTAATTTGCCCTACTCGAATTCTGGTAAATAGCAACATTCGCTGCCATACCGACATAATTTAATATTTCTCTCAATTTACTATAAATTTACTCGAACTCGCACACGGCCAAATGTTAACATACATTTATAATATAATATATCTAATAAATATTATATGTAAATTTAATATATATTTTTGTTATAGTAAGAAAAATAATTATTGGAACAGCAAGCATGAACTTTAACCCCGTTAATGATGCGATTTTTAATTAACAAAAATTTTATTTAAATAAAATGTCTAATCTGCAATTAAATTCATTTTATTTCTTTATATTATCTCTTAAATTTAATATTTTAAAATTAAAAAACTAAAAAATGAATTAAATTAGGCTGAATAAAATTATTATCAACTGATCAAATTAGATGATAATCTAATGAAGAAAAGTCAGGATTATATAGTAAATACAACAAAAACTTGTGAAAGAGGAAGAGTAAAAAGTGTTCATATTCTTTTTGTAAGCTCCCTTGTACACGTCACTAAGTCTATATAACAGTTCTTTTTTATTGTATCATAGTGAAATTGTAAAAATTTTAATTCTCATTTCCTTTAGCTGCATTTAACTATTAATTTAAGTGTAAATTAATGGCAAATTGTAATTATATTTAATGTAAATGCATTGGTTGGTATAGGTACAGCTTGGGTATAGTATTGTGCTCTTACAACAAAATTGAAGGCATTGGAAATATTCGTGGTAAGAAGTACGTGCACTATGTCAGTAGAAAAACACTATTAAATATTTCCTCAAACTATAACGTTTTTAATAATGTTGTGCTGAAGTTATTCTTAACTTATAGATATATAAAATAAATAACAGCGTAGTTGCTTTAATATAAATGTATTCGATTTTTTGTGTTACCATATGGCATAATTCAACTATTGTATTCAAATTACTTTTAGGCTTATAATAATCTTACCTATATTTTAACATATTTATAAAAATTATAATTCTCACTTTCTTTATTTGCATTTACCTTTATATATAAATGTAAACGAACTGTAGGTTCATTAAATTTAATATATTAATTTCGCTGAGGTAATTTTTACAAAATGCAACTGAATTATATGTTTGAAGCTAAGTTTGAGGAAGTAAAAAATCACTAAAAAAAATTCCGTCAACCTATTATAAGGTTTTCAATTTTGTTATACAGAAACTGCTTTTGAGAAGAAAGCCAGAGATAAATAATAGAGTATTTAGTTATTTAAACTGCTAAAATGTGGTGAACGTACATTTTGTTTTTAAATAACTTCATAGACTTATGGTACTGAACTAATTTTTATAAATATTTTTCTCGATTTTTTAATAAGATTATAAATGGAATATGTTTAATGTAGTTCTATTACACTAAAAAATTAAATTTATTGTGGAACTATGGCGGCAGGAAATATATAGTAGTTTTTAAAAAATAACTGATTTTCTTTTGTTGTACTGTTAAGCTATGAAATTTAAAGTGTAAATACTGAAACTTAAGATAAACTAAGGACTAAGCATGGTATTAATATTGTATCCGAGCAGCTTAAAAAGTTGTTAATATTTCTTTAAACAAAAACAAAAAAATACGGATGAAAACAAAGTTATCAAAAATGATTCTATTTATTAATATTTATTGTTATTTTGTATGTTTAATAAACGGTATATTTTGTTTTTATAAAAATTTATATTTTTATTCCTATTTTCATTTTTTATAAAAAGAAACAAAATTAAAATATAAAATAGGGCTATCCATTTTTTGGGCTGATTTGGCAATTCTGTCTAAGTAACGTATGGCCGCACAAAACTGTCAAACAAGGTACTAAATTTTGTTTTATGTTTTGCTAATTTGTAATATGTATCGGTTAAAAACCGCTGAACATGTTTTCAAAATCTCTTTAAACTTTATGTAAAAAAAGTGATAATTTATTTTATCACATTTTCTATCTAGATATGTCAAGATTGTTGCATCTGGAGCAGTGGAAATCTGTCAAAAAATCATTGCATAAATTAAAAATTACTATATAATGCGACTTTTGGTCTAAAAATATTACAAGTACTTTAGTACTATTATATAAATTATAATATATATAAATTATAATATATATAAATTATGACAGGTGCGAGTTCTAAGTCTGGGACTTGCAGTCCAACAAATTATATACGAACTATACACTAATTAAACAAAAATTCGATTATTTCCTGACATCATTGACGAAGAGTACTTGGCAATACTCGAAACAGCATTGTGTGGTAGGGAAAATTTTAATAAATTTATCAATTTTTGTTGCTGTTTCTTAATTACTGTTCGAACCCTTCTTATAAATTGAATAAGTTGAATACAAGAATATGAAAGAAATGTGGTTTTAATGGTATTGCTCATTACGTCAAGTTATGATTTTATTGTGTGAGAAGTTTTCTGAACGTATAATTCTACGTCTTGATGATATGCCAAGATCATGTAATTTGTCATTAGTGAGCTTTTTGTGAGACTACGAAAAAATTGTGCTTTTGAGGGCACTACTTTCTTAACTTTTCGAAAACAAACATTAGATAACTTATGGTTGAGTTATTGGCTTTGCGTACCGTTTATAAAACAGTTTTTATTTTTTTAACACTATATCCGGAAGAAATTTGATTTTTTTATGAATGAGTTTATTCATTTTTTGAGATGTTACTATTAAGGTAGACAGGTAAACTAACTGCGACCTATTGCAACATACGTAGACCTATTAGTCTGTATTAATACCACCGGATCCCAATTTAGGAATATCTCGCATTCCCCCAAAAAACTAATCATATAGCGCTGTAAACAGCAAAATTGGTCAGATATGATTAAAACCATATGATGTTTTTAGATTTTTTAATATTGGAGTACAAAGAGTATATGTATAAAAATAAAGATAATTGAGAAAAATTATCTTTATCAATCTTAAAGATAATAGTACAACAGATCTGTAGCTCTATAGATGTAAGATTTTACAATAAATATTTTGGTTATTACCAGGCTTAGATCGTTTAGTTAGCATATAAAATAGCATGACTTTTTCAGTATTACGTTCCTAGATTAGGTTCTATACATAAGAAAGAATATATAAATCATGCAACAAATAATGCCTCCACAAACAGAATAGTAATGAAATTTAAGAACTAAAAATAAAAACAATTAATTAATTTAATTATTCTACAGCTGGCTTATGAATTCGTTCTAATATAAACACACCAAGTGAATTTTGTTAATAAAAAGTAACAAAACTACAGAAAATTGTGCGAACATAAAAGTCAACAATGGATTTGGATCAGTTGATTAAAGAGCGCTGACTTCGAGCTTCAAATTTGGCAGGGCACGAGTTCGATTCCTGGTACTTGCCATCTCAAAAATAATTATTTACAAATAATTAAATATAAAAATTATTTCCAAGACGACTGACCACTGATTTGCCAATACGCGAAACAGCTGTATGGTCAGTCAAAACTTCAATTAATTAAAATAATGTAAAATGAATTTTTGTTGTTGTAGTTCCCTACTGTTCGAAAAACTTCTTATAAAAAATGTTTTTTTTTCAATTAAAAATTATACTTATTAATTATTTTATTTAAAAATCATTATTTAATTATTTATAATAAATCCAGAATTTATTCCCTTTATCTTAAATAGCTGTATGCAAAGAATTCACGAAACTGGATAGGGTCCTTTGATTTGGAAGTATAAAAACAAATAAAAGGATTATGTATTTTAGTTTGCTGATGTAATACTTGACCATTGCAGTTATTAGCAGATGGTCAGTTAATATTGAAATTTTTCTACTGGACATATATAATTTCAGAAGGGTGAAATTTTGCTTATTTTTCTAACAAATGTCCGTGATGCGGAATATTTGACGCAAATATCACAACGAAAATGCTTCATATGGTAACGCTGCTGAGTTTTGCTGTGTAGAATCCAAATGATGAGAAATTAACCCTTTAGTGGTAGTACAACTGCTTTTTATGGAATGAGAATACAGAATTTAAGAGAATTTAATGAAATTAGCTACTTAAGTCAATTAGTAAAAGTCAACACATTAAGCAAAAGTATTCGTTTAAGTTTTGTTTGAAATTTAGTCTGTTTAGACTTATTAGGCTGCCGAGAGTTGATTTCGTATTTCAATACAATGACTTGACGAAATCGGACTAATCCATTTATACTGTCATTTTTATTGGTTGCCTGTCACTTGAACTTTTTACTTGTCATCTTGATTTAAAGAAGTCGATGTGCCCATGTAGTGCATGTAGTGTGTCTTTGGAACAGTGAGCACCACAAGAAGTTCGTCTGTTTAATCATTCTTCTGGATTTTTGTTTGGTTGTTGGCTGTTGGTTGTGGCTTCGGTGTAAATGAAATGCAACAAGTTTTGTGTTATTTAATTTTTCATTTTGTATGATTTAAAGTTGCATTGGAATTCGATGTTGAAACTTGACTCCCTGCTGTCTTATTAGTCACGATTTGTTACATTATCAAAGCTTGTTATTTGAAACAATTCAGAATCAGTTAACCCAAATAAGAGTAGAGTATCAAGGGACTTGATTATGCTTAAATCCACTAAAAGGCACGAGACAATAAAAACAAGAAATAAGAAATTCGACGAATGTTTGAAATTAATAGTGATATGATTTACAGAAATTCTATATTTGTTTTATATATAATTTCTCAACAATACTCAGTGTATGAATAAAAAAGACTAATTAATTTTTGTTTAGAATAAAAACTCAAATTTTAAATAAATAATATGCTGAAATTAAGATATCATCCATTTTGAGCTATTAAGTAAATTGTTAGTAAATGTGTTAATATTCACACAAAAATAATTTTATATTTACAACCTTTTATCTCAAACGTATCTTGTATCTTGTATCTCTCATTTGGTTTATTTTGTGCCGGAAATAGTGCCGGATTTTGTTCAACCACAACGTTTTGAAGTGCAAAACACCTTTTTTCTGTTTAACTTTCTAAACAATTTTGTATTGGGAATATTTTAAAAGTATTTGGGAATGAACTTTGTTGACATGGTGCAATGTTATCTCCACATATTTCCAACTATGTTTGCTTTTGAGGAATTTGAAAATCCAGTAGCTGTGCAAAAAGACGATAAAGGTAAATATTTTTATTTGAACATGTGTAAGAACGTGTCAGGCCTTGACTCAACATTGCGCACATAAACTGGGTTATTTATTTTTATACCCGCAAATGAGATTAGTGGTACCAAACTATGCTCGATTACACATTAATTTATGATCCGATAATATATTGTAGTTTTATTGTATTTACTAAAAATCATCATAAATTTAATACTATCAGAAAGAATCCAAAATCAGTTAGAATTAATTACCAACGACGATATGATTAAGTAAAGTTTGATTGTATTTTAATATGTTTTATTTATAAAACTGATTATCAATAATTACAAGCAATAATCGTTTAGGATACGAAGTAATTAATAGAAAATAATAGTTATCATGAACTTTAATTTTGATTGGAAAAGATACAATCAAAAAGGTGTTCAGAGCTTTTGGTTAAAATTATGTGAAATTGGGATTTGTAACTTTATTTTAAATAAAATTAATAAATTAAATTAATTTTTTAAAAAAAATGTATTATAGTTTAATAGTTTAATATAGTTTAATACAGATAGTTTAATTTAAAACGTTGGTAAAAATCAAAAATTAAAACTAGAATTTGAAGTATAATGAATTAGCTCAAAATTCGATTTGATTGTTGAACTCAATTTAAACGCTCCAAACTGAGAGAGAGAGAGAGAGAGCTCATAAAATAATATTATCTACTAATTTGACATTATATAATTCATGCTTCCAAGTTCTGACACACGTAGTAATAGACATTATAGTTTCGCAGACAATGGTTTTACGATACATTGAAGAGCAAAAGCTTAAAAAATTGTGAAAGTTATAAAAATTGAAATGGTATCAAACGAAGTCCTCGTCTCCAAACTATGTTGGAGGTGGAATTTCGCAAAAACAAATATGAGGTGACTGGTTACTTACTGGTTAAAGACTGTAACCGTATATAGTCTACGGTAGATTCACTACTGTACGTAGTTTACAGTATATACACAATGATTAACAGACACATTATTACCTACGTGTCTACTATTTGATGGTAAGCTTTATGTTAGAAACACAATAAGAACTAGGAAGAGTTTGGCTGTTTGCTATGTATGTAAAACGACAGACGAGGTAAACGATCATCCCAAGTAGTCTATGTTATACATAGGTACTCCCATCAGTACTTACAGTCTGGTGCAATGTCTTAGATAAAAAATGCTATCAATTTAAGATAAGAAAAGCAGTTATTTAAAATATAGAGGGAAGCCATAACATCATAATTGAGCTCTTACAGTACAGTAAGTAAAGTCTGTAAGTATCCAAGAGCTGTTCTGACAAATAAATCCCCATCTAATGGGAATCAAAGATGTGAAAATTGTTCAAATGTAAAAACAATATAATTTTGAACGAAATCAAAAAGTGAGGATAGTGGTTTGATCAAAGGTGAATTGAAATCAGACACAAACTAAATGCCATCAATCCTGAACTTTGAACGTAACACTCTTACTTTTTATCCCAACAGAAAAAATTGAAAATTGATAATCTACTCGAATGGCTCAAAGACAGGAAGAGGTACGGCAGCAGATATCTACTCGAAGGACATGCAGATAAAGCAGTCACTTTGTATTCTTACAGTGCAAGGTAAGATATATGTGAATGAAAAAGAAACTAATCTAGTTAGTTTGATAGTGAGTCATTTAGTATAATTCTAACTTCAAATAATACAATATTTGTAGTTAGTTACGTAGAAACAAAACCTAAGAGTTGTGTTAAATTGTAGCATCTCAGTAAAGAATACTGAACACCATAAGATCTCCTTTGTCAGATTTTTGGTCATAAAGAGGTAAAGAAAGGAAGAAACCAACAAATAAGATGGCCAGAAAAAAGCTACCAGGTGACACAAGCGCAGTCAATAAGTCAATGTAAACCTCAATATGTGAACTCTTTAGGAACAAAGATGAATTCACCATTGTGCAGACAAATAACTTATTAATTTATTGTTTAAACTAGGAATCCAATGATTACGATTACATTAGAAGACAAGAACTAATAAAAACTGTGAGTGTGTGTGTAGTACATGTACTTACAAGAGTATTAACAGGGCACTATGCTATCGCACCAATGCTTTTATTTTGGCGCAATTCCACAAACGGGTTGTTCTGAAGTTGTTATAATGGGGAGAAATGTAGTCTATCAAACACTTTTTCATCTATACTCTGCCCAAGATTATAGATGAAGCGACTTTAAAGTCTAGAATATCGTTTCTTCACTGTTTTGGCAGAGGTAACAAAAGTAAACTTTTATCTTCTTGACTTCATCTGGAAAACCAAACGGTTCAACAAGGATAACGCTTAGAGCGTTATAATGGTTATTTAGAAATAATGGTCAGTGCACCTTACTTCATTTGGCAGCTTAAACGACATCACAATCGGTTGTCTTTGAGTGTAAATGTTGATAATCACACGTTTTAACCTAACCTAATGTAATAATTATAGTAAACTCATTTAAAATTTTATGATCGCATTATTTAAATGTATTTCCCAACAGCTCTTTCGATAGCTGCTGAAGACATAATTAATTTTTTTCACTTTATAGTGCATGTAATCATAACAAGACACTTTAAGAAACTTTTCGTAATATTATTGTAGGTATATAGATAGCTGAGTAAATGGAGATTGGTTTCTATTCCATAAATTAGAATTTTTGGAAACTTTTGGAAAAAAGTTTTGCATTTTACAACAGCAGGATGCATTACGAATTATGATTTGACTGATTTCTGCTTTAAAGATGTTGCCAATTAGAGATATTAGAGTTTGAGAACCAGGCATATATATCGTTAAAGCTAGTTGCAAATAAGACTAGAAATCAAAATAACTGATGTTCCGGCGCAAATTTTTCTACTGCTGGCGTACATGATATACCAGAGTCGTAATATTAGAGACTGAGCTTAGTTTCATGCCGTTCTATAATCGTGGTTAGCAGAAGATTATTTCTATAAAAGAAGATAAAGATATTTGATTTCATAAAGATCGTGGTGATCTTCTGCAAATATCAAACTTACTTTATACAATAAAATAAAATAATTTCTAATCCTTGAGAAATAAACAATATTAGCATTTATGGAAGTTAACAGTTAACTAATTACTAAATAATTACTTATTAATTACTAAATGAATTATTAAATAAAATAAAATTTTTTTTTTTAAATTTTTATTAAATAAAATAAAAGTTTTGCTTTAAAATTCAAAAATATTAATATTAATATATTTATTGGATATTCTTTGTTAAAGATTCATATTTGAAGAACTGTACATAGTATTATAAATAAATTCTATTATGACCCAACATTTTTAAAGGGTTTGTTCTATGGAAGTCAGTCCTTTTTTTTGGAATTTTTTTTTTTCCGATTGTTTTGTCTCGAAAGAAAATTCCTTAAATAATCACATTTTAATTTGGCAGTATTTCAAAGGAAAATTTTTACTCACATTAGAAGTGGTGAATGTATGTTACATATGTGAACATCAGTAGTTTTGGGTATTACTTTTCCCAGTTTTTCACAAATTTTTTTTCCGGAATATAAAAATGAAATTTTTTTTTTTCATTTGTATTATATATGAAGTACACAAATGCGTGTGCTAGTTTTGTGTGTTAGTTAATTCAATGTCAAAAAAGTAAAATCTTAATTCAAATAATACGTTCTGACAAGATGACGGATCACCATCGAAAATGCAATGAAAAGCATGTTCAATTTTTTATTCTATTTTCGCCACCGAACTATTTTTGTACAAAAATACGCATTTGTATATATAAAAGAAGAATAAAAGTATATACAATACATACTATAATAACAATAACACTCGTCCGTCCATATGTGAGGAGGTATGAAGTCTAACAGTTCTGCAGGCCGAATGTATGCGAGTGTTTTCATCCCATAACTAAGGGTGATTCCGTTTATTGAATGGGAAAGAAAAAAACAAATTGTATGAATTCCATTTTGTTTTATAAATCAATTGTTACCAGAAAAAGTATTCAACGTATCAGGGAGCGAGACATTTTTTATAGATACTCTGTCATGAACAGTGCAGAAAGTTTTATTGAAGATTCCATATTTGTAAGTTATAATACAAAGAACAAATAATAAATCTATCATATAAGTATTTTTATTATTGTATCTATAAGTTGACTAGACATGTTTGCCTTTCATTTTTATGTACATATACTTTTTGATTTCGAAATTCTTTCTCAGGATAGAATAGGATTACATATAAGATTATTTAAAAAAGAGCTGCTAATAGTAACAAAATAATTTTTTCAAAGTTATCTTTGATCTGGTAGCTAAGGACTACCTCATACAAAGATCTATTACAACTTGCAGGTCAAGAAAACATTAACACACAAATTAGAAGGCGAAAATATTCCTGACTGGTCCATACACTAAAAAAACCACATGACGAAAAATACCATGGTAATCTGGAATGGAGCCGCAGGACAGCAGAAGACGTAGCAGGCCCAAGGTTACATGGAGGCGCACCATCTTTAATGAAACCGACAAATCTTTTAACGAACTAGGACACTTAGTTACAAACAAACAGAATTGGAGATTTTATATAAACAACTTATGTTTCTGATGGAGTACGGTCGATAAATAAATATCTTAAATATGGTGGTATGTTTCATTACATCCTTATTTCAAGATATAAATATATATTTAAAAATTAAATTTAATATTTTTTTAATATTTCTTCTAAAAGATATAATATAATAAAATAAGCTAAAGTGCTTCTTATTCGTTGTATATAATTCTTAAAAGTCCATCATATCAAGTTTATCATTTGTTCTGTTGATTGACGTATGTTACACATACTCCTATAGCTTTTAGATTTGCTTCAGTTACATCTATCGATGTCAGTAATCAAAAGTTCCAAAATTGTTAAGTACAGACACAGTTCTGTATGATTAAGTAGTAGTTAGCAGTTAGTTTAGGTAGCAGTGATGATTTGTCCTAATAGACCTAACGTATACTATTCCGTGTCAGCAAATATAATTTAATTTTTTCCTATTACAAAATTTACTATCATCCACTTACTAACATTAAATAGCATTAATGGTGTTAGAATATATAAAAAACTTGCATTATTTCTTTGACTATAAAAAAGTATAAATAATAAGTAGAACTGAGATGCACCTTCAACTTTTATATCCAAATATATCGATTGTACTTCTCAGGGAGCAGGAAAATAAGAACTGTTTTTAAGCGGGTTTTAAATATTTAAATATTAAGTGTGTAGATATTAAGTCCCAACTTATTTACTCTGTTTCACAATTGGGCATTAGGTCAACCAATCTTTGTCACGATACAATAAAGGTAGTGACAAGGATATTCGAGGCATTCTGCAAAAACGTATTTAATTGGAGATGATTTTTACTCGAATTTTTTGAGCATATAAGTAAAAGCAGTCCATCTCATATATACTCTAAGCTATAAAATAAAATACAAATATTTTCATCGTGTGTAAAATATTTTAAAACTCTAAATAAAACCCTTCAAATGGTTTTCGGTAAGTCATTATAAGCTTTCCAAATAGCCACATCTAGCTCAATAAAAAGTAGGAGATTTGTCAGTACACAGTCTTATCGGGCACGGCTATTATTCTTATAAAATTATGCGAAGCGTAAAAGGTCAGGTACCTTTTATTTCTGAAACCAGCTTATTCGCGATTAATAAGTCCATTTATTATTTCTTGAATTCTGTTTTATATCACTGCGGCTATAATTTAATAAATCGTGTTAGAAAGATTGTTAAAAATTACGCCGGCATTTCTGATTTTATACCAAATGTTGCCTTTAGAGTTTTTTATTTGGAGAAAACATTGAACCCAAAATACCTGATATATCTTCCATACGTTGATATTGGGTAAAGTTAAGGTTTTTTCGATTGAAGAATTTATGTTTATGAAAGCTACTTTACTATATTTATAAGCTATTTGATGGTAGGCTGTTATCTGTCTAGATTCTAAATGTTTTTTTGAAGTCTTAATTCGACGAACTGTAATTATATTAGTAATGTTATTTGAACATTTGTGTGCCTTTAAGATATAATTTAGAAAATCTCTTGTCGATTTTTCTCTGAGTACAGATACAATACTTGTAAGTGAAGTTGAAATTGTTATATTATAAAACTTTTTGCTTAGGGAGATGCTTAAAGTAATTTCCATATAATTTCAATATATTATATGAACCGTTATAATAACTAAAAATATTTCATAATATGGAGCTTACCTACTCATGTATACAATATGTAAATAATATTAGGAAAGAATTATTCGTAAAGTGGAATTATATATACTTACGACTGACGTATTTTATAAACTTAGCATACCACACATATATATATTGTATAATACAAGCTCTACTCCTACGACCACCACCACGACCCCATACGATATGTATTATAGTATGGCGCCTATGTATTAAATTTTTAGCCTTTTGAATCCGATAAAAATATTTGACATTATTTACTTAAAATTTGTATATAAGAGAAAAGAAGAACATAAGAATGTTTACCAATTTCTAATGTCAACTGAAAAAGTTAAGACTGTAAAATTCTAGTGTAAACTATTTACTTTATTTTACGACGTGTAAGGAAATGAAACTCTAAACGTCAAAGTAAAATTTTGATCCCTCGATATTTGTAAATTAAAATATTGGTAAAAAAAAAAAAAGAAAATAACACAGAAAAAAATTTTTTTTTTCTTTTAAAACGAAGGCACTTAATGTCTTATCAAATAAGTTGTCTTTTTCCTTAACTAATTTTTTTTATATTTTTTTTTAATTTTTTAAAATTTGACAATGATGCTAATGTCATCATCAATCTTAAGCGAAAATTCACAAATATTCGAATATAAAGCGAAAATGTCAAAATAAAAGCCGTCTTTGTCAATAGCAAACGTCACAGTGGGGTTGTGGCAACGGGTCTCATGGAGTAGGACAGGCCATGTTTTTTTTAGACGATGAAAATTTTAGTAGACAAATTAGCACTTTTTGCCTTGATGATTACAAGCTTTTTCTTTGGGTGTAATTGAAAATGTGCTTAAGTTGCTCGCCTGAAGAAAGTGGAATTAACATGTTTTATTGGAAAATGACTTGTTTACATAAGATAATTCTTGTAGAGTATATCATAAATCATTTTTATTCAAAATTCAATTAAATTAATATTTTAAGTGCGCGGGGGATTTAATTGGCAGTAAATTAACAATTTTGTTGATTTATAAATCAGACTAAGCTATAAAGTCAAAGGATTGATATGATACAATCTAAAAAGTACGTATTACTAAGATATGAGTTAAGTTATAGGTACATTTTGAGGTGAAGCATTGATTCACGTACAGTACAACTTTAATATATATTTGTTGTTAACGGGTTTCATTACAGGTCTGAAATATCACTTTCATAAACTACAATTATCTGGTAATTCGGAATGCAGATTATACCTCGAAAATGTGGAAACCACTATGCATATTCTTTGTGACTGTCCAGTTTTAATAACACACGGAAGAAACTTATATCATATGGAATTTCTGTCACCAGAACAGATTAAGAACTCTTCAAAGTCTTCTAGGGCTTTGTGTTATCAATAGAGAAATTGGTACAATAGCACTCTTCTGGTCGCAGTACCGGCTGTTGGGCGATTTCATGTCTAAACTTTTAATAATATATGTAATAATATATTCTTAACTTAATATATATTTTTACCAATACAACACCAAAAGGTGTTTTTATTTTATTCGAATAGTACCTCTTCAGTGATTTGCATGGTCCATCTTCAGTGATTTGCTTTGACATCTAGTATAAGTATACTAAATAGTTTTTATGTCCAGAAAAACTTTTTTTTTTATTGATTAATATTTTTCTTGCAATGGGAAAAACTACGGTGTCAAATCCATTGAATAAGGGGAGTGCTTGAAAATTAAAATGCAAGTTTTAGTCAA
>NC_051847.1:165431054-165438256 GCF_002237135.1 Teleopsis dalmanni
TGTTCTTTGATAATAGTATAAGTGTTTGTAAAATAAAAAATATTAAAAATTTTATTTAACAAATAATGAAGTTTCAGTTATTAAATTCATTCCAAAAAACATCACTTAAACGAATACATACATATTTTGCTGCAGGAAAGGTGCAAAAAACAATCTTCGTAGGGAGTCATCATAAAACTCAGTAGCATCAATTCTCAAGACACTACATTCGTCAACAGTCTCAGAAAAGCATATATATTTAATGCTGTAAAATTTTTTTTTAACTTTTATAAAATCTATTTGTGCGTGCGACAGAATATACTATATATATTATACTTCCACTCGGGAACACAGCAGAGGCAGAAGTAAACTTTCTTTAAACTTTTTGTTCTTTTTATATCACATGAACCGGAGGAGCAACTTGTAATTAAAAGAAAATATTTCACAAATAAAAAATAGCACTTCAATAAATAAGATATGAAGATGACAATGAAGATGAAAATGAAAGTGAAAATAAAAGTGAAATTACAAAAAAATATTCATTACACTAAAGCCAATATGCTGGTACCAGTAGCGGTCTTATAAAAGCACGAAAAACGGAGGTTAATTAACTATGAGTTAATTAGCAACTATATTTAAATTTTTATTCAAAATTTGATACAAATTTGATACCAATTTGATACCTTAATTACAAATAAAATTTACTATAAAATTATTTTATTTATTTTGCTAGCATTTGTAAATAAAATAAATAGTTTTTATATTAAAGAACGAATATCATAAAGACATTTAAATACGCTAAAATCTTTCTAAAATTCTTACTACAAAGAATCATTCTGCAATCAGTCGAATTTATTACTTCATAAAGTATCTCTTTAACTAAATATTATTTTTTCTGCTCAATATAAAAAATATATCAAAAATATGAAAAAAATTACTTACTTAAATCTTTAAAGTGATAGTTACATACAATATATACGATTAACTAATTTATTGACTTGATATCTAAGTTTGCAGTAATACATAGCTTGATGATCGTGTTTACTGAACTTTAGAAACCATTTAGAATTTGTACTGCAAGGGATTATAAAGTATTTATTCTGCTTTCGCTTTGCTTGACCATCAATATGGAAAGTTTTTTAATTTTCGGTTCCTTATGGTTTCCTTTCTGTGACTATCAGTTAGTCTACTAAAGGTTGTACACATTAAGAATTGCTTTTTTTTATTTGTTCCATATTTCATAAGACACTCTTATATTTTTACGAATACATGTTTAGGACCTCAGGTAGTACTATTATTTTCTCCTGGTGTTTTGAACTATCGTTAAAAGGTTTTATATACATAATGCAACTGAGTCAATTTTGAGTAATATCTAAAGAATTTTTAGAACAATACAAAACATTATATTCAATGTTTCATTAAAATAATACGAATCTGCCAGCATGGGTTAGGGGCTAAGAAGTGCTGGAAACTAAGCTCTTCATCATCAAAGCAAAGTGTATTTTTATACATTAACTATTTTTTCTTTATTTTGTTTTTAAAGAAAATCTGCATTAATTTATACACTGACCTAATTAAAACTGCTTGAAGTTTTTCTTATTTCACTTTTTAATTTTATAAAATTTGCAAAAAAAACCAAATTGAACAATATTCTTAACTTTGAGTTTTTTCTTAGTTTAAAAACTTATTGTATTGTTTTTAGTCCACATAACAAACAAATTGGAATACATGCGTCATATATATTCCAGCATGAAAAATGTATTATTATGCAAAATGAGATTGTTGCCTTAGGATTTAATATATTGAAAATTCAAAACCAAAACTACACAAATATTTCTCTGAAATAGCAACATATGAGTTCACACACGAGTATATAGCATATAGCATAGCTAAATATGAGATATGAGTACTATATATACTGCAGATACCACACACACCACATATACTCGTAGTATATAGCGAATAATTTGTACGCACATGAGTGTTTTATGACCGAGAAGTCAGCTTGCAACAGAGCAAAATGAGTCGGAAAGAGGTTGTACCAAAGAACCAAAGAATCAGAGCACCCAAACCATCCGAAACTAAATAAGATGAAATAAAATTAAACGGAATGAAACAAAATATGCATATTGAATTTCTAACGAAGCTCAAAGGAAAACAAAAGGACACAACGGACAAATAAATGATGTACGTTACAATACACTTTGAACAATGGCAGTTAAGAGCAGCACCGAACTGAACAAGGACGTACTCAATTTGTGCGTTAATATGTCATTTCAGCAAAAATTACAAAGCAGGCAGGTTAGACACAAATATGTACCGAAGCTCAAGAAATTTTTTGCCCAAATCATTTTAAAGATACTCGTATTCTATTCTATTTGGTGCAAAACTTTAAAAAGCAACAACGACTTGAGCACAACAAACTTTGCTGGTTTATTGATTTCCATGCGGAGATTTTTAAGGGTTTTTAGAATTTGAAATGGATGTTTAAAATAGTAAATACACAGAAACTTCAGAGCTCAGTGTTAGAAAAATGTAAATAAGATACGGTCAAAAGGAACGCAATATGCATGATTTTGGCATTAATATGCGCATAAATATCAAAAATAAGGAAGAAAAATGAAAAAATTCCAAGCATTACAAATGAGAAATAAAATTAAAATATAACAAAAATAAAACTATAATCAAAGATAATAATAAAAACAAAAAAAAAACAAAAAAAAAAAACAAACCAAAATGTTACAATAGTAAAAGGGTTTCAAACGTGTCAGAAATGACGAAATCCTTTTATTATGCGCCCCGTATAGGTTTGCATCCTGTCTGCCGAATTCCCATTTACCTACGTAAGCAGTTTAAGCTCATATTTGCTTTGGATTATGTATGAATAAATTTGTATATTTTCCACTGATATGCGTTTGTGCGCACAATTGAGTCGAACGGAAGTTGGCATTGGTTTTCCATGCGGTTGTTGAGGTCGTTTTCAGGATTTTGCCAGCTGATTTGCCTTCCGATAACTTTAGTATTTATTTAAAATGTGTGCCAGAAGCAACATAGTGGCGCCACTGCAACAACACTACGACTTATATTCACACTCATAAAAAAATATACAATTCCTATATTATATTAACGACGAAAAAAAAAAAATTTACCACAAATTATAGAAATACGATATCCTATAGGATTTCTTCTGCACTTCATTATATGAACATACACCGTTGTTCCTTTTTTTCTTTGCTTTTCTATTTGCTCTTTTTCATATTTTTTATTTTTTATTTTTTATTTTACTTTTGCATTCATTTGCATTTTTCACATTTACGCACTTTATTGCCATTTAGCGGTCTTATTTACTTATCGATTGTTATATTTTACCGCACCTTTTTGCTTTCTGTGTGCAGATATTGCAAGGATACGTCGTCCTTAATCAATAAAATTTTTATTTAAAGTATATGTGGAGTGCAAGCATAAAATTCTTTTTCACTTTGTTCACATTTTCTTTTTACTTTTAATTTTGCTGATACTTGCAATATTTTTATTTTTTTATTTTTATTTTATTTTCCCTCTCAAACGAGAGTGTTTGAGAGTATAAGTTATCCTCATAAATATGTAAATATTCTGTGGGCTCAGCTGTGTTTTGTTTCGGTCATATTTTCTATATAATGTATTTTTAAAGTTCAGAAAAAATAACTTTCGTGTTTAACATTTATTTTTGCAAGAAAATTTCATTTTATTTCCTTTTTAAATGACAAAAGCACATTTCCAAATCTTCCACATCCTTAGGAAGAGGAATATTTTTGTTAGATTTTTAACTTATTTTTGAAACGACAAGTTATGCTAGTTAAACAAATGCAAAATTTTAAATAAATAATAAATTAAAGCAACTGTTTGCATCTCATAAATTCGTCCCATGTCGTATGAGTGACATAGTTTTGTGTTGGATTGGATTGGAAGCAACCTTGAGCTACCCAAAAGCATTCACGCTTAAAGGCTTACTACGTCAAATTTCAATCTTTATATTTTGCACAATTAAAATTAAAGGAACAAAAAATTATTATATAAATACATATTTTATAGAAATTTTAAGCTTATTTTACCAATTAGTTAGAAAAGGCCTTATGTTTATATGGATAAGAATTTTATAGATCAACAATTTCAACCTATTTTTCAATATTTGTTTATATTTGACTAACTAAATGGGCTTCAACGTTTTAAAAAACTTTAAAAATATTACTTAAGCAAGTTTATTCTATTATAGTGTAATAATTATGAAAATATGGCAACAAAAATGGTAAGTCAAAAATGGTAAATCAAAAATGGTAAGTCAAAAATGGTAAGTCAAAAATGGTAAGTCAAATATGGTAAGTCAAAAAATGGCACAATAGGTAGGATTCAAACATTGCTTTCTCGTAACTTGATAACTAGACATATAAAGTTAGAACAGCCAGTCGACAACTATCAATAAATATATTTTCGCTTCCAAGAGTAAATATGTTAAATATTTTTCATCGTACAATACTTTCTATATGCTTAATATAGAATTTTTATTTTTTTTTTTGCTTAAATAAAATAGTTTGCATATAAATAGGGCAAAATACGTGGTGAGTTTCAAGACTGACAAATCTAGCATTTCCTTCAACTTTACAATGGCTTTTCCGATTGATAAATCTATGTCTAACATAGATATGTCAAATTTTGTTGCCCAATCTTATATTTTAAGAGTGATCCAACAATTTTGTAGTTTTATTAGTAGGCATTTATATTTTTCACAAATAAATATATCAAATCAAATCACACTTCATTTGTCAAATCATATAAAAAAGCTACTAATTTAAGAGTAATCATGTTACGCTGGCAAAATATCTATTGTGTTATAAATTAATCTCAAGTGTAATACATTTTGCTCAGGATTTACCAGTTGAAAATCAAAATTGCACTAAAATTAAATCTCCATTGAATCTCCATATTTTTACCAGTCGAAAAGGGCATAAGTGAATGCTTGAAGCTGAAACAGGGGATCGACTATTTATTTATTAAGTTGTTTTTTTTTTCAAAGGATGGAAAGATTTAATGTTTTAAGACGTATTAAACAAATTGACACACTCACTATAAACTCAGATATCACTCGTCGGTAAAAGTTTGCTAGAAGTCAAACTTTGTAATTTTTAAAGTAATTTAGCACAGTTAGTCTGCTTATAAATTATATTATACTCATATAATTTTGCAGACTAACTGAAAATTAATCTTCACGTAGTAAAAGATTTCAGCGGCATATAACTTTTTGATCGAGTTCACATACAAAATTAATACTTTAAAAAAAAAGGACATTTATTTCTCATCTAAACATCATACAATAATAATATTAAAAATTAATTAATATAAACTACATTTAGAATTAACAGAACAGAATTAATTTCAACTTAAAATCCAAAATTTCATTTGTTGTATAGAGAGCACTCGATGTACTCGAAAAAATATTTTGAAAAACATTTTCGAACTAGATTTTTAATAACTTGAAGATTTTTGAATTAATCTCATAAAATAATATTACTGCATTTCAATATATAGAATGTATATAAACTAGATAGATAATAGGAGACACCAGGAATTGGAAGAATACGCGGAAAATGGTTTATTGCGAGATACGGATCATTCTTTTACAAACGGGATGAATTTTGACAAAAAGTGACCTGAGCACCTTCAATTCGAAAGTGAAAGTGAAAAGACCTATATCGTGAAAAAAAGTTTTTAAATATGTTTAGTGGGAGAATATAAGAAAATTAAAATTTATTTTCTTTAAATTTATTTACATTACTATTTTTTGTGAATTATTTATTTCGCCAATTATAATTTATTATAATATTTTTTAATTCCAATATTTTATTTTTAATTACTGTATTAAAATTTTTCTATTTATTATAATAATATTTGTTATATTGTATAAATTATTCATTATAAGTTTAAATAAAATTTATCATTAAATTTAATTAAAAATTATAAATAAAACCAACGAATAAATAAAACCAACGTTAATTTTTGATATTATTATATTATGATATTATAATAATATAATATAATTTTATTATAATATTACTTATTATAACATTTCTTAATTATATTATATTATTATTTATTGTAGTTATATTTTATAATTTATTGTATTGTAATAATATTTGTTGTATTATATTCTTTAATTATAATAAATTAAAATAGAATTTATTAATAAATGGAACCAACATTTATTTTTCATTATTTATTTCATTTACCTCTCAGTTTATATATTATATTAGAAAAAATTAAAAAAAAAAAATTTCAGCTTAATCGAAAGTGATAAGGCCAAAATCAATCCCGTTTGTAATAGTATAACCGATAGCCTAATGGTCTAAAGAAGTTTTTTGTAAAGATACCGATGTTTTGGAACATTAGGTACTGTGTAGTTATAATAAAATGGACTATGTCTTACCTACAGTAATGATTTCAAAAACATACTGCAGGAAAACAAAGTCTAAAATTGTCATTCCTAGAAAACCGTTCGTTCATTGCTTCTCTAAAATCTAAAGAAAACCATCTAGTGAGTGCCGAGTAATGACAACTTTTTCTCTCTCATCTTGTTCTCATCAATCTCAGTAAAGAGTGAAAATAATCCCTAACTATTTAATACAAATATCCACAAAATTTAGAAAGAAAATATTTTTGGAGTGTTAGAATATCTGAACTTGCATTTTAAAACTAAACATGGTTTCTTTTTAATAAACTGCATTTCAGCAAATCAGAGAGACACAAAAATTTTCGCAGCCTAATAATATATGAGTGATGTTAACATAACCCAGATTAAACCATTATAAACGAAACCTCAAGAAAATAAGAGACAGCAACCAAACCCACCAGTGTAGATAGAGCTACAAAAGTCAAGGAAGTAAAAATGTCAAGAAATCAATTTTTACACTTAGAAAAATAATTTGATTGAATTAACCAAAATTTAACTATGGTAAATCTCAGCTTAAAACATTCTTACTCGTTGCCTTATGTTGGTTCAACCGTACCACATGTTCGTTCTCATATCTTCCTAATCACTTGAGCTAAAATTTTTCTAACAAAATGATCAGCTCAATTTAACTAGTATGTGGTTAGAGTATATTTATCTGAGTACAGTTCACCGCTTTATTATTCCTCAAATTAGTTGAAGAGATCATTGTTTACTGAAAAGCAGCTATCGTCATAGTAATCAT
>NC_051847.1:165438356-165447105 GCF_002237135.1 Teleopsis dalmanni
AATCTGGATATAGTGATAAATTTTTAGTAGAATTCTTGAACTTCAATTCCTCGATTTTACGTAGAAGAAGCTTACGCCCAAATACAACACCGAATTCTTCTTCAAATCCTGCAATATTCGTATGAGGTAAAACCGAATTTAAGTCTTTGACAACGTCTTTAGAATCTCTTTTTTCAAATTCTTGGTCAGTAAATAGATTAACTTCTTTGGAGATGTTAAATATCTTCATCGAATTGGGATTAGCGTTGTACTGCTCATTTAATTGATGCAATTCAGATACAATCTTCGTTACCCATGTTCCTGGTGATGTGTCCTTAAATCGCTCTATTTGCCTTTGATCCCAATCTCTTAATACTACATCGGCATCAATTTTTACAAACTGTCTAGTAATATCCACAATATCGTTTGGTTTAATATCCACAACTGCATGACCACCAATACCTTCGGGATGGAAAAATTTATTTTGGGGTGTCAGTGAGACCATTTTATAGAATAATTCATCTTTATATTCCTTTAAGCAAAAATTTAAATTAAATTTTGTTGAAAATGAAATATTTAATAATCAGCATACTTCCGGCGTTGTGTTTTTGAATTGATGATCTAGCACTAATACTCTGAAATTGGGCTCTTTGGAGAGACCTTTGGAAATTTGCAAAATTATACCCAATTTATTAAAGTGTTTGCCAGAAGTTATAATAATAACCCGTCCTATCTTGAGTTCTTTATGTAGTTTATGCTGTGAAAATAAATATTTGTTATTAAATGTATATAAATAATTACTTAATATATTTTCAAATTACATTTTTTTCAAAAATGTATGTTATTGCAGCTTTCTTCTCCGCAATATAACTATTTGCTGCATCAAAAAACTCGCATAGTGGCTTTAAATGTTCCCCCATCGGTGGCATTTTTTCGATAGTATCTTGAGCAGCTTGTAACTGCTTTTGATGATTTGGAATTTGTTGTTTTTGATAGAACTCTTTGAAGCTATATTGCATAATATCTTCCACTTTAATGCTTTCAATTCTCAGGCAAGTCAAAATAACAGCATAACGTAATATGAACTGAGAGCAAAGTTTCTCTGGTTGTCCCAGTATCATTGCACGCATTTCCATTGCAGGAGGTATAGCTTGCTTACATATCATCATAACTGTACCATTTTCATCGTGACCACGTCGACCAGCCCTGCCAGCCATTTGTATATATTCCGCAGGTTTCAAATTTCTTTGCTCTATTCCATCAAATTTTCTATGAGAATCAAAAAGCACAGTTCGTGCTGGCATATTAACTCCCATAGCAAATGTTTCAGTGGCAAACAGCAATTTGACGAGACCATTTTGAAATAACATTTCCACAATTTCTTTAAGTATAGGCAATATACCACTATGATGAACTCCTATACCACGCTCTAGTGAATCTTTCATAATTAAGACTTGTGGTAACTTACGATCAGGCGGTTTCAACTTTGTTAAACACTGTTGGAAGAATTTGTGCACTGCTCCTTTTTCTGAAGCAGTATTTAAATCAACAGATGTTAAATTCTAAATAATGAAAATTTTTAGTTGTAGTGTTGTTTTCGTGTTTATTTATTAATTACCTGAGCATTCTGATCACAGCGATTTCTAGATAGTGTAAATGCAACAACAGGCATTTTGTTATGGCGTTTTAAAAATTCTATTATGCCAATCCATATTCTTGTTTCCTGCTTTGGATTCAGTCCCATTTTAGGGCCAGGTTTACCTTTAGATACAGTTTTCCATTTGGCTTGCATTTCATCTTTTTTTTGTACAGCTAATTTATAGTTATCATCCATAAACGTTCCTTTGTCATCGACTAACAGAAAATGATCATCTTTAGATTTCCCATTGGAACCAATATACAAATAATGTAGCAATGGTACTGGGCGTTTCAATGTACTAATTACATAAACTTTTCGTTTTTTAGTGCTTCCCACCCAATTAGCTAATTCCATAGTATTAGGTACCGTAGCACTTAACATAATTATGTTGACATGATCAGGCAGCAAGATTATAACTTCTTCCCATACATGACCGCGTTCAGGATTATTTATGTAGTGTACTTCATCAAAAATCACATATTCGAGATCTCTTGTAACTTCGCTTCCGCAATATAACATTGAACGTAAGATTTCTGTAGTCATAATAAGACAATTTGCGGTTGGATTTATTTGGAGATCGCCTGTTATTAAACCGACATCGTCAAACATTTTTTTGAAATCGCGATACTTTTGATTAGAAAGTGCTTTGATGGGTGAAGTGTAAACGGTTCGTGTAAGATCACGTTTCGACAAAGCAATCGCATACTCTGCAACCACAGTCTTGCCTTTAAGAAGGTTTTAAAATTCATTTTAATATTTTATATATTATAATGCGAAACTGAATTAAAAAATACCTGCAGAAGTGTGAGCTGCGACAAAAACATACTTTCGTTCTTCAAGCTTTATTATTGCTTGTTTCTGGAACACATCTAGTTCAAACGGATATGTCATAGCAGGACAGGGTACTTTTTCTTTAAAATCTGTTACTGGTTGTGTTATATCTACCATTTCTGCCCACTGAGCTTGAACTAATTTTGTATTGGATTTTGATATTTCGATAACGGGCCTAACGTCTTCTTTCAATATATCTTCGTCCACGTCTTTATACTCTAGAAGCTGATTACCTGTTGCGTTCGATTTTTCACTACCCGTAACTTGATTGCTTAACTTAAGCCATTCTTGCACATCTAAATCCTTTTCAAGATCATCTAATAAATTAATGTTGTCCTTATGTTCATTTTGGATTTTAATGAATGAATGCGAATTGAACTCAGATTTATTGGCAAAATCATGGCCTTTTGAAAACCCAGGAGGAACTGTTAATAATTCCGTACCAAAATCAAAATTATCGGCAGTAAGTTTAATACGAGGTAATTCATCAAAACCACCAGGTAGGAAAGGATAATTCTTTGATGATCCATGAGTGGTTTCTTCTAATAGACCCGGCTCACGCCGCATTGAAGTGGAGTTACATGCATTGGCCCCTACATCCTCCAAGTCAACTTCTTCAAATTTAATTATTTTTCCTGTCATAAAATCACGTCTAGGTACCAACTTTGTGCTGGCAGGAGCTTTGGGCATATGTAGAAGTCGCATCTCATCATAAGTTCTTTCTATTATATCCGGCACTTGATTGAAAATTGGGTTTTCAGGATACAATATGTAGTCATTTAATTTTTTTTTATTTTTCTCATCAATCAAATCCATTTGGCTTGACAATTAGTTTATCAGATAAACAAATAAATGCCACAAAATGAAAACAATTATAATATCTTTGTGTATATTTTGTTTCCCGCAATGAAATTATTAAAAATTTGTAAGGGTAAACACACAATATATTTTTATTTGAAATTGACACAATCAAATCTACATTTACACGCTGCAGTTTTAAATTGCAACGTATAAATGAAGATTAAGTAAATTAAGTAAGTAAATAGAGTTAAGTAAGTAAATGAAACTAAATATATAGTTTAAAAAATCAGTTTAATTAATTAATTAATTAGTTTAATTAAGCATAATTAAAAATACGCAATGCAAACCTTAAAAACCTTGTTTATGTATTGTTAGCATACTTTCGTACTATCGTATGCTAACAATACAAAATTAAATATTATCCGCTAACAAACAAACGAAAAGAACATTCACAGAACTTTCTGACACATAAAAGCTCTTACACAAGCAATAATCAACTTATACCAATGGAAATCACCAAATCTTCATTTGATTACCATAAATTGATTAAACTACAGTGGGAATATTATAATAGTTACATTCGCTTGCCATTTTTAAATTGGTTTATTCTCCCTGCAGATGTTGCTGTCAAATTATTATTCAACTGATACTGCAGCAGCAATCATTTCATCAGGAACGCTGCAAAAAGCAATTTAGTTTTTGCTATCTCCACTAAATCAGCTAAATGCTCCTATTAACAACTATCAATAAACTATTTTAAAAAATTCATGTGCTATTATTATAAATTATTTTACAAATGAAATTCCCTGTTTTGTGAATTATTTTGTAGTTAACAAAGCAACATTTATAAAACGATTTTTAATTGGTAAAATTAAAATGTGTCTTAAGCTGATTATAACAGCTGATTCTGAACTCTTATAAAATAGCTTTAGAGGTTGCTTGCTTCTGGTTGTCGCATTATATAATTTGCTGTGAATGATAATTTTGTTGATTTTTTGGTAATATTTACAGAAAATGATGAAATGATTAATAATTAAATTTAATGAATTATTTCAGTAAATAATATTTTTATATTCCTTTGGTACGATATATATATTTACATATATATGTTTATTTAAATTATAACGGCAACTGAGTTAACAAAATAGCTGATTCAAACAATAAAAACTTAAACAAGCCACTCAAACAATTGCTTATTGATATATAAAGAATTTATATAAAATAATTGATAATTCCGAGTATTTGTAAGTATTATATTTTATTTAATTGCCAGTACTTAAGGTTGGCAACTCTTTACACGGTGTATTGCATTTTTACAGATATTTCCAAGTTTGTTGTTCACTGCGGGACTTAAATACAGATTTTGATTTCAGCATGGAGCAAATGGACGTGGACGTAGAAGTAACTCCTAAATCAGCCATAATGGCTGGTCCAGGTACTGTACCATCTGTAACAATATCATTGCATCCATTGGTCATAATGAATATCTCTGAGCACTGGACACGCATAAGAGCACAATCTGGGGAAATAACACAAGTTTATGGTGCACTGATTGGCAAAGAAAAAGGCCGCAACATTGAAGTAATGAACTCGTTTGAATTAAAAGTGGATAATGTGGGTGATGATGTTATCATAAATTTAGACTACTATAACACAAAAGAGCAGCAATACAAAAAGGTTTGTTTTTAGCGTAATATAATTACTGAAGTACAAGTTTAATTTTATTGCAGGTTTTCAGTGATTTGGATTTTATAGGTTGGTATACAACAGGTGAAGCACCTACTGAGAGAGACCTAAAAATACAAAAGCAAATTGCCAACATTAATGAATGTCCCATTATGTTACAATTAAATCCGTTATCGCGTAGTGTAGAGCAGTTACCACTTAAACTTTATGAAACTGTAATTGATTTGATTAATGGCGAAGCTACTATGCTTTTTGTTCCTTTAACATATACATTAGCAACAGAAGAGGCTGAACGTATAGGCGTAGATCATGTAGCCCGTATGTCTACTAATGAGACTGGCGAAAAGTCAGTTGTAGCTGAACAATTGGTCGCAACTGGTAGTGCCATTAAAATGTTAAGTAAACGTATTAAAATTATACTTAAATATGTAAAAGATGTCAACGCTGGTAAATTGCCGGTTGATCATGAGATTTTACGTGATATCTATGCACTAAGTCACCGCTTGCCTGTTATGCAAGATGAAGCCTTTCATAAAGAATTTTATACACAGTGCAACGACGTCATACTTATAAGTTATTTGGGTACACTTACAAAAGGTTGCAATGATATGAACAATTTCATCAATAAGTTTAATATACTATATGACCGCCAAGGCTCTGGTAGGCGTATGCGCGGTTTGTACTATTGAAATTAATAATTATATTGTTTAAGATATCAAGTTACTAATTAAATAAATAAATTCTTTGTATCTGCCATGAGCAACTTTTTAACATATGTGTAAAATACACGATTAAAATACAACACAAAAAGTAGATTCTTGTGTCTATCTATCTTACCATACATTATTTTAAACTTTTAAACACTAAATATAACATTTTTATACGAGTACTCTGTCTATATGTTGCGAACGTATATAAGTCTTCAAATCAAGAAACGTAGATTTAAAATACAGTGAATTTTAGTATAACACAAGTTTAGTTTCTATGGTTGTGTATATAAATTCATTGCCAAATTTGATCTATGATCGATTGAGGTAAAAGAGGCAGTACTATATTTTGAGTGCTAACGAATAAAACTCGACATCAACGAATGTTAACATATTTGTGACTGTTGCCCTACCATAACTACAGACGTATTTTTGATTTGCAGTTCTTGCGAGTGCGGCCCCAATAGAATTTATGAGTGGCACTCCCTTAACGCCAATTTATCTTTGAAAAGTTTTGTTTAATGTAGTGTTCTCAATTTTTCTGGTAGGTTGTTTATTACGACTCTTTGTTTTATTATTTGCATTTAGCAGTTAAAATAAATGGTACTAGTCCATTAAAACAACTTTAAAGAAGTTTTTATTAGTACTAAGCCTAGTATTTTATGATTTTTTCCAAAATTTTAGTAACTCTTTTTTTTTGTCCGTTGTTCCATACAATATTATCTTACAATCTATATCAATTTCCATATTATAACCAAATACATACAACACATTTTGTAAAATAACAAAGTTTAATTGCAAATATTTTAAAATAATTTTTATACACTGAAGTACTTCTTATACAAGTTAATATTAATACAAATGCACAACACATTAGACTAAAAACAATTATAATGAAATTATCAAATACTTCCATACTTAAATCTAAATAGGCAAATAAGAATAAGAAGATTTACACATAATAATTTTAATTAGTTATTTTGCACTTGCGCCAATCATTTTCAGATTTCTATAGAATGTCATAATTAAAAGTCTCAATGATTATAATCATCTAGTTTAATAGAAGTGTATTGTTGTAAAAACTCTATTTCTAGAGGATGCATTTCCTTAGCTGGTATAACTAATGAGTGTAATGGTCCGCCGAGATCAGCATTGCTCATATCACGTAGTGTGGAAACCATAATTTGTTGCGTGTCGTGTCCAACTCTAGCTAAACCTACACATAATGATTGTTCATTTAAAATGGTATTACGTTCCAGCGCATCCTTTTTATCGACAATCGTTAATATTTGTTGTGCAGCTTCAGCGACAGTCATAAAACGAGGTGGCATATATTCTTTACGTTTTCGCATTAATGATTCCAAGGTGGGTTCTTTGACTTTTATGTCAAGCAGGCAGAGTGTATGCATATTATGAAGTCTATTTAATTTGATTTTATCATAAAAACTATCAGGTTTCCAGGTTTCATCCCAATAAGGTATCGAAACAGTTTCACCAAATTTGTACAATTGTAGGCCACAACAGCCAATTGCATTTATAATCGATGCATTATGTATTACTTTATAGGGAATTTTCTTCTCCTTAGCTCGCAATATAAAATCTGTATGCGTAGTAGCTCCGAATGGATCACCCACTACTAAGAGCGCTACATCTTCTTCAGCAGCACCAGCAAGTATATCATCTGCACCTTGCTCTACAAGGTCGCGGTCAGCTAGCAAAATTGGCTTACCATAAAAAGCTTCCTGAAAATTAAATTCAAAAATAAAATTAAATACAAACATTTATATAGCATTTAATGGTATACAACCAATTCCTCTTTTGGACACCCCAAAATTGATGTATACATTTCCAAGTAAACACGACTGCAAGCTTTTACAATTTCAAGGCCTTTTACTGTAATGTCCTTAGGATCGCCCAAACCCAAACCAATTAAGTAAAACATTTTTGTATGTATATTATTAACCTTCAAAATACTTTAAATATTTGTTTTGTACTTAAGGACTTTAGAAAAAACACTTGTTTAAACAAATTCGCCGGCGAATTTGTTTATGGACTATTAATGTTTGTAAACAATGTAATTTATATAAATTTCATTAAAGTAATTAAACTATTCTGTTGCTAATGGCGCTCGCTTTAATATTTATGCAAAATTTTTATTTGATTACTTTACAATATTAGCAGAGAGACACGTGCTGGCGCTGACTTGGATGGATGCTTGTTGCTTCTTCGTGTTTTTTGTTGTTTAAAAATCGAGTTAAGCGAAAATTGTGTGAATATAAAATTGCAAAAGAAAGACAACGTCAAATATTTTCAGGGTCATATGTAAAGGTTGCCAGCTCTTAATATATACATATATTATATTTATAACAGTTTGAGAAGCACTGAATTTGTATAACAAATGTTAACATGAAGCCAAACTTTCCGAAGCAGCCGCTTTAATTAATAAATTTTTTTCGTCCGCATCTATTACGAAGAACTCATATTTAAAGGTATAGTAATTGGCTGTCATTTTGATTTTAGGGATTTTGAATATTTATGTATAAAAAACTATAACAAAATTTGTAAATATTTGCGGTATTCAATCTAAAAACTCATACAGTTAGTAATTGAAAATTTTATTTAGTATAATTTTTAAAGAAAGTCAACAATGTGTCATTGCAAAGCAAGACAAAGGTTCAAAATGAAGGAAGTAGTGCGGTAACGAGTATACTAACAAAAAAGAGAAAAATTAAGAAAAAAAATATATATTTCTCATTAACTGTTTTATAAGTATTTAGTACTTGTTTCTTGTACTAATTACTTATACTATTTAATAACTTAATAAATAATAAAATTGCTTCATAAAAGTTTGACAATACAAAGAAATTCAATACATATAAAACAAAACCAGTTTTCTCCACTTATATATAAAAAATCTTAAGAACCTTAATCCACTATAAGATTCCATATATTTTTTTTATTTTAGTCTTCGAATTATAATTTTGAGAATCCGTTTTGAAATCAGCTAATGAGACAGAATCTACTTTTGTGTATTATTACAGATATTCAGCAAAGGAAACTGTGATGATATATAGATTTTAAATTTATTCCATAAAAACTGCTATTT
>NC_051847.1:165447205-165458100 GCF_002237135.1 Teleopsis dalmanni
ATTTTATAACTTGTTAAATATTGTAAAATATTTTGTGGAAGTATATCTATATTTCCAAATATATGGATATCTTCCCTTTTGGCACACTTCTTACCACGTCGCTCGTTTTCGTTAGACTTTTTTGTTTTAGACGAATTGTCAATATCAGAAAACTTATATGTCCTGAGAAACTTAAAAGAATCAGAAAGGAATTCAAGGAATTAGAATATTTGTTTATTGAACATTCTTTGTTATATCATGGAATTGATATTTTTTGTCAAAAAATCTTCTAAAATACAGAGGTTTCAAAAAGCAGTGAACTACAACAACAATCTTTTATTTATATTATTTTAATTATATGAATTTCTATCTTCTAAAATGAAATTTAAAAATAATTATAGTATAAATAATAAATGCAATTTCTCTTCTCTTTTCATGTCACTCTCGCAACATCTAGGACCAGTCTATCCATAACAATTTGGTAAACTTGTTAAAGAACCTAACACGAGTACAAAAGATCAATCGCCAAAACACCACGGCCTGCTTAGTACCACAGACATAAAATTAGTAAAAAATCGGTTCGGTGAATTGAGAACGCGTTGCCAAAATCGTATCCGAAAATAATCTTTCCGATTCGGGGTCCTCTACGGGAAAATGATACAATTTTATACATAAAAGTATTAAATTCAATTATAATTTCTTGTGATTATAAAGTGTTAAGTTTACATATATATTAAATATATATTTTCGTGTATACATAAATTTATATATATATATACTATATATAAATATATATTATAAATCCGAATGTTTGTGAATTTGTTTTGTTGATTGTCCAAAAAAATAAATATAAATAATAATTGTTATAAAATTGAATGAAAAGCATATTCAAAAAAAAAATAAGTATATATTATAGTAAATGATATTTTATGTATTGAATCGATTGTATCGATTAAATTTTCGACATGTTCAAGTGCATTCCAATTTTTAAGGGCTGTAATCGCCAAGTAGAATTTGTTGACAAACGTCACTGTTCATTGCCCAATGTACCAGAAGAGATATTGCGCTATTCGCGTACGCTGGAGGAATTGTTCTTGGATGCGAATCATATACGTGATTTGCCAAAGGTATGTGTCTAAACCTAAAACATAGTTTCCAACCATTTAAATATCTCATTAAAAATATAAAATAATAATGTACGTAATTACTGTTCTGTGTCAGAAGCTGATGCTGTCATATGCTATGCACAAGCACTTTAATGCAATTATGAGCAATTTGTAGTTTGAAATCTTTGTTACTAAAGAAACCGCAAGTGAAAGGGTTTCTGAACTCTTAAATTAAGACGTCGAACACACTTTAGTGCTACATAATGTATTCTTGGTATGCATGTAAATATCCAAACGGAAGTGCTTAATTAAAAGTTTTTTATCTTTTTTATTTTTAAAACTAAATAGAGAAAAATCCGAAGAAAATAAAGTAATTATGCAGGAATGAGCACAAAAAAATATACTTAAGGCTTTTCAATGCTCGGGGAATGATTCATCTTGAATGTAATTAAGTTCTTCTTACGCCATTATTGCTATTCAGTAGTTCATTGAATTGTAGGTTGCGTTATGTCTGTAGAAAGATCAAAACAATAAAGCACACTTACAGTTCGTAGTTCATCGTTACAATGTATCTCAAGCAGAGTTAGGTCTCAATTATTGAATAGATTTCATCTCTCGTATACGTTTGGCTTTTATTAAAAATATTTAAATAAATGGAGGTGCTGTAACATAGTTTCATTAAAAATTTTTCTGAATGTCATTAATAATGAACTTTCTTATTTGATATCATTTAAAAAATTTTTAAAAAAAAACATGCAATGGTTATACCTGATTCATATTTTTCGAGTAATATAAATCTGTATTTAGGTTTTAAATATGACCACTTACCTATTCTGTATTATTTTCAAATAAATAATCGAGTTCGATAAGTACAAATGTTTAGTAGGTTATAACATGTAAACTACATTAAGTCTTCCTACTGTTGGGTTAGAGAAAGTCGAAATAGGCATAAGTTTTCCTCGCTTAACTAAACAGCCGTTTTGATTCCACAATTCCTCGTAATGGTGGAGGAACTACTGTACTACTCTATTAAAATAATAATAAAGTATATGGATTAATATTTTGAGAGTGCATGTTGTCTTCATTAGAGGAACACTAACAGAACTTTTTAAGTAGATAGTGTTCGTAATAAGCTATATGGATTATTATATCAGACTGTGTTCTTTCTCCAGTAAAGGTACATTGATATATATCATATTGTATTATATCATGTTATCACCTTAAAATAATATTATTTTAAGATATTAAAATCATAGAACTAGTTTCTTAAAATATAAAATTTTTTAGTAAAAGATTTTATAGATTATATATAATAAAATAGAAGTCTTCATCTAAATCAAAATTACTAGATTCTGTGAAATGCAAGGTGAAACATCTGTTCGTGTCTTTTGATTCAGATGTATAGAGTGTTTTCCCTAAGTATTATCTGAATATGTAGTTAAAGTATTATTCATAATAAAAATTTAGGATAAAATATTATCCTAAAGTATTATCCATTATGTAGTTATTACTAAATTTTTATTACATTAATTTAAAACGTTGCCACTGTATCTGATTATTTCGTTCTTGGTATGATGCAGAGCATTAAATAATGAGATTACATTTAGATCTACTTAGGTAGATGTTAATTACATCTATATCTATATACAATAATTTTTTGCAATTAATTATTTTTATCGAAAGCTGTGGATGAGTACTTGGCAATATTGGAAATAGCGTTGTATGGTCAGTCAAATTTCAATAAATTAACTAAATTTTGTTCTTGTATATTCTTTGCTATTTAAATCATTCTAACTTATATACAATAATTATTTTTTTCATATTTCTACAACCACATCTGACATCCATCAGATATCTTACAGTGTACAATCATTTTAATCTTTAAACTCCTTATTTTCTCATTAATTTTATTAAAAACTCCAAACGATTTTAAAGATAATATAATCCTAGCATTACATT
This sequence comes from Teleopsis dalmanni, assembly GCF_002237135.1. Taxonomy (NCBI): domain Eukaryota; kingdom Metazoa; phylum Arthropoda; class Insecta; order Diptera; family Diopsidae; genus Teleopsis; species Teleopsis dalmanni. The sequence continues at coordinate 165,450,250 of NC_051847.1, forward strand.
TAAATAGAAAGAGTTTATAAAATATATGTATTTTATTTCCAATTAATTTCGAAAAGTTTCCCACTACTCCAATTTACCATTTACCACAAAGTAGCACCACATAACTATAGCTATAAAAGCGAATCTCATTTTTACACCGTAAACATTTTTATTTGTTTATATTAATTTAGTTTATAGTTTATAATTAAATAAAATTATATATCAGAGTTCACATATAAACTATTTTTATTTTATAAATATGGGAACTAAAGTGCAAGCGTAAGTCGATTATAGAAAAAATATAATGCATCCACTCCACGGTTCAAATGGAAAAAATAATATTTGCTTTGCTTGTATGTAGATTGTTTGTGTTGAAATAGTTTTTTATGAGATACTCGAGATACTCGAGATACACTGTTCAAAGGGTGTGGTATGCTGTGTAGCGTTGTGCCATGAGAATATATTTCAGTACACATGAATTGCTTATATAGCAAATAGATATTGCTTCGTATTCATAAACGCACTTCAGAGGAAAAGATAAAAATTAATTCACAAATTTATTTTTTAATAAAAAGAATATTCAACACTGGTAAAGATACTTTACATTTTTACTGGTGAATTACGTTTTTAATGGAAAGCTGAAGTTTATCTTGTGCTCACCTGTTGCTTTGCTATTTGCTACAATAACTATTTTATGTACAGTATTATTAAAATAATTTGTTTAAACAATAATTCCATATTGGTTATTATGGTAGTTAAGTTATTAAATGGTTTAAAATCAAAAATCTGACATTTGGTGGAAAACTGGCCAATATAATATAATTGGTATAATTGGATATAATTGGTGTCAATGCTTAGAAAGCGGTTAGTCAGTCAATGTAGTATTTGAAGTGTGAACTATTAAATGATAACAGTTACAAGGATTTTGTATTTAAATTTCCTAACTATGTCTTGTGCTAGTTTTTTTATTATTTAGAGATATACTGGTGATAAACGTTAAAAATGAAATTTCACAATAATTACCTGGATATATTGCTTGGACATACCTGGACATTGCTAGAGCACGTCTTCCATGACTTATGTTCTAAATGACATAATATATCTTCACTTGTAATGAATATGTTACGGTTTAAATATATTTAGAAATAAAACGTGGGAAAAGTTAAGTACTTGCGACATATATCACCGAATTTCCCGAAAAAAGCGACAAATCAAAGTTAGTCTATAACTTTGGCACCTGGAAACTCTTCAATGATAATGTCTTGTATATGACGAACAACCTATTTATTAACAAAGACACCGTAGATACGTAAATGAAATACATCTTACGGATTTTAGCACAAATAGTACTTAAATAAAATTTACGTGACAGCCTAAGTAAGCACGTCGATTTAGGCCAGTGGTTCCCAACCGTTTTTTGGTAGGAATCACAAAGTTTAAGAATAATAAACTGTGTGATTATTTGAATATGATAATCATCTATGCATCTATGATATAATATATAATTAAGAGTATAACTGTTTAGATACATTATATTGGCTATAAAATAGATATATTGTAATTAGAAATTAATTAATTGCTTGTTTTCTAATAAATGTCTCAGTGGGCTCAGTGGACAAATAACAAGCTATGTATCCATACCTGTTAAGTCTGATTTACAGACCATTTTTAACCATCTCGCGGACTATGGATTCGGAACCACTGATCTAGGCAAATAAAAGTGCGACCTATCATTGCAGGAAACCAATAAAAACATTATAGATCTTATCTACAAGCTAAGAATATAATAGTAACAGTTATAGTATTAAAGTAGAAATATTTCCTTAACTTTTTTGACATTGTCAAATAAATATTGGTTAAATTTTATCAATATAGATAACTCTGAGAATAGTCCACAGCAGTATTATGTACTAGAATTAAATTATCTATTTTCCAGAACTATCGTTCTAACGTTCCATACATAACATCGAATACTATATTATCTTTATTAAAATAAATTAATGTTCTGTTTCTATTGGTTCAGTTTCTATATATAATGTCCATATCTTCTTTGTCACAGTATTCGTACATACAAATCTAGATTAAAATATCCATAGATTAAAATATACCATATATATATCGCATCCTTTAGCTTACTATCTTTTCATTTTGAGATTTGATTGGGTACTTACGTTTATCGGTTGAGTTGACTGAATTCAGTTAATCAAGTAATTACGAAGTTAATCAAGAGTTACGAATATTCAAATCTATAAGGCATTGATTTAAGAGATCTGATTGGTGTCTTTTCCTTATAATCTACCTATTACTTAGGTAGTATTTATGTGATGCGGAATGTTTAATGCACAATCCGAACTAGTATAGTATAGATATAGTGTTATAGTAAATTTCCTTTCTAATTCGAATAAATGTTATTTCATTTTAAAAAGCAATAAAATCATGGAATTTTTTTTAAAATAATACATTTTAAATCCCAACTTATTGCATTTTATGAAAATCACTTCAAAAGCGCTTCACTTCACTGCACTCCTATGCTTAACTGCTACAAAAAGCATTGATTTTATCTTAGGAAAATATGGGTTGTAGCATTTGATGCTACAAATGCCGGTGTAAATCAACAAGTGGGCAGTCGCATTAATCGTCGAACACAAGAAAACCATTTTCCTTTGAGGTGTAACTGCTAAGTAACAATTTTTAAATCCAGTACAGCATTGAGCCATTTGCATCCAACCAACAAACCAATTTGTGTTCCCCCAAGGCAACTCGCTTGTTCAACTGCAACGTGTCGTTGCTAATCTAATATTGACCTTATTTTCCCCATAAACCACGATGCACGCCCATAAAGTACACACGCCGAACGTGTGCTTTTATTGGCTTTTCCATGCATACCAACTGTCGAGTCGAGGAGCAAAATTATACTGCGGATTTCTTGTAATGAACTCAAATGCAAATTTGTTGTGCACTTGAAGGAATCTGTAAATGATGCATTAAAAAATAAATAAACCAAGTTACCGTCCAATGCCTCAGTGCCATAGTGGCATTGTGCTATTGCGAGCACATGCAGAGGAGGAATAGTTACAACCAACCACATCGTGTCGCTAAAACTTTACCTGCCTGCCAAGCGGCATCATAATTGCTTGTTGCAACAGTCGACAGAATTGATAAGTAAGTTACAAGTAAATGCAGTGAAGTCGACCGAAATGAGCATCCATAAAACTGAACATGACAATATCCTTGTTTTCAATATGTGTCTACATAATAACTTAAGTCATAAACGGTGTGCACAGTGGAGCAAGTAGCCCCCACTGGCTGGCACACTACCGCAATCAATTTCTGCAATAAATAAATGACAAACGTAATGAAATTTTAATTAAGTTCTGTTTATGTTCTGTGTTCATAGATTATTACACATGTAACTTATTTTTAACAGCCACTAAAAGACCCGTTTCCCATCACCAGTTAACATACAGGAAATAAGAAGAATAATCGCTTTTAATTAAATTTTTAAATAAATAAAAATATGGCAAACTATTATTGATACTAACAAAATTCCAATTTATGTGTGCAGAACAGAGTCATAATATTTCTATTAGAGTAAAAGTTAAGCCCCATTTCAACAAATCAATATTGGGCTATATAAAATATATACAAAGAAACTAGTAACACTTGTTATAGATTATATAGACCACTCTAATAATTAACTACTCTAAAATTAAGCTAATATAAATATGACATTTAGTTAGAGTCGACGAAGTATATCCCTCAGAACTCACTATTTTAGTAATAATATATATAAACTCGAAGCAAAAAATGTAGAGAAGCCGCAACGTATCTCAGTGTTTATTTTTACAATTACAACTATTATGACCACTTAAAGACGTTAGATAACATCATTAATTTTCAATCTTCAGAATATTAATTATACTCGTACTATCGTAATTCAACAACTAACAATACTGCGCATTCGACAACGAAATAAAGAGAGTACTCGATTAACCTTGTATTTGGTATCAAGTTATAAAAGTATAGTGGGCGGATGATGTCTCATCAAGTTAAAACATTAAATCATTCTAAGCTTTTCTTTTTAACATTGAAAATGTTTATACTAGACGTTTCCTACACAAATTTGAAATGAAATAGTTTTTTTATTCCGCAGTTTTTTTTAGTGAAGTTAGCTGGCACTTTGATTATTTCATTTTTTTTTCAAATTCGGTCAAACAACGTTTTCCGACTTTGTGGATAAGTTGAAATCTATAATAACTGAAGAGGAAACTAAAGCTATGTAATTGACCAAAAAAATTGACCAATCAATTGAATACCATACAAGCACTTAAGTTGTTTAAAAATCGAGGTCATATTAATAGCTTTATTCTATTGTCGTGGTTTAGTGCATTTTAAATGGGCCAGTTAGTTAGTTAGTTGTGGTGGAGGGAGGACGAATCCTCCTCAAATAGCTAAGGATGAAAGCCGTTTTGAGTCCACAAAAACCTCGTAAAAGTGGGTAGTAGATAGAGAGTCAAACTAGAACCAAATTGTTAACAAAAAATTATTTTGTGTTTACATAAATCTATATGAAAAAAGGGACAAAATTATCAATATTCCTGGTATTTGCACCCTGAGAACAAACCGTCTCACACTGAATCGATTTTTCGAGACCTCATTTAAGTCATATCGTTCCTCAACTATCATGTAACCAAATTTAACACCGTATGACTTCTGTGCATTCCTTAAGACACATCTCTGATAATACCGTTCCGATACGATTGAGATAAAAACCGATTCGCTGTGAGTTTTGAACGCCTTTCCGAAAATTGATTCCGGTAAGAGGGTACTTTGAGGCGATTAATTATATTTAAAACGCGATTCTAAAAGTTATATAATTTTTTTTTATATGACATTATTTCTTGATGACACTGTAACTGCAAACGTTGAAACGTTATTGTAGATTTGTAATGTAGTGGATATTTATTTTGTATGGCGCTAAACATATATGTATAAGTCTTTGGTTTAACATTTCAAATAAATTATGATTCAATGATTCAAGCAATATAAATTATTACTGAAAAAGATCTGTGTCATATGTTTCAAAATTGGTGACGATTTTGTATATAATTATATATATATTTACATTATATACATGTATACATTATATAATGTATAATTTGCATACTTTATCCTACTGAATCAGTTTCTCATTGGTGAATAAGAGTTGTAGTCATATTCCGCGATAAGGACAATGTCAAACAATCTTTAAAGCATCGATAATATCTATATAGACTAATACATAATAATAAAAACAAAAATAAAAACTAATCTGTAAGCGTTTATTCTTTATTCACATCAGCCTTTTTATTCACCAATTAAAAAAATAAAAAGAGTGAACTCACAACTGCTTTATATTGAATCAGTTTCTGATGTAGAAAGTACTATAAATTGGAAGTTATATTTTCAGTCATTAGTTCCATTAAAGCATTGGATTTAATGGAATTGTAATCTTGACCTGGAACTGGTCTTCTTTTGCACCTTAAAATTTTTAAAATTATTTTCCGCTACTATTTAAAAGCTAGTTAAAAGATTCCTTTAAATTGTTTTAAAATTTTTAAAAGTTCTTTTATTTCTGTAGAAGTAATAAAGTAAAATAAGAGCATAATTTAGTCTACTCTACTTTAATTTGAATTACTTAAAGAAAGAGTAAACTTCGACAAAAGAATGCACTGTTCATAAAAGAGTATACGGGACCTCAAATAAATTATTTATAAATCCGTAAATCGTCCTACTCAAGTTTATGGATCCGGAGTGTGGATTCTAACATAAGATAATAATCTATTACTTGTTGCTCAAAGAGAAATACTACGATAAATACATGACTCATTTAAAATATGTATAGTGTATGGATAGTCTATTTACAATTCAAAAGAAGTAAAAGCTTTTAAACCTATTTAAAGAAGAAAATGTATAAAATCGCAACGTGTTCGATAGGTTGGTCATATCCTTTAAGTAGAATAAATTCGTCCTCAAAAACAGACATTACTGTATGTGCCGATAAGCATAGGGGACACAAGCAAGACTTAAACTAAGTTAGCTTGACTGTGTAGTGGATGGCATATGACAACTGTAGGTGCATATCTGGAAGTAAGTGGCAACATACAGGGTAGTACGAAGGGACATCTTTAAGTATGCAAAAACTCATTTGGCGCTATAACAACAACAGTACGAATTAAATAAATCATCGCGATGTATGATGTATGATGCAGTTAACTCTCATATCAAGCTATAAAAGTATTCGTTGTTAATGTTGTATTTATAGTAGTAGTATTTTTTATTAATAATTTAAAAACATGCAATAATAATCCATATTTATACATTATTTACTTAAAGCTATGATCTAATGTCGTCAGTTTGACTTAGTGATTGTCTACTCTAATTATGCCTGTAATTTTGTAGAGAGTTGGATATTATGCTTAGTACTTATTGTTGTTATCCATTTAGATCTCGTCCATGACGTGTTGCCTATATTTTAGGGCTAGGTTAAGATACGCGCGCAAATTCAGTCAGTCCATTCCATTAAGGACACTGTGCAATTCCGTTTGGCTTAAGTGTTGTATTTACATATAAATAATTTAGTTCAGCTCTAAATTATATTTAAAAAATATATATAGTATAAATCAAAATTAAATTTAGCAAAACTATTTTATTTTCTTGTCAGTTTCCAATTAACGAAACTATTTCCAGAAAAGATAAAATTTTTTATAAAATACTTTTGAGGTCTTAAGCAATATTTAATAATAGGGGCAAACGATAAGATTGTTTACCAAAATATTTTCATATAATTTATGTACTGGATAACAATACAAAATATTAAAATTTAAATAACATTAAATGAATTATGTATTCAAATCAACCGTAAACTATATTAACTTTGAGGTTCTTCTCTCTGTGCCTCTGCAGATACATAATTATTCATGGCTGTATAACAGTTACAAGTATAAATAAGCATATTAGTGAGTTAGGTGAAGAATAAAAGATACGTATTAATTTAATTATATATCTTTCTAAAAACACTAAAAGCAATAACCACAAAATATGCATGTTAACAACTGGTTCTGCCAATTTATACGTGAGGCTCAACTGGCTTAAAAATGCTGCCCGAATGACATCACTTCCAGTTAATTGCTTGTTTATACTTCTGAGGTTGTTGATAAAATACTCGTCGTACTGAAACTGGTTGCTTACTTGACGCTATCATCGATAGATAGTTCTGTTCAATAGTAAATAAAAATAAATTTTAAATAACTTCAGTGTATTCTATTTTGTTGTTGTTGTTGCTGTTGTTTATTTGTTGTTTTTGTGCTTTACTATAGTACGAGTATTTATATAACAAACTCAGTAGAATTTTTATTATTAAAAGATTTGTTGACTTTTTTCTCAAGCAAAGCAAAACAAGTTTTGTATCTCAGCGCTGACAACGCTGCATTGTTTTGCTAATTACTATTATAAATGAAATATTTATAAACTCAAAAAGTAGATAAATTATTAAATAGACAATATTCTCCCATTAGGCACATTATAATACTTTATAAGCTGATCGAATAATTAAGCCTTGAACTATAAGTTCCTCATTGACTTGTAAACCCAACGTAAGTCCTAACAAAATGGCTTGGATGTAGTCATCACAGCTGACGTCATTATTTCTATAAACAAGCTCTTTTGTTCGTTCTTTAATATAATTAAAAAATTTTTATTCGAGTACAGTTTTTTTATCAATATTTTTTATATGACTCAATGAATGTACTTATTTATTTATGGTATTATAAAAGTAAAACTTCTTTCGTAGATAAACTGAAAAATAAATTATTTTAAAAAAATTTGATTTTT